>NC_092055.1:92558982-92911665 GCF_003086295.3 Arachis hypogaea | reverse complement strand
TAATCACATACTACTTCAAGGATGCACGCCAAGTGTTCGATGAAAGGCACACTTGAATTTTGGACTCATTGTGACTACCTTGCCTCTCAACCAATCACTTTTGAGTGCATCCCCACTTTCCACAAACCATTCATTCCCATTTTCTTAGCTTGCCTTCCAATTATGGCCCCAAGGGTGTGCGCTTCTCATGCCTCTTCCTTGCATGCTTAAACTACCCTTGCACCACATGAAAATAATTTGCCTTGCTCTTCACACATTATCCTAGTTACATGTTGCAGCTGTCATGTAACAAAGATACCCATATTTTATGGCATAACTTTTCATTACATAGAGCTCATGTACCTCCACTTCTTTGAGTTTGATATTTTCCCTTTCTTGCTTCCACAGGATGGTCATCAAAAAGGACAACGGGAAAGGCCCCAAGAAGCCAGCTTCCAATAAAGTGCGCCAAGAACTAACGGCCAGGCCCCTCCTGAAGAAGACCAAGGGCCCCGTTGACGTTCTAGAGAAGGACAACCCTCCTAAGGATTCAAACAAGTTTCCCAACCGTTACTGCGAACTTATTTACTCCAGAATGATTGAAAGGAATTACCATCCGGAACCCCTCCTAGTCTTACCGGCTCACCTCAGTCCGATTGTGATGCCACACATTGACCGGAGGCAATGGAGGTTCCTCTTGAGGCAACCGAAGGAGGCCAATCTCTCATGGGTGGTGGAATTCTACTCCAACTTCCACTCACCTCATCTCACATCAATATTTGTGCGCCGAAAACAAGTGTCGGTCACCGTGGAAACCATCCGAGAAGTCCTTGGGATTGAACCGTCAACGGATGCATATGACGCCTACCAAGAAGTCTTGGCTACATGCGTTGACCACGCATTCGATTGGAGCGCGATCCTCCGCGTCATTGCTTTACCCGACGCATATTGGATTCGGGGGACCATAAAGCGAAGACCCAAGGGTTTAGATGTCCGCCACCTCACTCAAGAAGCCACGGCATGGGCCCAAATTCTAGCTCACTACGTGCTCCCAAGCACACATGGGTCATCCATCACCGCCGAGCTTGCCTTATTGATATGGTGCATCTTGACCGAGAAACCGGTCGACGTTCCGCGTGCCATCCGCCAATCCATGGGGCGCATTCATGCCAAGGGAAATCTACCATTCCCCGCTTTAGTGACGGCATTAGTTGCGAAAGCCGGCGTCAACCGGGAGACTAAAGATAGGCGAACCTCAATACCGGTCGATGGTGATATCATTCCGACCAAGAGATGCCTCAAGCCTCCGGAAGTCACCAAGGACATTGAACTGCCCACACCAACTGGCCACGCTACCACTTCATCTACATCACAAAAATCGGCCGCCCAACGCCTTGAGGACCTTCACAACAAATTAGACCGTTATGAGAGGCGTAACCAACGCCGCTATGCTCATGTGAAGAGGCTTCTCAGCGTAATCACCCCACCTATGGAAGAACCCGATATCTCCACCTCCACCGCAACTTCAAGCGGAGATAGCAATGGCATTGGAGATGTGGCACACTCGGCCGAGTGCGCCTAACCTCTAGCACGGAGGACCGTGCTAAGTTTTAAGTGTGGGGAGGTCGGCCGACCGATCTCCGTAGGTAACATCTGAATAAATTAGGATAGGTTGCATGATTAGGTTTTAGTTGGCACCATTCGCATGATAAGTCTGCTTGGTTGGAACAATGAAATTCTCTCTTAGGAAACCAACACTTTGGGGCGACCATGGCATTGCAAATTTTAAATGCTTTGATGCCAAAGTTGCATGAAGAATTATATTTTGGAACATGGGTTTGAAGTTAAGGACACAAGCTTGTGAGATTTGAGCCTAATGGTGTGGTTACATCTTATAACCACTTATTTTTCCTTCTTGTGTGCATTATTCTCTTTCTATGATTGTGATCCTTGATTTGTTTGATTCTTTATGTCCATTATTTGGTGTATTCATGCATTTATATGATTGAGGCCATCATTTCATTAGCTCACTCACCCAAATGGCCTTACCTTCTATCTTCCTTTGTTAGCCAAATTTGAGCCTACGATTAACCCACTTTGTTCTTAATTTAGCACATTACAAGCCTTAAAGCGGAAAACAATAAAAGTCCTTATTTGGATCTTTGATTAGCTTAGGCTAGTGTGTGTGAGTATCATTCAAGTGTGGGAACCTTGGGACATTGGGTGAATAAGAGGGTATTTTGTATTATTATTGAAAATATTGGGAATTGGGTACATGCTCATGTATTGATCAAATGTAAAACCTTATGCATTGACGCTCTTGTATATAGAAAAAAAATGAGAAAAACAAAAGAACAAAAGAAAAAAGAAAAATAATATGGAAAAGAAAAGAAAAAAATAGAAAAAAAAAGAAAAAAAAAGAGAGAAAGAGGAAAAATAATGAAAAGGGGACAAAATGCCCCAAAGTGAAGCTCAAGAGGAATCAATGCATAAGTATAGTGAAATGAAAAGAAAATGCATGAGTATGTGGAAAAATGAGGAATGGGTAGTTAGGTTAGCACTTAATTGTATAGGTCATTATATAGGTTAGGTGGGAAAAGTTTAAGTTAATCAAAGATTCAAATCCTAAGTCCACTAGCCATATACGACCCTACCTTGACCCTAACCCCATTACGACCTAGGAAAAGACCTCATGATAACTGTATGCACGCATTGAATAATTGTTGATTGTTAGATGAAAAACAAATCTTGGAAAGCATGATTAGGGGAGAATTGAGAGAATAAACCCCAAACACCGAGTGATTAGAGTGCAAACACTTCCGACGAGGGTTCGATGCTCAATCCTTTGATTCCCGGCTCTCGCGAGCATTCCTCATGCAAGGTTGCGCATATTGCATTTGATGCTTAGAAAGTGGCAAGTCCTATGCTTTGACCACCATCGTATCCCATGTGCTCGCATATGTCCTAAGAAGGCTAATTTGCTCCCAACCAAGTGGATAGTGGCACTAGTCATAGTTGCATGCATATAAGTAGGTTGCACTTCATGAGTCTTATACTTTTGCAATCCCTCGGTCTTCTGTGTTTCTTTGCATTTCTCTAAGCATGAGGACATGCTAGAATCTAAGTGTGGGGAGGTTGACAAACCCCAATTTGAGGGTTTATCTTGTGCTGATTTCAGGGGTTTTATCAATGATTCCACACACTTTCTATATGAAAATACAAGATTTTGCATTCCTTTCCTAGTTTCGCCTCATGAATGAAAACATGCTTATTTCGCACTAAAATAGATACATTTCTAATCTTCTCTTGATGCCATTCGATGCCGTGACTTGTGTGTTAAGTGGTTTCAGGATATAGAGTAGGAATGGACCGAAAAAGGAGAAGGAAGACGGGTACAAAGGAAGGAAGCATGAGGATTAAGCTTTGGAGATTTCCACATGGGTGCGTGCGCGCACTTTGCGCGCCCGCGCGGATAGGGCAACGTGGAGCCAAAGCCAAGAGCCGGCTTGAGAAGCGGCTAAGCCAGGATCTTCATGGGTGCGCACGCGTACATCACGCCTCCGCGCACATTACAAGACGTGACTCCACGCCTAAGTCACGTCTTGTAATGTGCGCAGCGTGATGTGCGTGCTCCTGCTTAGCCGCTTCTCAAGCCGGCTCTTGGCTGTGGCTCCACGTTGCCCTATCCGCGCGGGCGCGCAAGGTGCGCGCACGCACCCATGTGGAAATCTCCAAAGCTTAATCCTCATGCTTCCTTCCTTTGTACCCGTCTTCCTTCTTCTTTTTCGGTCCATTCCTACTCTATATTCTGAAACCACTTAACACACAAGTCACGGCATCGAATGGCATCAAGAGAAGATTAGAAATGTATCTATTTTAGTGCGAAATAAGCATGTTTTCATTCATGAGGCGCAACTAGGAAAGGAATGCAAAATCTTGTATTTCCCTATAGAAAGTGTGTGGAATCATTGATAAAACCCTGAAATCAGCACAAATCTCATTGTTTTCCCTATGATCTAGATGTCTATGCTTGGAATCAAGAACCAGAAGACCGAATTGCAAAGTATAAGACTCATGAATGTATTTGTCAACTCCATCACTTGGACTATCATTTAGCACTTAGGAAATGACAAGACACAAAGCATGGATTGCATTTAAGCATCATGAAGTGCAACTCATGAATTGAATATTGGCATCAACTATGAATAGTGCACTATCACTTGGTTGGGAGCATTAATTCTTAATATGCCAAGATTGTACAATGATCAACATAGGACTTGCCAATTTCAAGGCTTCAATTGTCAACTTTGCATAGGATGCTCGAAGCTAGGGATTAGCCGAACTTTGAATTTTGATTAACTTGGTTTTTTACTCTCAACTCTAATCATGCTTTCCAATGTTATCTAACAATAACATTACATCTGCATACAATATCATGAGTCTTTTCCTATTAATGTTATCAGTATGATTCTATGACTTAGGATTTGTCTTGATTATTGCTATACTAATTATCATTTGCTAACCTAATCATTCCTCATTTTTCCACATACTTGCATTTTCTTTTCATTTCAATATTATGCATTGATTCCTCTTCTTCATTTTTTTTTTTTTTTTTTTTTTTTTTTTTTTTTTTTTTTTCTATATTTTATTATTTTTTTTTCATATTGTTTTTTCTCAATTTTTTTCTATATACAAGAACGTCAATGCATGAAGTTTTACATTTGAACAATACATGAGTATGTACCCAATTCCCAATAATTTCAATAATAATACAAAATACCCTCTTATTCACCCAATGTCCCAAGGTTCCCACACTTGAATGATACTCACACACACTAGCCTAAGCTAATCAAAGATCCAAATAAGGACTTTTATTGTTTTCCGCTTAAAGGCTTGTAATGTGCTAAATTAAGAACAAAGTGGGTTGATCGTAGGCTCAAGTTTGGCTAACAAAGGAAGATAGAAGGTAAGGCCGTTTGGGTGAGTGAGCTAATGAAATGATGGCTCATAATGAATACACCAATAATGGACATAAAGAGTCAAACAAATCAAAGATCACAATCATAGAAGGAGAATAATGCACACAAGAAGGAAAAATAAGTGGTTATAAGATGTAACCACACCATTAGGCTCAAATCTCACAAGCTTGTGTTCTTAGCTCAAAACCATGTTCCAAAATATAATTCTTCATGCAACTTTGGCATCAAAGCATTTAAAATTTGCAATGTCATGGTTGCCCCAAAGTGTTGGTTTCCTAAGAGAGAATTTCATTGTTCCAACCAAGCAGACTTATCATGCGAATGGTGCCAACTAAGACCTAATCATGCAACCTATCCTACTAAAACCTAATCATGCAACCTATCCTAATTTCTTCAGATTTATTCAGATGTTACCTACGGAGATCGGTCGGCCGACCTCCCCACACTTAAAACTTAGCACGGTCCTCCGTGCTAGAGGTTAGGCGCGCTGGATGATTGAGCTCCGAGTGTGCCACATCTCCAATGCCATTGCTATCTCCGCTTGAAGTTGCGGTGGAGGTGGAGATATCGGGTTCCTCCATTGGTGGGGTGATCATGCTTAGAAGCCTCTTCACATGAGCATAGCGGCGTTGGTTACGCCTCTCATAACGGTCTAATTTGTTGTGAAGGTCTTCAAGGCGTTGGGCGGCCGATTTTTGTGATGTAGATGAAGTGGTAGCGTGGCCAGTTGGTGTGGGTAGTTCAATGTCCTTGGTGACTTCCGGAGGCTTGAGGCATCTCTTGGTCGGAATGATATCACCATCGACCGATTTTGAGGTTCGCCTATCTTTAGTCTCCCGGTTGATGCCGGCTTTCGCAACTAATGCCGTCACTAAAGCGGGGAATGGTAGATTTCCCTTGGCATGAATGTGCCCCATGGATTGGCGGATGGCATGCGGAACGTTGACCGGTTTCTCGGTCAAGATGCACCATATCAATAAGGCAAGCTCGGCGGTGATGGATGACCCATGTGTGCTCGGGAGCACGTAGTGAGCTAGAATTTGGGCCCAAGCCGTGGCTTCTTGAGTGAGGTGGCGAACATCTAAACCCTTGGGTCTTCGCTTTATGGTTCCCCGAATCCAAAATGCGTCGGGTAAAGCAATGACGCGGAGGATCGCGCTCCAATCGAATGCGCGGTCAACGCATGTAGCCAAGACTTCTTGGTAGGCGTCATATGCATCCGTTGACGGTTCAATCCCAAGGACTTCTCGGATGGTTTCCACGGTGACCGACACTTGTTTCCGGCGCACAAATATTGATGTGAGATGGGGTGAGTGGAAGTTGGAGTAGAATTCCACCACCCATGAGAGATTGGCCTCCGTTGGTTGCCTCAAGAGGAATCTCCAATGCCTCCGGTCAATGTGTGGCATCACAATCGGACTGAGGTTAGCCGGTAAGACTAGGAGAGGTTCCGGATGGTAATTCCTTTCAATCATTCTGGAGTAAACAAGTTCGCAGTAACGGTTGGGAAACTTGTTTGAATCCTTAGGAGGGTTGTCCTTCTCTAGAACGTCAACGGGGCCCTTGGTCTTCTTCAGGAGGGGCCTGGCCATTAGTTCTTGGCGCGCTTTATTGGAAGCTGGCTTCTTGGGGCCTTTCCCGTTGTCCTTTTTGATGACCATCCTGTGGAAGCAAGAAAGGAAAAATATCAAACCCAAAGAAGTGGAGATACATGAGCTCTATGTGATGAAAAGCAATGCCATAAAATATGGGTATCTTTGTTACATGACAGCTGCAACATGTAACTAGGATAATGTGTGAAGAGCAAGGCAAATAATTTTCATGTGGTGCAAGGGTAGTTTAAGCATGCAAGGAAGAGGCATGAGAAGCACACACCCTTAGGGACCATAAATGGGGATGAATGGTTTGTGGAAAGTGGGGATGCACTCAAAAGTGATTGGTTGAGAGGCAAGGTAGTCACAATAAGTCCAAAATTTAAGTGTGCCTTTCATCGAACACTTGGTGTGCATCCCTCAAGTAATATGTGATTATGTGAAAATGAGAGCAATGTAACTTTCCACAATCCATTATTAATGATTATAATGCATATTGAGTGCAAGAAAAGTAAGTAACACTATTCATCTACTCATGTAAGTGAGTTTGGGGCCTAGATGCCCATGAAGAATGGGATTGAAAGAGAGGGGAGAGTAAAGACATCCCAAGGGAGTAACTAGAGAAAGAAGGAAGAAAGAAGAAAAAGAAGAAAGAAGCTACCTAAAAGGTGGTGCAAGTAAATGAGAGATTAATGGACTAAGAGGGGGCCTAGTATAATACCTTGTGAGATGGAGAAGGATATGGAAGAAGAAGAGAAGTGGAATGAGAATGAAGGGGTAAGTGTGGCCTTCTTAAAGGTGGCGTCGATCACCGGCGCGTGCGCGCGCGGTGCGCGCTCGCGCAGGGAGCAAGGTGACTAGGGGCGCGCGCGCGCGCACATGTCGCGTGCGCGTCCATGCGCTTGAGCTGGGGGCACAGGAGAGGCACAGGGGTGACATAACTCTCTGGACGAAGTACCAGAGATTGCTTTAGCGTGTGTTGGCGCGCGCGCGCACAGTGCGCGTACGCGTCCACGTGGTTGTGCCCCAGGCACGAGAGGGGCCTGGAGGGGGCTCAACTCTCTGTGAAATGGCCCAGAGAGGAGTGCAGAGTGAAAGGGCGCGTGCGCGGCTCTGGCGCGCGCGCGCATTCCATGCTCGCGTTGTATGGACGCGTGCGCGCCAGGTGCGTGCACGCGGCAAAGGTGCTGGGCTGGTGGCTTAGTGTAGGCTTGAGAGAGGCTTAACTCTCTGTAGAATGTACTAGGGGGCAGCAAGGCAATCGGCGCGGACGCGCACAGTGCGCTTGCGCGCTGATTGGCAGATTTTGCCCATGTGCGCGGACGCGCCATGTGCGCGCACGTGCAGAGGGGTGGGTTTTTTCTAAATTTACAAGTGGTTACACCATTTTTTTTGACATTTCAAACCCCCCCTTCCATACAGCCACTTAAGCACTATAGCAAATGAAGTCAACAATTGAAGGGGAGTTGTCATTAAAATCTAGCTAACAATCATGAAGTCAAGTGTCTATGTACAAGTCTCAAAGGAAGATCTTACCATGGTGGGGTGTCTCCCACCTAACACTTTTGTTTAACGTCCTTAAGTTGGACTTTCAGTAGCTTATAGTGTTTATTCAAGAGTTGCATCCCTCAAGAGGAACACTTCAAATTCCTTGGCGTTCTTTCTTTGCTCACCATGATACAATTTGAGACGGTGTCCGTTTACCTTGGAGATGTCCGGGCTTGATGGGTGGCGCAAGTGGTAGACTCCATAAGGTTCTACTTTCTCCACTTGGTAGGGCCCATCCCACCTTGATCTAAGCTTTCCGGGTAGTAATCTCAACCTTGAATTGTAGAGAAGGACTAGGTCACCGGGTCCGAATTCTCTTCTCCTAATGTTCTTGTCATGGATGGCTTTCAACTTTTCCTTATAAAGTCTAGAGTTGTCGTAAGCTTCCAATCTCAAACATTCTAATTCTGCCAATTGAAGCTTTCTCTCTACTCCGGCCCCACCCAAGCTCATATTACACTCCTTTACGGCCCAATAAGCTTTGTGTTCAATCTCTACCGGTAAGTGACATGCTTTACCATATACAAGCCGGAAGGGGCTCATGCCAATGGGTGTCTTGTAAGCCGTTCGATAGGCCCACAGTGCATCGGAGAGTTTAATGCTCCAATCTTTCCTATTCGGCTTTACAATCCTTTCTAACACATGCTTGATTTCCCGGTTAGAGACTTCGGCTTGGCCGTTTGTCTAAGGGTGGTAAGCCGTGGCGACTTTGTGGATGCCATATTTTCTCATGAGGCCGTCTATTCTTTTGTTGCAAAAGTGGGATCCTTGGTCACTTATGATTGCTCTTGGGGCGCCAAAGCGACAAATGATATTGTTCCTCACAAAAGAATACACAACATTAGCGTCATCCGTTCGGGTGGGGATTGCCTCCACCCATTTTGACAAATAATCGACGGCTAACAAGATGTAGAGAAAGCCATTGGAATTTGGAAATGGTCCCATGAAGTCGATTCCCCATACGTCAAAGATTTCGCAAAAAAGCATATTTTTTTGAGGAATTTCGTCCTTCTTGGAAATGTCTCCAAACCTAATACATTGGGGACAAGATTTGCAATAGAGAGAGGCATCTTTGAGAAGAGTTGGCCACCAAAATCCGCAATCAAGGATTTTTCTTGCCGTTCTTTGGGGTCCGTAGTGACCACCTCCTTCGGAAGCATGGCAAGCGTCCAAGATTGCTTGGAATTCGGTTTGAGGTATGCACCGTCGCACTATTTGGTCCGCTCCACACCTCCACAAATAGGGATCATCCCAAATATAGTATTTGGATTCGCTTTTCAGCTTATCCTTTTTGTGTTTGTTGAGATTGGGAGGAAAAGTGCGTGAAACCAAATAGTTTGCTATTGGGGCATACCAAGGAACCACTTCCGAGATTGCATGCAAAGCATCTAAAGGAAAGGAATCATTGATAGGAGTGGTGTCGCCTTTTGTGTGTTCGAGGCGACTTAAATGGTCCGCCACTAGGTTTTGGGCACCGCTCCTATCTTTGATTTCCAAGTCAAATTCTTGTAATAAGAGCACCCAACGAATTAATCTCGGCTTTGATTCCTTTTTTGCCAACAAGTACTTTAGTGCCGCGTGATCCGAATACACTACTACCTTGGAACCAAGAAGATAGGCTCGGAACTTGTCCAAAGCAAAAACAATAGCCAAGAGTTCCTTTTCGGTAGTAGTGTAGTTGGATTGGGCTCCGTCTAATGTTTTGGAAGCATAAGCTATGACATAGGGAATCTTACCCTCGCGTTGTGCTAACGCGGCTCCTATCGCATAATTCGAAGCATCACACATGATTTCAAAGGGTTGAGTCCAATTGGGTCCTCGTACAATAGGAGCTTGTGTCAATGCTACCTTGAGTTTGTCATATGCTTCCATACACTCCTTGCTCATTTCAAATTCGGTGTCTTTTTGTAGTAATCGAGAGAGAGGTAAGGCCACCTTGCTAAAGTCCTTGATGAATCTCCGGTAGAATCCTGCATGTCCAAGAAAAGAACGGACTTCCCTCTCGGAGGAGGGGTAAGGTAAACTAGATATGACATTTATCTTTGCCGGATCTACGGAGATGCCTTCTTTTGATACTATGTGTCCCAAAACAATGCCTTGTTTGACCATGAAATGACATTTTTCAAAATTTAAGACAAGGTTTGTTTTGGTGCACCTTTCTAGGACTTTTTCAAGGTTACCTAAGCAATGCTCAAATGACTCACCATACACACTAAAATCATCCATGAAAACTTCCATCGATTGCTCTAGAAAGTCCGCAAATAGGCTCATCATGCATCTTTGAAACGTTGCCGGTGCATTGCATAGGCCAAAGGGCATACGCTTGTAAGCATACGTTCCAAAGGGGCAAGTAAATGTGGTTTTTTCTTGGTCTTCTAGAGCAATATGAATTTGGAAGTATCCGGAGTAGCCATCAAGAAAACAATAGTATGATTTACCGGCTAACCGATCAAGCATTTGATCGATAAATGGTAGTGGAAAGTGGTCTTTTCTTGTGGCCGCATTCAATCTTCGGTAGTCTATGCATACTCTCCAAGAATTCTGCACTCTTGTTGCTATAAGTTCACCACTTTCGTTTTTGATTGTTGTCACTCCGGACTTCTTTGGCACTACTTGGACCGGGCTTACCCATTCGCTATCCGAGATAGGGTAGATGATGTCCGCTTCCAGTAGCTTAGTGACTTCTTTCTTCACCACCTCAAGAATGGTTGGGTTAAGTCTCCTTTGAGGTTGTCGGACTGGTCTTGCTCCTTCTTCAAGAAATATGCGGTGCTCGCATACTTGGGGGCTTATTCCCACTAGATCCGCCAAACTCCACCCAATTGCCCTTTTGTTTTTCCTCAATACATTCAGCAATTTTTCTTCTTGTTGAGGAGTTAACTCTTGTGCAATTATCACGGGTAGCTTTTGGGCTTCATCAAGGTATGAGTACCTTAAGTGAGGTGGTAGTGGCTTCAATTCCATCTTCTTGTCATTCCTTGAAGTTTGAGTTTCCGGATGGTTTGTATGGTGTGCGGTATTTAGTTCGCTCGACTCTTCATTTGCTTCTTTGACCATGCACTTCTCATCTAATCTTGCAAGATGCACTTCGGCTACTATGTTATCGATTGGGTCACACCGAAATAGAGAGTGGTTCTCCGGTGGATGCTTCATCGCTTCCTCTAGGCTAAAGCTTACAATTCTTCCATCAATTTCAAATGAATAGTTCCCCGAGTAAGCATCAAGCTTAAATCTAGAAGTTCTCAAGAAGGGCCTTCCAAGTAGGATAGAGGATGCTCTCTCGGTTTCGCTTGACGGCATTTCAAGGACATAGAAGTCAATCGAAAACACCAACCCTTTTATATTCATCAATACATCTTCCGCAACACCCGCTACAGTTATTATGCTTTTATCCGCTAGGACAAATCTCGCCGTCGACCTTTTTAGTGGGGGCAAGTTCAATACCCGATAAACGGAGAGCGGCATGATGCTAACACATGCTCCGAGGTCACACATACAATCTCTAAATTGCACTCCATTGACGGTGCAAGTGACCATACAAGGGCCCGGGTCATCACACTTCTCCGGTAATGTCCCCATCAAAGCGGAAATAGAACTCCCCAATGGGATGGTTTCCAATTCAAGAATTCTATCCTTGTTTATGCATAAATCCTTGAGGAATTTGGCATATCTAGGAACTTGATGGATGGCGTCAAAGAGGGGGATGGTTACCTCAACTTTCTTGAACATTTCTACCATTTTGGGGTCGAGTTCCATGCGCTTTTTAGCTTTCTTTGCAAGTGTTGGAAAGGGAAGTGGTTGAGCAATTTCTTCTTCCAAGGTTCTTTTGGCCTTGGTTGTCTCCCTTGTTGGTTGGGCTTCATCCTCAACTATGGCTTGTGGTGTCTCCTCTTCCACTACCTCTTCTATCTCTATTCTCTCTTCCTCTTGGGCGGTTGTGATAGGACTTGGGTCCTTTGCTCCCTTTTCTTTTAGTTGTGTACCGGATCTAAGGGTGATGGCATTGATGCCCCCTTTTGGATTTGGTTGAGGTTGAGAGGGAATGACACTTTGGATTGGGGGTTGAGGAGTGGGGGTCGATGGTGTGTCCATACGTGCAAGAAGAGCTTGTAATGTAGAGGTGAGGCCGGTGAGGCCGGAAGCAAGTGTGTTTTGTAATTCCTTTTGGCCTTGGATAATGGTCCGGAGTGTTTCGTCTTGGTTGGAGGGGGTGGTTGCATATGTGAGTTGAGGAGTTTGTGATTGGTTGGGTGGTGGTCTTTGATGTGGTGGTTGATATGTTTGGTAGTTTCTTTGTGGGTTTTGTTGATTGTATGGTTGATTTTGTGAGTTATATGGTCGGTTTTGTGAGAAATTTTGCGAGTTGTTATTCCATCTTTGACCTCCTCCATTGTTGTTGTTGTCCCTATTCCCTTGTTGGTGATTGTCTTTCCAATTTTGATTATTGTGTCCACTTCCTTGGTTGTAGCCTCCTCCTTGATAAGGGTGTCCTTAGTTAGGATTACCTCCTTGGTAGTACCCTTGATTAGGGCGGTCATAGAAATTATGGGTGGCCGCCAAAGTGTCTTCTTGGAGGTTTGGGCACTCATCCGTGTAGTGAGAGTAGCAAGAGCAAATGCCACATACTCTTTGAGGGACCAATTGTTGGTTGTGTTGTTGAGGTGGTGGAGGGTGTTGTTGATATGATTGAGGTTGTTGTGGTTGTTGTTAGTTCAATTGGAGTTGCCTCAAGACGGATGTCATTTCATTCAAGGATTGAGTTAGAGCGGTGGCTTCACTACTAGTTGATACTTCGTTCACGGTCCTTGGACGGTTGACTCTTCGCCTCATATGTTGATTGGATTCGGCTAAGTCAATAATAAGTTGCCATGCCTCCTCCGCGGTTTTATATTTGGACAAAGAACCATTGCTAGAAATGTCCAAGAGGGTTCTATCTTGCTCTCGCATCCCTTGACATATGTATCTAAGCAATACTTGAGTGTCGAGCATGTGATTAGGGCATGCATCTAGTAGTTTGCGAAACCGTTCCCAATACTCATAGAGTGGCTCCGTCTCACCTTGTACAATACAAGACATTTCCTTCCTTAGCCTATCCATCTTTTCCGGGGGCAAGAATTTATCCAAGAACCCTCTTCTAAGTAGGTCCCAATCGGAGGTAACTTCACTAGAGAGAGTGTAGAACCATTCTTTGGCCTTGTCCTCAAGAGAGAAAGGGAAAGCAAACAACCATATAGCAACTTCATCGGATCCTTCTCGTCTAGTAGTCGAGCATATGCGGTGGAAGTCCTTGAGATGTCGAATAGGGTCTTGTGCGGGAAGCCCGTGAAACTTGGGTAGGAGGTTGATCAAAGCGGTCTTCAATTCAAAATTCGCATTCAAATTGGGGTGAGTTACATGAAGGGGTTGAAGGACATAATCCGGTGCACCCGCTTCCTTGATGGTAACTCTCCTTGGAGCGGCCATGGTATTAGTACCTAAAACAAAAGAAGAGTTGTTAGTGAGATTGATGGGAGTATGATTGATGCCTTCTTTGAGTGATGGTTCAATGTTCACTTGTAGTAAGGTGGTTGAGGTGGTGAAAACCTCTTCACCTTTTCCAAATCTTAACCGCCTCCGAGCTTGTCTAATATGAAACAAAGTTCGTTCTATTTCCGGATCAAAAAGGATTAAGCTCGGATTCGGTTGTGAACGCGTCATGCAATGAAGGGGAAATGGAATTCATTGTAACGATGAGGAGTTAGTCAATTGAGCAATTCACAATGAAGTGCAACTATGTACATATATACATGCTTAATCCAAAACAATAACATGGCACACTAAGCAAAATCCCCGGCAACGGCGCCATTTTGACAAATGAATTTTTGTCGGTATAGAAATTATCAAATGATCAATCGTAGTATAGTCTAAACCGACGCAAAATCCTTTATCAAATAAATCTACAATCTATATCCGAGAGTACTAGTCTCCCGAGTCGTTCTCCCTTGGAATTGCCAAAGTGTACATCTTATTGATTTAGTAAGCTTTGTTGGAATTCTTTGAGGGTTTTAGCAAGGTAATGAGAAACGAACAATCAATTATCAAAAGACTTGGCTTAGGGTTGGCATTGGAAATTCTATCCTTATAGTCCATACAATGTTGATACCAATTAGGCCTTGCTTCATTTAGTTATCCCCTAGGTGTAGAGGGAGGTCAAATGAAAGTAATCAACTTGAGTCACAAGTCCTAGCTTCACCTTATGGGAATCTAGCTTTACTGCACTCCAAGCCAACTAGCAATCCCTAATTCCAAATCAACTATTGATACAACTATTCAACTTCTTCCAAAGACCAAACCCTATGCCAAGTGTGAAAATTCTACTCCATAGCTAATGTTGTCATTTTATCAAACATGTGATGAGCAAGAAGGAAAGTCATAGTAAAATGAGAAGAAAAGTCAAATTGAAAGTGTTGCAACACAAAGATCTAACAACAAGTCTCAAAGAGTAGCAATGAAAATCCAAAATGGAGATGAAATCCAAAATTACAAAGTTGAATTCTAGATCTATGAGAATTGATCATTTGTATCTACTACTTGAAATTGGAGAAGAAAATCTATGACATGAACAAAGTGGAGTGAGAATTATAATGGATCTCACCAAAAAGTCATTGAAAATTCAGAAATTAGATGAGGATGAACCCTAGTGAAGCTCGGAATCTCCCTCTTCTTCTTCCAAAAAGTGTAACTAACTCTCTCTTCTCCCCAAAAAAAGGAAAATATCTAGATCTAGAAGAAATGAACTAAAAGTGGCCCTAACCCTTGTTCCTTTGGTCTTCTTAAGCTTTTTCCGCCAAGGTGTTTCTCCAAGAGTGGGATCCTTAACTGCCTCCACGCCTAAGTCACGTGACTTCTTAAAAAATCATATTCGCAAATCGGCGCGCACACGCAAGGCACGCGCACGCGCCGTTGAGACGTCTTGTAATGTGTGCGGAGGCGTGATGTACGCGTGCGCGCCCATGAAGCTCCTGGCTTAGCCGCTTCTCAAGCCGGCTCTTGGCTGTGGCTCCACGTTGCCCTATCCGCGCGGGCGCGTAAGGTGCGCGCACGCGCCCATGTGGAAATCTCCAAAGCTTAATCCTCATGCTTCCTTCTTTTGTACCCGTCTTCCTTCTTCGTTTTCGGTCCATTCCTACTCTATATTCTGAAACCACTTAACACACAAGTCACGGCATCGAATGGCATCAAGAGAAGATTAGAAATGTATCTATTTTAGTGCGAAATAAGCATGTTTTCATTCATGAGGCGTAACTAGGAAAGGAATGCAAAATCTTGTATTTCCCTATAGAAAGTGTGTGGAATCATTGATAAAACCCCTGAAATCAGCACAAGATAAATCCTCAAATTGGGGTTTGTCAGAGTGCACTAAAGCTAGATTCCCATAAGGTGAAGCTAGGACTTGTGACTCAAGTTGATTGCTTTCATTTGACCTCCCTCTATACCTAGGGGATAACTAAATGAAGCAAGGCCTAATTGTCGTCAACATTGAATGGACTATAAGGATAGAATTTCTAATGCCAACCCTAAGCCAAGTCTTTTGATAATTGATTGTTTGTTTCTCATTACTTTGCTAAAACCTTCAAAGAATTCCAACAAGGCTTACTAAATCAATAAGATGCACACTTTGGCAATTCCAAGGGAGAACGACTCGGGAGACTAGTACTCTCGGATATAGATTGTAGATTTGTTTGATGAAGGATTTTGCGTCGGTTTAGACTATACTACGATTGATCATTTGATAATTTCTATACCGGCAAAAAATTCATTTGTCAGATACCCAATTGCCAAGAACATAAACCAACGCTCTAGCCAATTGGGCAGTAAATGTAACACTTGTTTTGAAGAAGTATTTTTTATAACTAAAAAAAAAGAAAATTTTAACCAAAAACAATAATAGAAGACTCTAAACCAAAAAGAAAAATTTTTCCTAATCTAAGCAACAAAATAAACCGTTAGTTGTCCAAACTCGAACAATCCCCGGTAACGGCGCCAAAAACATGGTGCACGAAAATTACTTCACACTATGTAATTCCGCACAACTAACCAGCAAGTGCACTGGGTCGTCCAAGTAATACCTTACGTGAGTAAGGGTCGAATCCCACGGAGATTGTTGGCTTGAAGCAATCTATGGTTATCTTGTAACTCTTTGTCAAGAAAACAATTCACTTATCAAATTGAATTACGAAAAATAAGAGAGTATGAAATAAATACTTATTATGCAGTAATGGAGAATATGTTGGGGTTTTGGAGATGCTTTGTCTTCTGAATTTCAGCTTTTCTCTTGTATTCCTCTTCCCTCATGCATGCAAAAGTGCAAAGTTCCTTCCATGGCAAGCTCTATGTAAGGTGTCACCGTTGTCAATGGCTACTTCCCATCTCCTTAGTGAAAATGGTCCAAATACTCTGTCACAGCACGGCTAATCATCTAGAGGTTCTCGATCATACTGGAATAGGATTTACTATCCTTTTGCGTCTGTCACTACGCCCAGCACACGCGAGTTTGAAGCCCGTCACAGTCATTCAATCCAAGAATCCTACTCGGAATACCACAGACAAGGTTTAGACTTTCCGGATTCTCCTGAATAACGCCATCAATTCTAGCTTATACCACGAAGATTCTGATTATGGAATCTAAGAGATACTCATTCAATCTAATATAGAACGGAGGTGGTTGTCATGCACACGTTCATGGGTTGAGAAAGGTGATGAGTGTCACGGATCATCACCTTCTCCATAATTAAGCGCGAATGAATATCTTAGATAGGAACACGCATGTTTGAATGGAAAATAGAAGTACTTGCATTAATTCATCGAGACGCTGCAGAGCTCCTCACCCCCAACAATGGGGTTTAGAGACTCATGCTGCCAAAAGGTACAAATTTCAGATCTAAAATGTCATGAGATACAAAATAAATCTCTAAAAGTTGTTTAAATACTAAACTAGTAACCTAGGTTTACAGAAAATGAGTAAACTATGATAGATAGTGCATAAATCCACTTCTGGGGCCCACTTTGTAACACCTTAATATTCAAATCCTTATGCTCGAGTCATAAGTCAATGATATTACGGTGGTACGACTCTCAGGTGGATTTTTAATATATAAAAGTAGGTAATTTCGAAAGGAGTATTAATTGAGAAGCCTGAAAAGAGTAGAAATAAAATCGCGAAGACGTGTCACTCACGTATCGACAACAAAAGATAAACCGTGAAGCTGAAAGCGATATACGAATAAGGCGTAGAGGAGATTAAGAGGTAGATAACAGATAGATACATATAACATAAGTAAATAGCCACTAGTCGCGACCCGCAAAGTTTAGGCCGGCTAGGATACAGTATGAAAGTAGTTGACAATAGTATATCCTAATCTCTCCCGAAGGAAACATGAGAGCCTCTATAGGCAAATTCAAAAGAGTTCAATACATAATATAATCTTTTCAAAACAAAGGTGGAGAGATTCTAAGCAAAACACAAAGGAGAGAAAATAAAGATCTTCGCCGTCTCTCAGACGACCCACAACTCACTTCTGAGCACCTAGACCTGTATCTGAAAAATAAGAGATATATATGGAATGAGAACCCCGGGCCCATGGGTTCCCAGTACGGTAAAAGTGTCAAATAAATACAATGCACTGCAATAAAAACTCACTAAGCATCCTAAACTTCTTCACCAATTATCCATCCTAGGTTCTCGCTAATCCATGAATAGGCAACTGTCATAAGGGAGTGCTAAATCTAATTCATGTTTCACATGTTTCCCAACTCGCTGACTCTTCCACGAATCAGACTTAGAATCATAAGCAAAACTATCACCAGTTGTTCTATCTCAACAATTCTATATCAATACATCATACCTTCACCTGGAGCTAGTGAAACCACATCACTGCGTCTACCCAGGGAGCTCAAATTATCTCATTCAATAATCATCATCATCATGCAATCGTATCATCAATTCATCTCATCAAGAACAGCCCTCAACATCCACCGACACCAGCATGAGGGGCCTCTCAGTTGTACAAACACAAGCAATACAGGCAAGTAATACACAAATATGGTACAAGTAGAACAAGTAGCACATAGTCAGGTAACATGGCATATATGATGTAGAAATCCAAAACAAACAGGCAAACCCAAACAATTCAAACATATGCAAATGATGAATGCCTGCCCTATGGCTGATGATATCATCTGTCGGTTATATAGCCAACCCGACATATCCTGGTAGCTAACCATTGGACAGAAACACCCCTTGCGGAGCAAGTAGGTTTGAGCTACAACCCCCTTGCTACTGCCCGCTCAACCTTGGTGAAGAGCATGCCAAAGATCTCAGTACATATAGCGCAAGACGAAGCGCGAAACGTACGACCAGGGATAGCTGCGAACGATAGGTACTGCTCGCTATCGAGATTCCTATCGGATCCAAGAGAATCGATGCCCGAACCCTCAAACTCGCAAGCTACGACGACTCTATCAAATGACGGTATATTGCATTCCATCGGCTATTAGGGGTGCTGGATCGCGTCAGCTAGAGATTGTCCTGTTTATTACAAAGCCCCTTACAGTAAGTAATAAATACATATAGAAAGAAGATATTCTCTAGCCTAGAGGAAAGAGAACAACCACAGGAATGAGAAAACTCATAGAGGGATGTTGATTCGAGCAGGCAGCTTTCTGACACTCATATTGCCAATCAGCTATTACCCTCTGGCTTTCTCTTCTAGAAACGGGCTTGAAAGAGCTAATGCGTTCTTAGCTGTTTTAGCTTCTTAGAAACAGACTAAAGGGAACTACCGGCTTTGTTATGGATAGAGGTTAGATAAAAGAAAGAAGAAGATCGTCCGCGCCATATCATCCGCTGCGCTTATCTTCTATTAGTTCAATAGCCTAGCTTCCTACTAGCAACTCGGTCAGATAGGAATGCCCACTACAAGCCCCCTAGGGCAGAGATTCTATTAGAGGGGTTAGCTCGTTAACAACGTCTATAGGTTTAAGAATTCCTATAGTTGCTTTTTTTTGAGTTCCTCTCCCAGTAGTTTTAGTTCTCTTTCTTTTATCCATACTACCGGACGAGAGGACTATAGATAGATGTAACATCCGATACGGTTCTTATCGGACGTTGTTCCTCTATCCTAGTACTTCTATTTTTCATAGCCTTCCATTCCAGTGCTGGTAGTTGAATAAGGCCAGGCCAATATGAGCTGAGCTACTATTAGCTATCTTTGCCTTCCTTTGCGAGTATCCCAGTAGGAGTAGTAAGCTAGGGCCAAGTAAGTAAGATGGAACTCATACCTGTAGTTTGACCCACTTTCTATAAACTTGGCAGACGTTAATGCTCACATCAATCCTATCTTCCTATCGTCCTTTACTTTAGGTAAAGATAGATAAGGAAGGAAAAGGTATGCAAGCTGAGGTTCTTTTAGGAAAAAGATTGCCTTCCTTCCCTAACTTTTATTAGGATAAGGCTTGTATCTTCTTTGATAGCTAGATGTGACTACCGGTGATTTCGAATTCTATATTCTCTATAGAGGTCCGGTTGAATAATCCGGCAAGGCGAGCTCAAGACGAGAAAGTAAAGAATGAGAATGTTTCAACTATTGTGTGTCACGACAACTCTACACTTAGTAAGGTATTTCTGGCCAACTCAAGGAAAACCTTGGATGAGGGGTCCTCTTTGAGAGCTATCGGTATACTCTACCAAGGGCATTCTACTTAAATAATCTTTCGTGACAAGCGGAAGCTTGACTCGAAATGGGAGCAGGCAAGAAGAGCAAGTATAGTGAAAGTATCCTCATGGGCCAAACAAAAAGAGGTTTAGCCCCAACGTCAAATTAATGCATTGAGGGTACCCGTGCAAACATCGTCTATCTCTCTGGTCAAGTGGCTCTGCTCTTAGGGAGAGAATCTACGGATTCTGTGAAAGGGCTTCCCCCCTCTCCTCAGATGTCCACAAAAGGGAATTGAAAGTGAATCCGATGAATTTCCATCTAAGACATGGTAATTACTTTCAAAGAAAGGCTAGATGATGCAAGTGAATAAAAAGAAGAATATGCATACGCAAGTGCAAGAATAAGAAGCGGAGCAAAGCTCAACAGAACTAGCCACACATCGACAGCTAACCAGGGTTCGCTCCCTCCGGAACTAAAGAATGCTCCGCCATTTCTTAGTTTCCTGGAAACCGAAAGCTTAACAACTTTCTTTTTAGGATTAACTAAAGCAACCTTTCGACGTCGCTCGAAAGGCTAGCATCTACTATTTAATAATAGCCGTCCAATCAACTAATTTCACAGCAAGAAAGCTCTTACCTAGTCAGCAGGGAAGCAACCAGCGAAGAGAGCATTGGAGAGGCATGATCGAAATAGGGGGCTGGGAGAAGGACAGCTACGGAAACTAGTCAGCCTAAGATTGTAAGGGCCCAGTTCCAGTTTTTGAGGAAGCATGGCATAGAAAGCAGGGCAGGGCGTGTCATGGGTTGTAGGGAAGAGGTGACATGTGTACATGAAAGCATGCGAGAGCGTAGGGATGGAGCAGGGAGGATGATAGTAGTCACTTGCGAAACAAGCACAGAGAAAGCAAAGCCAGTGAAATAATCACTACTGCGGCTACTACCCAGGCGGGTGTCTAAAAGCTCAACCTGGAGCGAGTGGATTCACCACTACTACCGCTACTACCCAGGCGTCACAATCTCTGACCTGGAGCAAGTGGGACGAACCACAACCCTTGCTACTGCCCAGGATCTCAAAACATATATTCGTTCAGTTTAAAAGCAATCATCATTGTTATCAAATCTCAAACATTAACCTGGAGCAAGCGTGATGAACCACCACTCTTACGACTACCCAAGTATCACAAATACTCATTTATCATAAACATCCTTTCCCGTCTCATACCCGGAGCAAGTGGACAACGCCACTGCCTACTACCCGGGGTCACACATCACATTTCAACATTCTCCATTATTATCCATTTAACACATTCATTCATTAATCATATATGCTTTTATACTCAGCCATAACCAATAATGGCTTTGCCATAACCCGGCAATAACTCAGCCATCCGGCTCATGGTTCAATCAAGAACCAGCCATTTATCAATAAATATAGCCCTTCGGCTCATGGCATACACGGTACTTCCACCGTCATCCTTCATATCTCATATAATCATCTTTGATCATCATTGATCATAACTTTTCCCCTTGCTTCACTCGCAAGTTACCACATCCCCTAGCTCCTTTCTCATTGCTAGGCATATCATAATGATTTAATACATAAGGGGTGAGATCAGAGGCTTAGAAGCATGAGATTTGGCTTTTAAAACTCAAAAATCAACTTTGGCATGAAAATAGGGCCACGCATACGCGCACTCCACGCGCACGCATGGATGGCCACAAAACTCATCGGCGCGCAAGCATCATACGCGCGGACGCCCGGATTGCAAAATAGCCAAATGGCGCGTATGCGTCAGCCATGCGTACACGTGGGTGCACTTGCGCCCCAGGCACAAAACTGGCACAATTCTGGCACAACTCTCGGAAAAATGGCTGGGCATTTGGTGCAGCGCATCGACGCGCCCACGCACACCACGCGCACACGTGGATGGTGCCTTCTTGAAGAACGACGCGTACGCACCAAGTACGCCTACGCGTGGAGGGTCATTCTGCTAAAAATTTTCTAAGTTAAAATCTGTAGAATTCACAGATTCAACCCCCAATCTTCCGACGGACATAACTTTCCCATTTTAAATCGTTTTTCGCCCGTTCTTCGAACGGCATGGACATCGCGGATCCAATTTCACTTTTAAACAAGTTTGGCACAAAACGGAAATCCGCAGTCCAAGTTATATCCCGTCAAAGTATGCCCCAAAACCATGTTTTCACACAAAACCACAAAGTGTCATTTTCAAAACAAGTCATTTCCAACTCTTTTCAAAATCAACCAAAACATGCCAATTTCATCCCTTTCTTTGAAATCAATCAAAATATACCAAAATCAACATCAAGCCTCCTCAACTCACACATCAACACTTCACCACAACTCACAAAACATCATCCCACTAATTTAACACTTCTTAATCAAATGGCTAAGAGACAACACATAGACATGTCATACATACTTTCTCATCCCAATTTCCAATAATACCATTTCTAATTAATCATCATTACACATACTCAACATCATACTCACCACCAACATGGTGTCACCCACAAATCAACCTCAAATACTCATCCAGCATATATCTCAACATGCATAATTCTCATACATCATCATACCATCAAGGCATCAATAATCATAATCACATATATGACCACATAATATATCTCAACTAAAACCAAACATACCTCATCTACATAATTTCACCCAAAATTACCAAATTCAACACTTCAACTCCTCAAACCCTATTGTTCAATAACCAAACCAATCATTCATATATTCATTATCTGAAACTCATCCAATCACTTGCATTATCATACAATGCACACATCAACTTACCTTTCTTACCTCTTTCCGGCCTCCGGCCCAAAATTCACGGCCTCCGGCCCAATTTCACAATTTAAAAGCATAAACCACAAATCAATACTCATTACCCAATGCATTTAATCCTCAATACATCAAGCATACAAGGCCACACAATTCTCAACCCAATCATTAATTCACATCACATACCAACTATGCATATTAGCACCAACCATTTACACAATCCAAACTTAATCCTAGGGGCATCTAGCCTAGAAATTCTCATCACACCACACGGTATTTAAATGAAACTTAAACCATACCTCTTGTAGCTAAATCAATTGAGCCTCTTCTTTGAAAGTCTCCACCAACCTTAGCCCCAAGCCTCACCAAAGCTCCTCAAGCAATACCAATCTCCCAATTATGTACCAACATCACCAAATACACTAACATAACCAATATCATATACATACATCAACCTAGGGCTCATAAAAATGACAAATCACAAGGGTTTGAGCACTTCTTACCTCATCCCATATGAAGTAAGGATATAACCTGCTTAGAATTCATGTTGGAATATCCCTAAACACCCAAAATCACAAGATTTCAACACTAACTACCCAAAAACGTGTAACAGTAGGAAATTTCGAAAACTGGGCAGAGATGAATGGAATACTTACCACAAAACTTAGATAAAATTGTAGAGGATGAGAAGAGCGACACGTGGTCGCAAACGGCTCGTCAATCGGAGCTCCGTAGCTCAAGTTATGGTGGTTTGAAGATCAAAGAGAGTTAGGTTTTCTCTCTTCTCTTCTCTCTTCTCAATTCAGCGCCCAACACTCCTTCTTTAGGGCAAAAATGAGCTGAAATGCTCATAACTAATGTTTATATATGTTGGGTCTTGGGCCCACTTAGGCCCGGTTCACTTATTTTTGTCCGTTGGCCCAATTTCGAGCCAAAACCTTTTAAGATTAGCGCTCCAAATTGCATTTTAAATATTTCTACTTTCCTTAATTAAAATTCCTCCTTTCTTAACCTTATTTAGTTATAATCAATTTTCTCAACTACAGTACCAGACAGATCTCAGCCGGTACTACCGGTCAAAATTCCACTACGCGTTTTTACGCAAAAAACTATGTTTTCCGACTCAAAAAAATTCACTGAATCCAAATATCATATTTAAATGATCAAATTCCAATTGCCAAATCTTCCAACCATATTTGCTCCTATTTAATTTTCTATTTAATTAATTTCGGTTCGACCGGGTATTACATTCTACCCCACTAACAGAAATTTTCGCCCTCGAAAATTCCATCCATCACTACGAGTACGCGAGCGTAGTCTGCCTTTATATCCAACGCATAACAGTTCCAAGGTCCTTTTACTCTGCGCACTTCCATTGCCGCGCTCTGATTTCTCCAAATCTGAGGGTCTCGGTCATTCGTTCAACGCCGACCAACAGCCTCGTTCCTTACTTTTATCGTTTCATCAACTCACACCCTATTAAATCTCAAATCATGTCATTAATAATATTGCCATCATTGTTAATCATAGCCATCATCCCATATCACTATAATTAATCAAAGCCTTCTTCATTTTTAGAACTCAAATGAGTTTGGACTAATAAGCTGACAAAATCTTAAAAATATGGCTTACTTTAATAATCTATAAAAGTATTTGAAACACATCTCTTTTGTTAAAGTTAGTCAAATCAAAGGTCCTTCTCGAAACTATAACCAACACTCCTTCAAATTCTTGGAAAAAAGAAAAAAAATTTTAACAGCACCTCCCCAAAAATTGGAGTTTACCACCCGTCACGGGTTCCCTCAAACCAATCTCAGTACCGCATCAGCATTGCAATTTAAAGGTTTCCAAACTATTCCTCTACAACCGATCATTATAAATCTTGATTTAAATCCAAGGTCACCATGACCAAACATCATAGCACTCATCTCTCGAACACGACAACTTGCACTCAATCATCATCTAAATCTGATTACGCATCAATGATAATTTCCTCATCCGTTTCAGAACCATCAAGGATCACAGCCGCAATTAATTCCAATTACCTAGAATCATTATCTGCATAAGCTCACTAAACTTTTAAGTACTCAAAGCATAAAGCATTTCTAATCATACTCCACTTTTCCTTATTATTACCATACTATGCTAACGCTTTAGCAAGCTTCCGCTATGCCACCTTGATTTCTCGTCAAGTATTAGTCTCATCACTTATTTCCTCAAGTACTAAACCACCACTTAACTTAACCGACAATTCAAATCAACGTTTCCAAAGACATCATTTAGGACCATCCCTCATCTATTTAAATCAAAGGAACTAGAAGTCACGGGTTCAATCTGTTTCACCAAAAATCCAGAAATCAACCAACTACATAACCAACACAACACATCATTCTCAACAGAAAGTCATTTACATCACAGGCATTTATCCATTTGTATTAAGGCAATTACCTCAATCTTACTGTCACAATCGGCCCGCATCCTGACTCTCTCCTTGTTGGCAATTTCTTGATACATGCCCTGGTAACCCGCACCTGTAACATACACCTAACCCCAATCGGAACGGCCTATTTGGGTGATGACTTCCACATCTCTGACAGCTTGAAACATCAGAAGCAGCCGCTGCCCGTTTTTCCTTACCGTTCCTTTGGGACTCCTCACTCGTCGTAAAGTTATTCTGTCCTTGGGGAAAGTGTTGTACGTATCCTCTCTCCTTAAACTCTCGACCCCTTGGTGCGCATCCTTCGTTGTGCTTTCCATGACTTCCTTTCTCTGCAACCCTCCTTTCACACACTCTTCAGCAATTTTGCTCTTATTCACCAACTCTGAAAAAGTTCGGATCTCCATTGGTCCCACCGAACTTAAGATGTCGCTCCGGAGTCTTCCTTCATACTTAATGCATTTCCATTCCTCGAAGTCTCCCGGAGCTCCCTGACACATGCGGGAAAACCTGAATAGCTCCTCGAATTTGTCTATATACTCAGATACGGACATAGCACCTTGCTTCAGCTGCAGTAACTCCAATTCCTTGGCTATCCTGGCAGAATTCGGAAAGTACTTCTTATAGAATTCCACCTGGAAGGCATCCCAAGTGATAGGATCATTCCCCTGTTGCAGGAGACGTCGAGCCCCTTGCCACCAATGCGATGCTTCCCCCGTGAGCAGATAGGTAGCAAATTCAACACACTGCTCTTCAGGCACCAACTGCGCTTGCAGTGCTCGCTCCATGGTCTGAAACCAAGTATCCTCTTCAGTCGGATTGGTGGTTCCCTTGAACTTAGGTGGATTAACCTTTAAGAAGGTTGCCAGTGTCATCGGGCCCTGAGCTTCCCTTCTGCCATTGCCATTATTGTTTATCTGTTGCCCAAGAGCCTCCGCGGTGGCCTGCATAGCAGCAGCCATATTCTCCAACGCCGCCATAAAGTTTACCGGGTTATTCGGGTTGATTTCCAATTCCTGCGTATTAGTACGATCTCTCTCACGTCCCCGACCGGGTCCAAGAGGCGCCATCTGGTTCCTATACATACCAAACAATCGATATCAAGTTGATCAGTCTCAATATCGGAAGTATAGTGCTTCAAAGTACCAAAGGTACACTCATGGACTTCATGCTAGATGTATCGGTTAGATACCCTAACTAGAACAGGCACAGACTCAGAGTATGCATTGAAGCATAAGCAGTTCCATCCCTCAGGCTCACGAGGACGAACTGCTCTGATACCATAATGTAACACCCTAATATTCAAATCATTATGCTCGAGTCATAAGTCAATGATATTACGGTGGTACGACTCTCAGGTGGAATTTTAATATATAAAAGTAGGTAATTTCGAAAGGAGTATTAATTGAGAAGCCTGAAAAGAGTAGAAATAAAATCGCGAAGACGTGTCACTCACGTATCGACAACAAAAGATAAACCGTGAAGCCGAAAGCGATATACGGATAAGGCGTAGAGGAGATTAAGAGGTAGATAACAGATAGATACATATAACATAAGTAAATAGCCACTAGTCGCGACCCGCGAAGTTTAGGCCGGCTAGGATACAGTATGAAAGTAGTTGACAACAGTATATCCTAATCTCTCCCGAAGGAAACATGAGAGCCTCTATAGGCAAATTCAAAAGATTTCAATACATAATATAATCTTTTCAAAACAAAGGTGGAGAGATTCTAAGCAAAACACAAAGGAGAGAAAATAAAGATCTTCGCCGTCTCTCAAACGACCCACAACTCACTTCTGAGCACCTAGACCTGTATCTGAAAAACAAGAGATATATACGGAATGAGAACCCCGGGCCCATGGGTTCCCAGTACGGTAAAAGTGTCAAATAAATACAATGCACTGCAATAAAAACTCACTAAGCATCTTAAACTTCTTCACCAATTATCCATCCTAGGTTCTCGCTAATCCATGAAGAGGCAACTGTCATAAGGGAGTGCTAAATCTAATTCATGTTTCCCAACTCGTTGACTCTTCCACGAATCAGACTCAGAATCATAAGCAAAACTATCACCAGTTGTTCTATCTCAACAATTCTATATCAATACATCATACCTTCACCTGGAGCTAGTGAAACCACATCACTGCGTCTACCCAGGGAGCTCAAATTATCTCATTCAATAATCATCATCATCATGCAATCGTATCATCAATTCATCTCATCAAGAACAGCCCTCAACATCCACCGACACCAACATGAGGGGCCTCTCAGTTGTACAAACACAAGCAATACAGGCAAGTAATACACAAATATGGTACAAGTAAAACAAGTAGCACATAGTCAGGTAACATGGCATATATGATGTAGAAATCCAAAACAAACAGGCAAACCCAAACAATTCAAACATATGCAAATGATGAATGCCTGCCCTATGGCTGATGATATCATCTGTCGGTTATATAGCCAACCCGACATGTCCTGGTAGCTAACCATTGGACAGAAACACCCCTTGCGGAGCAAGTAGGTTTGAGCTACAACCCCCTTGCTACTGCCCGCTCAACCCAGAGCCAGTGAAATAATCACTACTGCGGCTACTACCCAGGCGGGTGTCTAAAGGCTCAACCTGGAGCAAGTGGATTTACCACTACTGCCGCTACTACCCAGGCGTCACAATCTCTGACCTGGAGCAAGTGGGACGAACCACAACCCTTGCTACTGCCCAGGATCTCAAAACATATATTCGTTCAGTTTAAAAGCAATCATCATTGTTATCAAATCTCAAACATTAACCTGGAGCAAGCGTGATGAACCACCACTCTTACTACTACCCAGGTATCCCAAATACTCATTTATCATAAACATCCTTTCCCGTCTCATACCCGGAGCAAGTGGACAACGCCACTGCCTACTACCCGGGGTCACACATCACATTTCAACATTCTCCATTATTATCCATTTAACACATTCATTCATTAATCATATATGCTTTTATACTCAGCCATAACCAATAATGGCTTCGCCATAACCCGGCAATAACTCAGCCATCCGGCTCATGGTTCAATCAAGAACCAGCCATTTATCAATAAATATAGCCCTTCGGCTCATGGCATACATGGTACTTCCACCGTCATCCTCCATATCTCATATAATCATCTTTGATCATCATTGATCATAACTTTTCCCCTTGCTTCACTCGCAAGTTACCACATCCCCTAGCTCCTTTCTCATTGCTAGGCATATCATAATGATTTAATACATAAGGGGTGAGATCGGAGGCTTAGAAGCATGAGATTTGGCTTTTAAAACTCAAAAATCAACTTTAGCATGAAAACAGGGCCACGCATACGCGCACTCCACGCGCACGCGTGGATGGCCACAAAACTCATCGGCGCACAAGCGTCATATGCGCGGACACGCGAATTTAAAAATAGCCAAATGGCGCGTATGCGTCAGCCACGCGTACGCGTGGGTGCACTTGCGCCCCAGGCACAAAACTGGCACAATTCTGGCACAACTCTCGGAAAAATGGCTGGGCATTTGGTGCAGCGCATCGACGCGCCCGCGCACACCACGCGCACGCGTGGATGGTGCCTTCTTGAAGAATGACGCGTACACGCCGAGTACGCCTACGCGTGGAGGGTCATTCTACTAAAAATTTTCTAAGTTAAAAGCTGCAGAATTCACAGATTCAACCCCCAATCTTCCGACGGACATAACTTTCTCATTTTAAATCGTTTTTCGCCCGTTCTTCGAACGGCATGGACATCGCGGATCTAATTTCACTTTTAAACAAGTTTGGCACAAAACGGAAATCCGCAGTCCAGGTTATGTCCCATCAAAGTATGCCCAAAAACCATGTTTTCACACAAAACCACAAAGTGCCATTTTCAAAACAAGTTATTTCCATCTCTTTTCAAAATCAACCAAAACATGCCAATTTCATCCCTTTCTTTGAAATCAATCAAAATATACCAAAATCAACATCAAGCCTCCTCAACTCACACATCAACACTTCACCACAACTCACAAAACATCATCCCACTAATTTAACACTTCTTAATCAAATGGCTAAGAGACAACACATAGACATGTCATACATACTTTCTCATCCCAATTTCCAATAATACCATTTCCAATTAATCATCATTACACACACTCAACATCATACTCACCACCAACATGGTGTCACCCACAAATCAACCTCAAATACTCATCCAGCATATATCTCAACATGCATAATTCTCATACATCATCATACCATCAAGGCATCAATAATCATAATCACATATATGACCACATAATATATCTCAACCAAAACCAAACATACCTCATCTACATAATTTCACCCAAAATTACCAAATTCAACACTTCAACTCCTCAAACCCTATTATTCAATAACCAACCCAATCATTCATATATTCATTATCTGAAACTCATCCAATCACTTGCATCATCATACAATGCACACATCAACTTACCTTCCTTACCTTTTTCCGGCCTCCGGCCCAAAATTCATGGCCTCCGGCCCAATTTCACAATTTAAAAGCATAAACCACAAATCAATACTCATTACCCAATGCATTCAATCCTCAATACACCAAGCATACAAGGCCACACAATTCTCAACCCAATCATTAATTCACATCACATACCAACTATGCATATTAGCACCAACCATTTACACAATCCAAACTTAATCCTAGGGGCATCTAGCCTAGGAATTCTCATCACACCACACGGTATTTAAATGAAACTTAAACCATACCTCTTGTAGCCAAATCAATTGAGCCTCTTCTTTGAAAGTCTCCACCAACCTTAGCCCCAAGCCTCACCAAAGCTCCTCAAGCAATACTAATCTCCCAATTGTGCACCAACATCACCAAATACACTAACATAACCAATATCACATACATACATCAACCTAGGGCTCATAAAAATGACAAATCGCAAGGCTTTAAGCACTTCTTACCTCATCCCATATGAAGTAGGGATATAACCCGCTTAGAATCCATGTTGGAGTATCCCTAAACACCCAAAATCACAAGATTTCAACACTAACTACCCAAAAACGTGTAACAGTAGGGAATTTCGAAAACTGAGCAGAGATGAATGGAATACTTACCACAAAACTTAGATATAATTGTAGAGAATGAGAAGAGCGATGCGTGGCCACAAACGGCTCGTCAATCGGAGCTCTGTAGCTCAAGTTATGGTGGTTTTAAGATCAAAGAGAGTTAGGTTTTCTCTCTTCTCTTCTCTCTTCTCAATTCAGCGCCCAACACTCCTTCTTTAGGGCAAAAATGAGCTGAAATGCTCATAACTAATGTTTATATATGTTGGGTCTTGGGCCCACTTAGGCCCGGTTCACTTATTTTTGTCCGTTGGCCCAATTTCGGGCCAAAACCTTTTAAGATTAGCGCTCCAAATTGCATTTTAAATATTTCTACTTTCCCTAATTAAAATTCCTCCTTTCTTAACCTTATTTAGTTATAATCAATTTTCTCAACTGCAGTACCAGACAGATCTCAGCCGGTACTGCCGGTCAAAATTCCACTGCGCGTTTTTACGCCGAAAACTATATTTTCTGACTCGGAAAAATTCACTGAATCCAAATATCATATTTAAATGATCAAATTCCAATTGCCAAATCTTCCAACCATATTCACTCCTATTTAATTTACTATTTAATTAATTTCAGTTAGACCGGGTATTACACACTTGGTGTGTGCTGGGGTTGAGACTAAAGCTTCTCACGTGCCTCGGCTGTTTTAGGTGTTCAACGCCAGGTTGTAATCTAATTCTGGCGTTGAACTCCAACTTGTAACCTATTTCTAGCGCTGGACACCAGACTGCAACATGGAACTGGCGTTGAACTCCAGTTTACGTCATTTATCCTTGAGCAAAGTATGGACTATTATATATTGATGGAAAGCCCTGGATGTCTACTTTCCAACGCAATTAGAAGCGCGCCAATTGGACTTCTGTAGCTCCAGAAAATCCATTCCGAGTGCAGAGAGGTTAGAATCCAATAGCATCAGCAATCCTTTTTCAGCCCGAATCAGATTTTTGCTCAGCTCCCTCAATTTCAGCCAGAATATACCTAAAATTACAGAAAAGCACACAAACTCATAGTAAAGTCCAGAAATATGAATTTTTCCTAGAAACTAATGAAAATATACTAAAAACTTGACTAAAACATCCTAAAAACTACATGAAATTAACCCCAAAAAGCGTATAAAATATCCGCTCATCAGTGTACAACCTCCAAGGCATATCACAGTTGAAGACTTGGAAGAGGTTGATCAAGAGATGGAGATTCAAGAAGAAGAAGCACAACCTCTCATGCCCTTGGAAAGCAATGAAAAGGTGATTGAATTGGAAGAAAGCTACCAAGAGGAAGAGGTTGAAATTGAAGAAGCTTGCAAAGAGGTGGTAATTATCAGAGAAGAGCACAAGGGAGTGGAGCTTGCAACTTCATTAAAAACACCTCCCCCTAAGTTGCCATCATCCTTCACAACATTCAAGTGGGTAAAATTCATATCCCTTAGCTTTCTAATTCCACTTGAATATGGGCTACTGGAGACAGATGGTCAACTTAGAACTCTTTGTGGCATTAAGAGTAAAAGGAAGATGGTCAATGGTAAGAACTGTCCTGCAAGGTTCATTATGGTTGGAAGCTTTAAGTTTAAATGCAAAGGTTGGTGTCAAGCTCAATTGAATGGGTCTAGGAAGTTGTTTGGTCGCTTCAGTGAGAATTCTAAAGCTGAACCACCCGGATGGAATCATGATAATCAACTTGAAGACGGGTGCAAAAGTAAGATTTGGGACCCCCGGAATTCATTCCAACAATCAACACTCTTGGGGCCTTGTAACTTGCTTTAACTTACTTGAAGGCTTTCTACGCCTAGTTTGGGATCCCGGAGGATATTGGAATCACAAACATTGGTGGAGATTCCTAGATGAGTACAAGCATAAGCCACCATAACAAAGGACTCTCCAAATGTCCAACTTAAGGACTTTAACTAAAAGTGCTAGGTGGAAGACAACACACCATGGTATGATCGTTCCTTTTTCATTTTTATTTAGTTTTATTTGTTTTCGAGTTTTATTTTATTGTATTGTATTGAACCTGGAATTTTGCATAACATTCATATTCGCATTGCATTCTGCATACTGCATTATTAAAAAAAAAAAACAAAAAGTCACGCGACGTGACCGCCTCATTGACGGGTCCGCGTCGCAAGGAGATGGGAGACAACACTAATATGAACAGAGAGTTACACAGGAGCAGCAATGGAGGCGTGCCAATGGCACAAATCGTCCCACGCGACCGCGTCATATGGGAATAATGGCCTCCCACGCGACCGCGTGCTCTGGATTTCGACGTAAAAGGGTGTACAACCAATTATTGTGCTAGAGTGGTGCTGGATTGGTGCTGAATGCACAATTCTACCCACGCGGCCGCGTGACCCACGCGACCGCGTCACATTCTTCTAAAGCCCACTCACGCGATTGCATGCTCCATGCGATCGCGTCACTTAAAATTTGGCACTAATAATAATTTGAACAGAGAGTTGTGCGAGCGCGAGGCTGCCCTCGCGCCAGTAGCATGAATTGTGTCACACGACCGCGTGACCGCGTGCCTCACGCGACCGCGTCGCTTGCGCCGCACAGCTTATCCTAATTTGCCAAATATCTTATCTTTTCTCCCCCAATCCTAATTTTTCCTCCCTCCTTTCTTACTTACTTCTTCTTCCCTTCTTTCCCTTCTCATTCTTCTTATCTTTTATTTTATTTTACTTATTTTATTTGCATATTTCATTCATTGCATTTTAATTTTGTGCATATGTTTATTTTTATTTTCTAAATTTATTGTCTTACCATTGGTGTTAAAATTTTCCTATTCAACTGTTGCATCTTCTCTTGAATTATCCTGGTGCTTCATGACTTCTTTTATTCAGATTGGGTAATATTGTTTAAATCAATGCTACTTTTTATAATACTGATATTCCTTTTGCATTGACATGAATTTACATTGTCTTTTATTACCCACTCTCTTCCCCATTGTTGCAAATTTTATACCACTGGTATGCCATGACTTCTATTGTTTTCTCACGTATATGTTGAAGCTTCCATGTAAATGAGACCCTTTTCATTTGGCATTAACCCACCCATACTTCATTTATTTTCTTATCTCTATTATTGGGTTACCTTTCTTCCCTTTTTCTTTCAGGATGGCCACCCGGAAGGGAAGCGGAAGACGTTTACATGGGGAGACAGACAAGTCCATCTGCACAATCCTTCGAGAAAAGCAACAGTTGAAACAACCCGTCCACCTGCGAATCTCAGCATGCACCGAGGACGGTGCAATCTTTAAGTGTGGGGAGGTCGATACCGATCTCCATGGATTAGTACTTTCTTGTCTCAACACCAATGTTTAAATTTTCTTTGTAGATTAGTTGTTGCATTTGCATGTTTGTTTGATTTTTTTTTTGCATATTTTACCACTTGGTTGAGGTAATATTTTCTTTTTCAAGAAACCTTTTTAAGAGCATTTCACTAATAAAATTTTTTGTTACACTTGTTTGAAGAAATATTATATTGGAACATGGTCTAGAGCTCGAACACACGAAACCCGTGAGATTTTTGTGCCTAATTGATTGGTTGTATTTTATCAACCAATAATTTATTTTTGATGTGTGTTTTTCTCTCTAAAATTGTGATCTTTGTCTTGCTTGATTCTATATTTCCATGGTTTGATGTATGCATACACTTACATGATTGAGGCCTTTGTTCACTGAGCTTACATACCCATATGGCCTTACCTTTTCATTATTCTTTGCAAACCAATGTTGAGCCTATTATACCCCTTTGTTCCTTACTTTAGCACATCATTAACTCTAAGCGAAAAACAATAATGTCCTTAATTTGAATCCTTAGTTAGCTTAGACTAGTGAGAGTGCTCATAAATTAAGTGTGGGGAAGTGAATTTGGAAATATTTGGTTTGAGAATTGAGTATGTTAGAATTTTCTGAAAATGTGAAAAAAATATTTAGGACATGATTCATGCATCCAATAATTTAATCATATGCATTGAGAAAAATAAAAGAAAAAAAATATGTATAAAAAAATGATGAAAAAGAGAAAAAGAAAAGAAAAAAGAGAAAATAAGTAAAAGGGGACAAAATGCCCTAAAGTAAATGTTGGTAGCAATGCATATGAGTTGTACTCAAATCAGGATGCATGAATATATGAAAAACATGGTTAATGGATAGTTAGATGTGGTATTTTGATTACATGGATTGTCTTAAGTTAGGTGGAAAAAGTTTAAGTTAATTAAGGATTCAGATTTTAGTCCACTTGGCCAAATACAATCCTACCTTGACCCTAACCCCATTACAACCCTTAAAAGACCTCTTGATATGTGTATCTGTGCATTAAATTTATGTTGATTATTAGATGAAGAGCAAGCCTTAGAAAGCAAGGTTAGTGGAGAATTGAGAGAATCGAACCTAAAACACTTGAGTGATTAGAGTGTATACACTACCAGTGAGGGTTCGATGCTCAATTCCTTGTTCCCTGCTTTCATGAGCTATTTTCTTCTTGCAAGTCTATTTGTACTTCATTTTCATGATTTGAATTAGTGAAATCCAATTCATATTTCTTCTTGAAGGATTTGTTTACTTTTAACTAAGTAGGTAGAATCATTTTGCATGTAGTTGCATTCATATAGATAGGTTGCATTTCATACTTTCTTACATTCCTCTTCATCTTTATAGCTTCTCTTGAGCTTAGCATGAGGACATGCTAATGTTTAAGTGTGGGGAGGTTGATAAACCACTATTTTATGGTTTATCTTGTGCTCAATTGAGTGGTTTTTATCTACTCTTTACCCACTTATTCATACTATTTGCATGGTTTTACATTTGCCTTCCTAATTATGTGCTTTAATTGAAAACATGTTTCTTTGGACTTATCTTTGCTAATATTAATCCTCTTTTATTACCATTAGATGCCTTGATATGTGTGTTAAGTGCTTTCAGAGATTACAGGCCAGGAATGACTCAGAGGATGGAAAGGAAGCATGCAAAAGTGGAAGGAATACAAGAAGTTGAAGGAACTGCAAAGCTATCAGCCTAACCCTCTCGCACTCAAACGGTTGTAACTTTAGCTACAGAGGTCCAAACGACGCGGTTTCAGTTGCGTTGGAAAGCCAACGTCTGGGGCTTTTATTTGATATATAATATGCCATAGTTGCCCTGATGCTAGGCGACACGAATGCGTGATCCACGCGGACGCGTCGCAGTGACAAAAAACCAGCGTGGCAGATTTCTCCTCCAGCGATTTCTGGGCTGTTTCCGACCCAGTTTACGGCCCAGAAAACACAGATTAGAGGCTATAAAGTGGGAGAATGCATCCATTCATGAGAGGCTTTCATATTCACAATTTTAGGAGTAGATGTAGTTTTTAGAGAGAGAGGTTCTCTCCTCTCTCTTATGATTAGGATTAGGATTTCTCTTAGTTTTAGGAGTGACTCTCGATCCCAGGTTCAATGTTCTTTTTATTTATTTTCTCAATTTAATTTATGAACATCTATGTCAGATTTAATTTCTTTTGTTAATGCAATTCGAGGTATTTTCAGATTTAAGATTACTTTGCTTTATTTATATTGATGCTTTTAATTTAATTTAGATATTTTTCTCCCTTTTGGCTTTGGTCAAGTGATTGGCAGTACTTGAGTTATCAAACTCAGCAAATGATTGAAATTGGCAGATTCTGCTTGAGCTAGGATTGCTCTTACACTAGTCTCTCCACAGGAGTTGACTAGGACTTGAGAATCAAGCTAATCAGTCCACTTAACCTTCCTTTGTTCAATAAAGGCTGACCAAGTGGGATTAAAACCCAATTCCCTTCACACCTGATAAGGATAAATAGGATGGGAATTCCAATTCTTATACCTTGCCAAGAGATTTTATTATTATTATTTTATTTTACTTGTCATATAACATATTTCCTCCTTACTTCCAAAACCCCAATTTACAAACTCATAACCAATAATAAGAACATACCTCCCTGCAATTCCTTGAGAAGACGACCCGAGGTTTAAATACTCAGTTATCAATTTTAAAGGGGTTTGTTACTTGTGACAACCAAAACGTTTGTACGAAGGAATTTTTGAAGGTTTAGAAACTATACTTGCAACAAGGATTTATCCGCAAATTTCTAGACCACGCAAAAGTTCCTCTCGTCAGTTTGGCATTTTCCATACCAAATTTCTTAACTAATTCCTTGGCATACTTCTCTTGATGAATGAAAATACCATTTTCAGTTTGTTTAATTGGCAGCCTGATAAACCACTATTTTATGGTTTATCTTATGCTCAATTGAGTGGTTTTTATCAAGTCATTACCCATTTATTCATATGATTTGCATGATTTTACAATTCCTTCCTAGTTTTGTTCTATATGGTTGAAAACTTGCTTCCTAGAAGTCTTTAATTTGTGTATTTTAATTCTCCTTTATACCATTTGATGCCGTGATCCGTGTGTTAAGTGTTTCAGGCTTTATAGGGCAGGAATAGCTTAGAGAATGGAGAGGAAGCTTGTAAAAATGGAAGGAACACAAGAAACTAAGGAGATAACCAGCGAGCATCCACGCGCACGCATGGCTCACGCGTGCACGCGACATGGAGAAATTTGCAGCGACGCGTGCGCGTGACTGACACGTACGCGTGGATTGGAGTTTGCACAAAGACGTGTGCGCATACATAACGCATACGTGTGACACGCCAAAACGACCAGCGACGCGTACGCGTGACTGACGCGTACGCGTAACTGACGCGTACGCGTGACATGCGTGATCTGCAGAATTAACAGAAGACGCTAGGAGCGATTTTGGGCCAGGTTTTGACCCAGTTTTTGGCCCAGAAACACAGACTAAAGCCAGGAAACATGCAGAGACTCAACACACATTCTCATTAGCATAGTTTTTAGTTTTAGATCTGAATCTAGAGAGAAAATTACTCTTCCTCTAGGTTTTCTTTACATTCACAGTTTATTAGTTTTATGCTTTCGCTTTTGGATATTGAAGAGTCATCACCTCCGTTGAAGATACTATTCTAGTTTGTTTTCTTATTCCTTATTTATTCCATATTCTTAATTCTTGTTTAAAGTTATAATTGGATTATTTTCATGGATTGTTAATGCAGAGAATTACTTTTTCCTTTAATTAATTTTTAATCCCTATTTTATTTAATTTATCATGTCTTCTTCTTATATTTTTATGAGCGTTATATTTATGTCAATGGAGTAGAGTCCCTACTTGACATGGGGGTTGATTAAGAGGAGACACTTGAGTTGGAATGCTCAAGTGATTAGTTAAATTGGAAATTGTTGGCTAATTCTGTATTTACTAACGCTAGACCTTCCCAAGGGAGAGGACTAGAATTTGCGAATAAGAGTTAGCTCAATCACTTGACTTTTCTTTATTTAGTAAGGGTTAACTAAGTGAAAACAACAACCTCTTTATACTGCATTTGAGAGAATTCCAACAAGGATAGAACTTCCAATTAATTATTCCCCCAGTCAAGGCTTTTTATTTCGGAATATATAAATTTCTTTTAATTTTCATTACTTTAATTTACAATCATTTATTTGCCCATTGCCCAAATTCAAAATTCCCCAGAAAACTCCTGATTACTAAGATAGCACCCTTTTTGGCAACTCGTTGGGAGACGACTTGGGACTCATACTCCCAGTATTTTTATTCTAAATTTTGTGACAACCTTTCTAAATTGATGAGGCGGATTTTAGCTGGTTAAGGGATATACTCGCAACATATTTCCTATATTGGTTTCTTAATTGGCTGACTTCCGCCCACACATCACAGCCCAAGGAAAAAATTAAGTTCACCCATCATACTCATGTCAAATTCACTTGTCATGAGTTTTCCAAATTCAGAATAGAGGGATTCATTGGCTGATCCAAAAATAATGTCATCAACATATATTTGGACTAGAATAAAAGAATCATTAGTGTAACACCCTAATATTCAAATCCTTATGCTTGAGTCATAAGTCAATGATATTACGGTGGTACAACTCTCAGGTGGATTTTTAATAAATAAATATAGGTAATTTCGAAAGGAGTATTAATCGAGAAGCCTGAAAAGAGTAGAAATAAAATCGCGAAGACGTATCTCTCACGTTTCGACAACAAAAGATAAACCGTGAAGCCGAAAACGATATGCGGACAAGGCGTAGAGGAGATTAAGAGATAGATAACAGATAGATATATATAACATAAGTAAATAGCCACTAGTCGCGACCCGCGAAGTTTAGGTCGGCTAGGGTACAGTATGAAAGTAGTTGACAACAGTATGTCCTAATCTCTCCCGAAGGAAACATGAGAGCCTCTATAGGCGAATTCAAAGAGTTCAATACATAATATAAACTTTCCAAAACAAAGGTGGAGAGATTCTAATCAAAACACAAAGTAGAGGAAATAAAGATCTTCGCCGTCTCTCAGACGACCCACAACTCACTTCTGAGCACCTGGACCTGTATCTGAAAAACAAAAGATATATACGGAATGAGAACCCCGGGCCCATGGGTTCCCAGTACGGTAAAAGTGCCAAATAAATACAATGCACTGCAATAAAACTCACTAAGCATCCTAAGCTTCTTCACCAATTATTCATCTTAGGTTCTCGCTAATCCATGAATAAGCAACTGTCATAAGGGAGTGCTAAATCTAATTCATGTTTCACATGTTTCCCAACTCGCGGACTCTTCCATGAATCAGACTCAGAATTATAAGCAAAACCATCACCAGTTGTTCTGCCTCAGCAATTCTATATCAATACATCATACACTCACCTGGAGCTAGTGAAACCACATCACTGCGTCTACCCAGGGAGCTACAATTATCTCATTCAATAATCATCATCATCATGCAATCGCATCATCAATTCATCCCATCAAGAACAACCCTCAACACCCACCGACACCAGCATGAGGGGCCTCTCAGTTGTACAAACACAAGCAATACAGGCAAGTAATACACAAATATGGTACAAGTAGAACAAGTAACATATAGTCAGGTAACATGGCATATATGATGTAGAAATCCAAAACAAATGACAAACCCAAACAATTCAAACATATGCAAATGATGAATGCCTGCCCTATGGCTGATGATATCATCTGTCGGTTATATAGCCAACCCGACATGTCCTGGTAGCTAACCATTGGACAGAAAAACCCATTGCGGAGCAAGTAGGTTTGAGCTACAACCCCCTTGCTACTACCCGCTCAACCCAGAGCCAGTGGAATAACCACTATTGCGGCTACTACCCAGGCGGGTGTTTAAAAGCTCAACCTGGAGCGAGTGGATTCACCACTACTGCCGCTACTACCCAGGCGTCACAATCTCTGACCTGGAGCAAGTGGGACGAACCACAACCCTTGCTACTACCCAGGTATCTCAAGCATTGGCCCGGAGCAAGTGGGACGAACCACAACCCTTGCTACTGCCCAGGTATCTTAAACATATATTCATTCAATCTCAATTCATATTATCAACATTCATTGTTACCAAATCTCAAACATTAACTTGGAGCAAGTGGGACGAACCACGACCCTTGCTACTACCCAAGTATCACAAATAAACATTTATTTATAATCACCCTTCATTATTATCAATTCTCAGACAATGACCCGGAGCAAGCGGGACGAACCACGACCCTTGCTACTACCCAGGTATCACAAATAAACATTTATTTAAAACTCCATGATTAAACTCGTTCATCGTAATCCTCCTTTCCCGTCTCATACCCGGAGCAAGTGGACAACGCCACTGCCTACTACCCGGGGTCACACATCACATTTCAATATCTTTTCATTATTATCCATTTAACATATTCATTCATTAATCATATATGCATTTATACTCAGCCATAAACAATAATGGCTTTGCCATAACCTGGCAATAACTCAGCCATCCGGCTCATGGTCCAATCAAGAATGGGCCATTTATCAATAAATATAGCCCTCCGGCTCATGGCATACACGGTACTTCCACCGTCATCCTCCATATCTCATATAATCATCTTTGATCATAACTTTTCCCCTTGCTTCACTCGCAAGTTACCACATCCCCTAGCTCCTTTCTCATTGCTAGGCATATCATAATGATTTAATACATAAGAGGTGAGATCGGAGGCTTAGAAGTATGAGATTTGGTTTTTAAAACTCAAAAATCAACTTTGGCATAAAAACAGGGCCACGCGTACGCGCACGCGTGGATGGCCAAAAACTCATCGACGCGCAAGCGCCATATGCGCGAACGCGCGGGTTGAAAAATATCCAAACGGCGCGCAAGCGTCAGCCACGCGTACGCGTGGGTGCTCTTGCGCCCAGGCACAACCCTGGCACAACTCTCTAGAAAATGGCTGGGCAATTGGTGCAGCGCATCGACGCTCCCGCGCACACCACGCGCACGCGTGGATGCTGCTTTCTGAAAGAACGGCGCGCACGCGCCAAGTGCGCCTACGCGCGTAGGGTCGTTCTGCTAAAAATTTTTCTAAGTTAAAAGCTGCAGAATTTACAGATTCAACCCCCAATCTTCCGACAGTCATAACTTTCTCATTTTAAATCATTTTTCACCCGTTCTTCGAACGGCATGGACATCCCGGATCCAATTTCATTTCTAAACAGATTTGGCAGAAAATAGAGATCCGTAGTCCAGGTTATGTCCCGTCAAAGTATGCCCAAAAAAAACATATTTTCATACAAAACCACAAAGTGCCATTTTCAAAACAAGCCATTTTCAACTCTTTCCAAAGTCAATCAAAACATGCCAATTTTAACCCTTTTTGAAATCAATCAAAATGTACCAAAATCAACATCAAGCCATCCTCAACTCACACATTGACACTTTCTCAAACTCAAGCACATTTACATATCATATACTCTTCCTCATGCCAAATTTCAACAACACTATTTCCAATCAACTATCATTATACATAATCAATATCATACTCACTATCACGTGGTTTCACCCACAAATCAACCTTAATCACTCCTCAAGTATATATCACAACATACATATCTCTAATGCATCATAATACCATCAAGGCATCAATAATCATAATCACATATATGACCACATAATATATCTCAACCAAAACCAAACATGCCTCGTCTATATAATTTCACCCAAATTTACCAAATTCCACACTTCAACTTCTCAAACCTTATTGTTCAATAACCAACCCAATCATTCATATATTCATTATCTAAAATTCATCCAATCACTTGTGTCATCATACAATGCACACATCAACTTACCTTTCTTACCTTTCTCCGGCCTCTGGCCCAAAATTCACGGCCTCCGGCCCAATTTCACAATTTAAATGGATGAACCACAATTCAATACTCATTACCCAGTACATCAAATTCTCAATACACCAAGCATACAAGGCTACATAATCCTCAACCCAATCATTAATTCACATTACATACCAACTATGCATATTAGTACCAACCATTTACGCAATCCAAACTTAATCCTAGGGGCATCTAGCCTAGGAATTCTCATCACAACACACGGTACTTAAATGAAACTTAAACCGTACCTCTTGTAGCCAAACCAATTGAGCCTCTTCTTTGGAAGTCTTCACCAACCTTAGCTCCAAGCCTTACCAAAGCTCCTCAAGCAATACCAATCTCCCAATTGTGCACCAACATCACCAAATACACTAACATAACCAATATCACATACATACATCAACCTCGGACTCATAAAAATGACAAATCACAAGGGTTTGAGCACTTCTTACCTCAGCCCATATGAAGTAGGGATAAAACTCACTTAGAATCCATGTTGGAGTATCCCTAAACACCCAAAATCACAAGATTTCAATACTAACTACCCAAAAACGTGTAACAGTGGGAAATTTCGAAAACTGGGCAGAGATGAATGGAATACTCACCACCAAACTTAGATATAATTGTAGAGGATGAGAAGAGCGACGTGTGGCCACAAACGGCTCGTCAATCGGAGCTCCGTAGCTCAAGTTATGGTGGTTTGAAGATCAAAGAGAGTTAGGTTTTCTCTCTTCTCTTCTCTCTTCTCAAATCAGCGCCGCAACCCCTCTTTTTAGGGTAAAATGAGCTGAAATGCTCACAACTAATGTTTATATATGTTGGGTCTTGGGCCCACTTAGGCCCGGTTCACTTATTTTTGCCCATTGGCCCAATTTTGGGCCAAAACCTTTAAGATTAGCGCTCTAAATCGCACTTTAAATATTTCTACCTTCCCTAATTATAATTCCTCATTTCTTAATCTTATTTACCCATAATCAATTTCCTCAGCTGTAGTACCAGACAGATCTCAGCCGGTACTGCCGGTCAGAATTCCACTGCGCGCTTTTACGCAGAAAACTATATTTTCCGACTCGGAAAAATTCACTGAATCCAAATATCATATTTAAATTATCAAATTCCAATTGCCAAATCTTCCAACCATATTCGCTCCTATTTAACTTATTATTTAATTAATTTCGGTTAGACCGGGTATTACAATTAGAATTCTTGATAAATAGAGTTGTGTCAGTGGCGCCTCTTTGAAAACCATTTTTCAAAAAAAAAAAGAGCTAAGTCTCTCATACCAAGTTCTAGGAGCTTGTCTTAAACCATAGAGAGCTTTAGATAGTTTGAAAACATGATTAGAATGCTCTTTATTTTCAAAACCAGGAGGCTGCTCCACATACACTTCTCTATCTATCACACCATTTAAAAATACACATTTTACATCCATTTGATATAATTAAAAACCACAAAATGCAGCATAAGCTAAGAGAAGTCTTATGGCTTCTATTCAGGCAACAGGAGCAAAGGATTCATCAAAGTCTATTCCTTCTTCTTAGTCATATCCTTGTACCACTAGCCTTGCCTTGTTTCTTGCAATGCTACCATCTTCTCCCAACTTGTTCCAAAATATCCACTTGGTACCGGTCACTTTTTTTCCACTTGGCCTTGGAACCAAAGTCCACACTTGGTTCTTTTCAAACTCAAAAAGCTCATCCTCCATAGCTTTAACCCAAGAGGGGTCACTAAGGGCTTCCTTGACGTTTTGAGGCTCTATTTGTGAAAGAAGGGCAATGTTTGATCCTTCATTTGCCTTTCTAGTGGAAGACCGTGTTTGCACTCCATGAGAAACGTCCCCAATGACAAATTCCTCAGGACAATTCTTCAAGAATCTCCATTCACGAGGTCTGGTGGATTTAGAGGCAGATTCAGATACCAAGGGATTCTGGGTGCTACTAGCTTCAGAATTTCCTTCAGATTCATGAGACAAAATGGAATTGTCTCTTGAATTTTCAGTAGTTGTAGTTTCTGGTTCAGTTTGCCCAGAATTTTCCTTTTCATGATTTTGAGTAGTTTCATCTTCCTTTTGAGCTTGATTTTCTGCATCACAATCTTCTAAAATGCTTTGCACCAAATTAGTATCACAAAATGTAACATGTATGGACTCCTCAATAATCCGAGCATCTTGATGATAAACCCTATAGGCTTTACTAGTTGTGGAATATCCTACAAACAAACACTCATACACCTTTGGATCAAACTTACCCAAATTTTCCTTGTTATTTAAGACAAAACATTTGCATCCAAAGATGTGCAAGTAGTCTAAGTTTGGTGGGTAACCTTTCCAAAGTTCATAAGGGTTTTCTTCAAAAACTTCCTTATGATTGTTCTATTCAAAATGTGGCAAGCCGTGTTAACTGCTTCAGCCCAAAGGAATTTTGGAACATTACTCTCACAAAGCATAGCTCTTTTCATCTCTTGTATGCTTCTATTTCTTCTTTCCACAACACCATTTTGTTGTGGTGTTCTTGGACAAGAGAAGTTGTGAGATATTCCAAATTCCTCACAAAAGGATTCAAATAAATTATTTTCAAATTCAGTTCCATGATCACTTCTTATAGAAGAGATTTTTAAATCCTTTTCATTTTGAATTTTCTTGCAAAAAGGTTCAAAGGCCGAAAAGGCTTCATTTTTGTGTGCAAGAAATAAAACCCAACCAAACCTAGTATAGTCATCCACAATTACTAAACCATAATGTTTACCACCTAGGCTTTGAGTTCTTGTTGGACCAAATAAATCAATGTGTAGCAATTCAAGTGGTCTTTTAGTAGAGATGTCTTCCTTTAGTTTAAAAGAACTTTTTGTTTGTTTTTCCATTTGGCAAGCATCACAAGTGATGTCTTTGTCAAACTTTATCAAAGGAAGGCCTCTTACTAATTCTTTCTTTACAAGTTTGTTTATTTGAAACATAATTGCATGACCCAATCTCTTGTACCATAACCACTTTTCAGAATCTTTAGAGTGAAGACATGCTACATTTTGATCCTTTAATTTATCAAGAGTAAGTCCATACATATTATTAAAACGCTTGGCAACAAACATCACTTTATTTGTCTTTTCATTAACAACACAGCATTCAAGTCTTTTGAAAGTCACTAAATATCCTAAATCACACAGCTGACTTATACTCAAAAGATTGTGCTTCAAACCACATACCAAAAGTACATCATCAATGAAAGTTGATTGTTCATTACCTACTTTTCCAACAGCAAAAATTTTACCTTTACCATCATCTCCAAAGGTCACAAAACCTCCATCATACTTGTTTAGTTTGATGAAGTAAGTCGACCTTCCAGTCATGTGCCTTGAGCATCCACTATCCATGTACCACATGTCCTTTTTGTTCTTGGATGCTAGGCAAATCTCATCAAGATTGTTGTTTCCAGCCATGAAGCAGTCTTTATCTTCACCTTCAGATTCTTCTTCTTCATTAGAGTCATTCTCAAGATCCTCCCAAGCTGCCATGAGCACTCTCTTCCTTTCCTTCTTTCCTTTGTCCTCCTTTTTGAGCTTTGGACAGTTTAGCTTGAAATGTCCAGCCTCCTTGCAATGATGGCACGTCACCTTGCTCAAGTTGATCTTGTGCTCCTTTGAGCTTGAACCCTTGTATTTTTCCTTGTTCTTTATCATCCTTCTAAATCTCCTAGCAAAAAACAAAAGCTCATCATCTGAAATACCATCACTAGACTCACTCTCTTTTGGTTCTATTTGTGACTTGAGGGCTATTCCCTTTTTCTTTGAGTCTATGTTTGTGTGTGTGGTTTCATAGGCAAGGAGTTTTCCTCTCAGCTCATCATAGGTTATGGGACTTAGGTTGTTGCTCTCAGTTAGGACAGTGGTAGTGGTTTCCCATTCTTTTGTGAGGCTTCTAAGGAGTTTTCTCACCAAGGTTTGTTCTGCATAGTTTGTACCCATAGCATCAAGGTTGTTGATTATGATTGAGAATCTCTCAAACGCTTCATCAATGCTTTCTCCATCCTTCATGTTAAACATCTTGTACTCTTTTCGCAGCATATCAATTCTCGTTTTTTTGACTTGTTTAGTGCCTTCGTGTGTAACTTGGAGTTTTTCCCAGATTTCTCTGGCTGTCTTGCATCTAGACACCTTCCGGTACTCTTCAAAGCTGATAGCACAGTGAAGAAGGTTGATTGCTTTAGCATTCAGCTCCATCTTCTTCTTATCATCTTCATTCCATTCAGCTTCTTCTTTTGGAGTCATCACTCCATCTGCACTTATTTTTGTTGAGATCTTGGGACCGTTCACAACAATTTTCCATATGTTGTAGTCAATGGATTGGATGAAGATCCTTATCCTTTCTTTCCAGTAGGCATAGTTCTTCCCGTTGAAGAAAGGTGGCCGGTTGTTTGACTGGCCTTCAGTGAGGGTGTAGGCAACTGTGGTTGTGCCCAAGTTGTTCGCCATTGGATCTTTGCTCCAAGCGGTTAAGCTTGATTCTTGAGACCTTAGCTCTTGATACCAATTGAAGGTTATGGTAGGCTTAGAGAAGGGGGGTTGAATCTATGCCTTCCTTTTAAGTTGCTGTTATGACCCTTTTAAAACAAACTTTCAATTCTAATTCTGTTTGTACTCAGCGGCGGAAATTTATGAGACAATTTATTTTTGTCTCATGAATATCAGAAAACAGAACACAGCAGAGAAGAGAAAAGCTAACACCAGCATGTATCCTAGTTCAGTTGCCTTGTGCTATGCAACCTACGTCCAGTCTCCTCCACAACTATGGAAGAATTTTCACTATAGTTAACAGTATTACATACACCAATTTCACAGGATTGACCCAATCCTTTCACACTCAAGTTCTAACCTAACTTGACATTGGCTATGCTAATACCTAACTATTCACTATTAGTGCTAACCCAACTAAGAAAGGGATACCTCACAGGTACAAGATACAAGACATAGACATACCTAAAGAAATTAGAAAATAACTCTAAGCTTTTCTCTCAAGTGTATCACTCAGCCTTTTTCCTCTCATGGCTTTTACTTGAGCTTTCTCACAATGCCTTTTCTCACAAGAAATTACAGAAAGATAAACATAGAAAAGTACATCACAATCTGTAAAACATGAACGAGATTGACTTCATCAACAGCCTCTTTGCTATGTGCAAAACCAGATTTGCAAACCTCAGATACAGTTCTTCAGTATTGGCCGAATGCTTCTTTGAAAGAAAGCATTATCCAAGTAGAGGAACTTCTTTGCAGAACATAACTCTCAAACTCTGGTTTTCTCTCCTTCCTTCTGAATGAACAGCAAGGCTTCTTTTATCTCCTTGCATGTAGCTAGGTTTACCTTCCTAGGTCAACTTCTTGAGCCTTGAGCTTCACCAACCCACAGACTAACTTTCTCTCATTAAACCTCAGAGTAGAAACTTTGCTTCTGACTTCTCCATCTTGACCGAAAGCCATAAAGCTGCAACCACAAGAGTCTTCCAATGGTCAACTTGATCTGAGCCCTTGAAAATCAACTTGGTCCCCAAGACATGTTTGAGACCGTGGATTTACAGCAGAGAGGAACAGAAATCCTCTTTTCCATATAGCTCAAAACGGAGTGACAGAGAGTTGAAGATGAAGAGAAGAAAGTGTGTTGTATGTAAAAGGAAATGGGTTACCTTTAACCTAAGCTTGATATGGTTTGAATTTGCTTATTAGACTTCTGTGTTTCAAGCTTGGACTTAGAAGAAAAGGGGCTTTGTGGATTTAGAAGATCTTTGTCTGATCTTTTTATTAAGTATGATAATGACATGCATTATGTTTTGTTGGACCCAAAGCTACCTACGAGCACTTAAAGAATACAAACTTTGTTTATTGGTTTGTGGTTTGTTTATTAGTCGGTGCATACTTAGCGAATAAGCAGCACTATAACTACTATTTTATATACCCATGGAGAATCCTACAATATTAATTGAATTTGAGATTTTTGTAGGGTAGAAATTTTAGTACAATTGTTTCGATGAGAAATTAATATTTAAGAATTATTAGATAATTTAATTAATTTGATTAAATAATTATTTAATAATTTTTTATTTTTAATTTTATGAAAAAATAACTGTAAAAAGAATTATGACATATCATTTTGTACGATATTTTTAAATCGAGCGTTTTTTATATATCGTAACGGCCGCTTCTATCGTCTAAAATAAAAAAAAAAAATCGTTACAAGAGATTTCTTCGATATCAATATCTTTTTATCTTCGGTTTCGTTGATTTTCTTTGAATTCTTACCCTTCTTTACAAAAAGATAAGAAGAAGTATCGGTTTCCGAAGATTTTTTTTTTTTTGCTCAGTTCTTGTCGTTTTTTAAATTGTACATTATTTTTTTTAAATATAATATATTGATAGTAGTTTTTTTTTAGTATTAGATGATGTGCGAATTTAATTAAATTTAGATTGTACACTTGGTTTTAAAAACAATTGAGTTGATTCAATGTAACTAAAATAATTATGATTATACATGTATAATATAATATAAGAGTAATATTAGGTAGTTAAAATATTATAGACAATAAATAAAAATATATGATTAACAATATTTATATTTATAAGAGAGTATGAATCATTCTTCGAATTTAATTGACATAATTAATTTCTTTCTATAACTATTTTCTCTCATTTAATTATATTAAAAGTCAATTCTAAATTTAATATAAATTAAATATAAAAAAAAATACTCTTTCATTATTATTATATTCATAATTCTATAATTTTTTTCAAATAAAAATTTTAAATTTTGATATTTTTAATCCTAAAAAAATCTCAAATCACCTCAATACATTTTATAAAAAATAAAAATATCTTATATTTGATTAGCCTCTATTTATTAAAAACATTCAAAATTATTAATTTTTAACTTACAAAATAAAATAATAAATAATAAATTAACACCAATTCATTAATTATGGATATTATGTGTTTAAAATTATAGGTGTTATACATATAAAATTATAGGTGTTAAATTAAAAAATTTTAATAACTTCTACTATATAACTCATATTTTACATATAGACTATTAAAAAATAAAAAAAAATAAAATATAAAATATAAAAAAAAATTAAGAAATAAATTTTTAAAAATAATTATTAACACATTATATTAAAATCAATAAATAAACATACATATGAATATTAAATAAAAAAATATTAAAATAATTAAATTTATGACCCATTAGTGTACATATGAGATAATAATTTGAAAAATACAATAAGACACATAGTTTAAAATTTGGTAATATTAATTGTAAAAATTTATTCATTATGTACATTATATGTATGAAATTATGAATGTTATGGGTATGAAATTATGGATGTTATTAATATGAAATTATGGATGTTATGTGTATGAACTTATGGATTGTTGAACTAAGATTGATTTTGATAAATAAATTATGATGACAAACGTTTATTAGGTTAAAAGCCCAAGCTTGTCTAATATGTGTATCAGTGGTGCAAGTCCATTATTCAATTCTCATCCCAACATGTTGCTTGAGTATTTCTTCAATGCTTCAAAACAATGCATAAGCCCAATGCCTTTAACAAGCACCGTTCAGCAAAAATAGAAGGCTATGCATTTGCAAAATGAAAAATGGACATTTGTCTTCATCATAGAGAAAGGAGGACAGCTGGAACAAAAAGGGATTAACAACATAACAAGGACAGCTGTGGCTCTAACAAAGCAACAAGACATAAGGATAATTTCACTACACATAAAGGACATCAACAAATCAAAATGCAGAAGATCACAAATAAAGTTTGAAAGAGCAAAACGAAAATGCAGAGCTATGGACAGTAGTTGGAATGACTCAAATATGAAAATACTTTGCATGCCAAGGAAGACAGCAACTCCAAGGACAATAGAGGTTGGTGGAGTATTTCCTCAACAAGCAGTGATAGTGGAGCAGAATGGAACAAGGACTGCATGCCCTCAAAGACAGCTCCAATGGGTTGATGGTACGAGGGATTGGAAGAGGCAATAGAGAGCAAATTAAAAGAGCAAGCTGATTATATAAGAGGTCTCACCTCAACATTTGAAAGCAAGAAAAAGAGAGAAAATTCAGAGCATCATCTCAACTTTGAGCTAAATTCTTTTTCTTCTACTCGAGCTTCATTTCTTATTTTGTTATGGCTATCTTGAGTCATCTTTTGTATTGAGAAAAAGGCTGAAAGTGAGAGTAAAAAAGCCATGAGAGAAAAGGCAAAAAGATGCATGAAAGAGCCATTGATATTCTGTGTTTTGAGTTGTTGAACTAGGACTAGTTCCCCTTGCCAAGTTGGGTTAGCACTTGGTGAGTTTGAATCTGTTTAGATTCCCATTCCAAGTTGGGATAGCATTGTGGGTTGCTGAGTTTTGGTGAAGAAAGCTTAGTGGTAGATACTAGTTGAATTAGATTGTAATTCAATAGTATTGGTGATTGTAATCAGTGGATTATAGTGAAAATTCCACCATGGTTTGTGGTGGAGACTGGATGTAGGATTAATTGCACTTAGAATCCGAACCAGGATACATGCTGGCCTCTTTCTCTTCTTCCCTTCTCTATTTCTGTTCTGCACATGAGACAAAATGAAAAAATCTCCTGCATTTTCTGCTTCTGCGAAAACAGTGCTTAAAAAGTTAATTTTAAGCAAACTTGATTCAACCCCCTTCTCAAGTTCAATCAGAACCATCAATTGGTATCAGGAGCAAGGTCTCAAGGAGTCAAGCTTCACAGCTTGGAGTAAAGATCCATGGCCAACAATATGGGTCCTAATATCATGGCGTTCACACTCACTGTAGGGCAGTCAAATAATAGACCTCCTTACTTCAATGGCAGCAACTATTCCTACTGAAAAGAGAGAATGAGAATCTTTGTATAGTCAATCGACTACAACATTTGGAAGATTATTCTCAACGGACCAGATGTTCTAACTAAGCAAAATGCTGATGGAGAAGTTGTGGCGAAGGAAGACAATGCGTGGACAGAGGAAGAAAAGAAGAAGATTGAACTCAATGCAAAAGCAATCAACCTAATGCACTGTGCAATCAGTTTTGAAGAATACAGAAAAGTGTCAAGATGCAAGACGGCCAAAGAAATATGGGACAAGCTTAGACTCACCCATGAAGGCACTAAACAAATAAGGGAGACCATAATTGATATGCTGATGAAGGAGTATGAAATGTTTAGCATGAAGGAGGATGAGAGCATCGATCAAATGTTCGAAACGTTCTCAATAATCATCAACAATCTGGATGCCATGTGGAAGAGCTATTTTGAAGACTCAGATCAAGAGGCTCAACTATGCTTAATGGCTGATCACGATGATGAAGATGAGGTAGATCTCTCTGACCTATCTATTGATGAATTGCACTACATTATCAAAGATATTACTGTGAACTCTAAGAAACTCTTAGATAAGTATGCTAAGTGCAAGAAAGATAATGAGGCATTGAGAGCTGAAAATGATTTTCTATTGGAAAAAATTAAGGCAATCGAAGCTTGTGATGAAAATTCTTTAAAAGAAGAAAACAAGGTTTTAAGAGCTAAATTAAACAAATTCAAACTCAAGCATATGGTCACTGCCTTCACTGATTTGATTGCTGAAATAAAAAGCTAAATGAACAAGTTAAAAACCTGAATGAAGAATTAGCAAAATTTGTTCAAGGTTCCAAAATCTTGATAAATTACTTGCTAGTCAAAGATTTGGTGGTGAAAAATCTAGACTTGAATTCAAAGAGGAAATTAAGGCTGTTTACAAACAAAATATTACAAAATTTGAAACTTCCTCTTCCAAGATTTTCAAACCAAAAAATTTTAGCAAACCTAAAAAATCAGTGAGCAAGAACCATTGCTACAAGTGCAATAGAACAGGTCATGATCCTCAACAATGCTTCATCTTTCTACGGTCTTTTGGTAATGATAATAAATTATATAAAGTTGTTCATGATTTTAATGCTCTTGGGCAACCAAGAAGATTTTACATCAAAAGATCCAAATGGATTTAGATACCTAAGGTTAGTTGAAGAACATTGATAATGAGAAGATTTACACTAATTTGGATTTCTCAAAATAACTTCCGTTGTAAGTATAGACCAAATCGGCAATGGATCCTCTCAATCAAATTTTAATTCAAACAAATGTCACAATTCAAATCAAATTATTAACTGAGAGTATTTAAACTCTCGAGTCGTCTTCCCTAGGAGTTGCAATGAAATGTTATCGATAATTGGCTATGGGAAATTTTTGGGGTTTTGGTAATAAGAGGCAAGAAATTAAAATGGCAAGTAATTGAAACAAGCATGCAAGGAATTAAATGGAAAGCAATTAAAGTAATAAAAATGGAAATTAAATGCTAAAAAGAGCTCTTAGTAGAAATTGGAGAATTAGGGATTCCTATCCTAGTTGTGGACCACAAACATGGTAATTGTGTGGAATTAATCCCAATTAGTCAATCCTAACATCGAGAATTAGTCAAAAGGGCATAATTGATCTCAATCCATAAGTCCTTACCAACTCTATTAATGGAAGGCTTAGTGTTAGTGAAAACCAAATCAATTAACAATCCTCACACAATGTGGAATGGACATCCACCACTCAAGTTCACCCAATCACCCAAGTTCCCAACCAAGAGTATGAAAAACTAGGCAAAAATCCAACCAAGCATTTTGTCAAACACTTGGAAGGCATAAAAGAAAGCATGATAAAATAACAAGAAATAATAATTTCTACAACTGCTAGGCAAGGAAAGTAAGAATAACAACTCAATTAAAAGTAAAAGAGCAAGAAACATAAATTGCATTAAATGTAAATCAAAATAACAAGAGTGCTCATAAACATAAAAAGCAACAAAAATAAGAAATTAACAAGATAACTAAGAAAATTAAGATAATAGAATAAAAAAAAGTAGAAGAAACTAGATGAAAACAAGAATTAAAAGTAGAAATTACATAGAAATTAAACTAAAAACCCTAGGTTCTAGAGAGAAGGGGGAGCTTCTCTCTCTAGAAAACAACCTACATAATGCTAAATTAACCCTAATCCCCTCCCCCCCACTTCACATGGAATGAGGCCTCCTTTGATATAGCAAGAATCAGCTTCAGAAAGTCCAAAAACTGGGCTCTGGAGGCCCAGAAATTGCCCCGAGCGATTTGCATTAATGAGCTCACGTGACGCGGGTCACGCGTACGTGTCACCTGACAAAATACACTCCCACGCGTACGCGTCGCCAAACTTGCACTTGTGCGTACGTACACATCATTGTGCGCACGCACGGATGCTGAATCTTCCAAAACTTCATTTCTTCATGATTTCTCCACTTTTGCATGCTTTTCCCTCACTTCTTCAATCCATATTAGCCTTATAAACCTGAAATCACTCATCAAACACATCAAGGCATTGAATGGAATGAAAGTGGAATAAAATTGATTAAATTAAGCACAAAATAGCATGTTTTCATAATTAAGCTTAATTTAGGGAGAAAACACAAAAGTATGCTATTTATATGAATAAATGTGGGTTTATGTGATGAAATCCACTCAAATCAAACCAAAATATATCGTAAAATATGGATTTTTTCAATTTTCCCACACTTAAACAATAGCATGTCCTCATGCTAATCACAATCAAAGGAGAAGGATAAAAGGGGGAAGCAATTTATTAAATGCACTACTTATATGCATGCAACTATACTAAATACTATCTATCTATATCTATACTATGGTTCCTATGGAGTTTGGCAAAAACAAACAAAAGAATCTCAATCAATCTAAAGTAGGAACTTAGGGCCAAGACAAGAAAATATAGCAATATAATCAATGTCCAAAGATTTTATTTGAAATTTTCAAAAACTAACAAGCAACTTGCAAGAAGATACAATATGAGAGATGGAGACATAGAATTGAGCGATAGAACCCCTCACTGAATGTGTTTACACTCTAGTCACTTAGTGGTTAGAGCTTAATCACTCAATCTTCCTTAAATCATGTTTCTCAAAGATTTGCAAGTCATCTAATAATCAACTAATACTTGATGTATGAATGCAAATATCATAAGGTCTTTTGTGGGTTGTAATGGGGCTAGGGAAAGTGTAAAATTAATATGGTTAAGTGGGCTAATAGATTGGATCTTTGATTAACTCAAGTATCCCACTTAATCCTATAACATCCTATATACATAACAAAACAACTTAACTACCTATTTATCCTTTTTCTCACATTCACTCATGCATCCTCTTTCCAATTCACACACATATGCATCCTTTATTTATATTCTTATTGTCTTTTCTTTTCTTTTCTTTTCTTTTTCTTTTTTTTTTTTCTTTTTTTTATAAACAAAGTATGTATATCTAAATTTCTCTTTTTTTCATCAAAAAGAGATGCATATGTTTTAAGTAATGAATGCATGAGTGTTTACCCATTTTTTTCAAATATTCTCAATGAATGCCCAATGTACTTCCTACCCATGTTTTCCACAAATTCCCCCCATACTTGAATAATACACACACTCAAACACAAGCTAATCAAAGATACAAATCATGGACAATAATTATTTTTCGCTTAGGACAAAAGATGTGCTTAAAATTAGAACAAAAAGGGAATTAAATGGCTCAAAAGTGGTTTACAAAGGTAGATGTAAGGGTTGACCATATGGGTTAAGTGAGTTAAACATAAAAAATGGCCTCAATCATACTAAATGCATTCAAAATACCAAATATAGGACATAAAGATTCAAGCAAATTTAAGATCACAATCATAAAAGGAGTTTATCACACAAGAACAAAATTTGTGGTTAAAAATTGCAACCACACCATTAAAGCTCAAATCTCACTTAGTGTTTTTGTTCAAGCTCTTTTCTATATTTCACAAAATGAATATTTCAAACAAGTTCAAAAATAAGTTTTTCAAATCCAATCAATGGAAAGCCTTAAAAATGAATTTCTTGAAAATTCTTTGTTGTTTTAATCAAAATTAATTTCTATGCTAGGTAACATGCAAATATAACTATAAACAAACTAAGATATATACAAGCAAACTAAACAAAGTGCAATGTAATGAAATAATAAACAAATATTCACAAAAGACAAAACTACTAAAAACTAGGAAATAGTGCAAAGTATTAAGAAAGAGAGAATTTACGTCCCAAATTTGCGGATCCTCCCCCACACTTAAACGTTGCACGGTCCTCCGTGCACGCACTCAATCCGGGGGTGAAGAGATGTGAGGCTCTACCTTCAACTGGTGGCCACCGGGGCTTGGGTCACTGCAGAAAATAAACAAACATGAATTGAGGAAGAGTCATATGAGTGTGTAGAAGACAATGTCCGTATTCTAAATGTGCACGGTTTAGAACACAACACACTGGTCAGGTAAAACGGCAACCACATAATCAACAGAAAAAGCATGTATTCCTCAATTAAGCAACCTAGGTTGCAAGTGAAGAAAAAATAAGAGATAGGACACAAATAAACCTAGATAGCCACAACTAAAGTGAATTGAATGTATAAGACATTGGTTATTGAAGTTGTGCAAGTGAAAGCGCAAGGTGAATAAAAAATGGCACAATCAACAATAACTAATTCAATGATGAAAAGAAAACTACTTGTTCATCATGACACATAATGCAATAGTCACATGGTAAAGGTACTTCTTGCAAAAAGTGACAAGCTTGATAAAAATCAAGTTAAGTTACTCAAACAAATGCAAAGTATTAAAAACAAACAAGTGCCTTGTAATGTGCTTGTATTGATTTTAAAACCATGCTGAACAAGTAATTCAACTCAATTCACTAAAGTAAAAGTGCACAATTCAAGATGCCAAACAAGGATAAAGTTCAACACATATGGTCGCGACAACATATGAATCAAACTCACAATTCAATTAGGAAATCAAACAAGGACTTAATGCTTAGTGCACATATTCATAAAAAAATTAAATAAGAAGCAACCCAATCAACATCAAGCAAACACTTGCAACTTATTTAATTGACAAGCAACTAAACCAAAACTAATATAATTACTAAAATTGAAGTGAGATGCAAATAAAATGAACAAGAACAAGCAGAAAATAGGGTGAAAGGAGGAGAAGAGAGAAGAAAGTAAGAGATAGAGAGAAGGGTAGAAGAGAATAGTGTGAAACAGGGGAGGGACCCACGCGTACGCGTGGGTGACACGTGCGTGTGGCGCTTGCAAAAATGAGTATCGACGTGTACGCGTGAGTGACGCGTACGCGTGAAAGTGAGAAAATGCAAGGTGACACGTATGCGTGATGGACGCGTACACGTGAAAGGCAAAATTGAAAAGGGTTGTGCGTTCGTACTATGTGTGCAAACGCCACAGACAGAGGCCTTGCCTTGTAGTGTGTGTGGGCACAAGCCTGTGCCCACGCACAGAAAGGCAATTTTTTTTTAAGAAAAGGATTATGTGTGCGTGCGCACACAAGTCTGTGCAAGCGCACAAAAGCAAAAGGGGTATGGTTCATGCGCACAGGCTGTGCCAGCGCTCCCAACAGAAGGCATACAGGCTGGTGTGCGTACGCACAGAGAGGTGCGTACGCACAGGACTCAAAATTTTGTTGTTGTGTGCGTGCGCATAAGGGAGTGTGCGCGCACATGCCCTGTTTTTCCCAAAAAATACTACAAGAAGAACACCCATTCAGCCACACTTTTTTTAAGCTACATTTAAAAAGCGTAGCCTATTCATAGAATAGGATACACTTTTTTCAATGTTACCATTTTATAGGAGAATAGGAAACACAGTTGTGGCATCACTTGAAAAGTGTCTCCTTAGATATTATAAAGATCACTTATAAAACGTAGCCTTTTCTTAATATCTATGGGTACACTTTTCTCACTAAAAAAAACGCTTTTCAAGAGTGGTCTAATGGTTAGGTTTTGGGTGCGCTTTATAAGCGTTTCCTAATGCAAGAACGCTAAATACACCTACGACACTTTGTGAAAATTTTGTTTTCTTTTTACCAAATCACCTATCCTGCGCCACTCACCCCTTCGAAGAATGGTTTCCCCCCTCACCACTTCGCCACTCACTTTCGTCTCTCTACTCACCACTCACCACTCACCACTTCACCTTCACCACCACTCGTCGCTGCCACCGCTCCTCATCTGCTTCACCTGCATTCATTTAATACTATACTCATTGTCCCCACACCTTCGTAGTCTCTGCTCTCACCATCACCGGTCACCGTTATCGTATCTGCGCTCACTGTCGTTGCTCAACCTAGTTGTCTCTGCACTCACCGTTGCATCTCACCCTTGTTGTCTCTGTGCCAACCGTCGCCGCGCGCTTAGCATCATCGTTGTCTATGTGCTCACCATCGTCGAGAAGGTATGTATTGATTTTCATTTGGTTCTGAAATTTGAGAGGTTTAGGGTTCCGATTTAGGGTTTTTAATTTGAAAGTTTGGTACACTAATTGCCTGTTATCAGTGAAATCTGAAGTTTGGTTTAGTTCAAGTGATTCAGTTGTTGTTTACTGAAATCTGAATTGAGTAGAGGTCGCTTGTTGTTTAAACCATATTTGTTTGGGTAACAGAAAAATGGAAATGCAGTCACTGCCATCACATAGAACTAATTGGTTATGATTCTTTATTGCTTCCTTAGTTGCCTCCGGTAAGACAAGAAGATCGAGATTCTCTAATATTTTTCTGTCATGAATAGTTCTATGAATCAAAGTTGCTTCTGTATAGAAAAAAGCATTGAATAGTTCTTCTGTATAGAAACTAAAATGATTAGATGATTCTGTCACCTCACTCAAGTGATGATGAAAATTGTAAATTAAATAAGAAGTGAAATGCTCTGAAAAATAGGACAATCGAGGAGATTTGTCATGTACACTATTGGAAGAGACCTGGTAGGTAAGAAAAATATAAAATAAGAAAAAAAGATCAAAAGAATATCATTGAGAAGAGAAACACAAAAGTAGTATATGGTTCTTTAATTAGAGGTCATAAGAGAGCAAAGTATATGCTTCTACTTGTATATGCATAGAGAAAAAGAAGGAAGTTATATATATAGCCTTAATTATTACATGTTTGGCAAATGACATAGCATAGCAAATTAATTAACTTTAATTTAGATTTTTTATATATGGAGGGACCAAATCCAGTTTCAAGTGCACAAGGAAGCACGTCAGAAATTCAGGTTTGTTCTTATCTTCAGTTGGTGGCTCAGTTTATTAGGCATCTTTTGCATCCCAACAGAGATCATTAAGTCATACTTTTTTTCTTGATTAATTTTTTCTTTGATTTTTCATTCATTTTTTTTCTTCTCTTCTTAATTTCCATTTCTATTGATGCTCTTATTTGTTACAACAATTTTTTGCTATTCAATTTATTGCAATTTCTGTCCAAAAATTAAAGAACTTTTGTTATTTGTTCTTATCATAATGACAAATATTAAATTTGATCTATATTTTGTAACAAAAGAAATGGAAACACAGGTGAACTTCCTTTTCTGATTATATTGATACTTTGTTAGTTCACACCTCATATATATTCCATACTTCCACAAAACTTTGCATTTTATCTTAGAATATTATAAAATTTCATTCGAGAGGTTGATTTAACTGGAAATTATCTATGTCAAGTTTATCTTTAACTTGGATACTCCTTGGTCATTCAGATTTCTTTAAGGACTTGAAATAGATTCAACAACTGTGAAAAAAATTAGACAAGCGATTGACAATTAAATTGAAGTTACTGTACAACTCATTAATTATACAAAGACCGGTAAGCAAGTCTAATGTTTCTGCACAGAAAACCACTTTAATAGACAAAGCTAATATAAAATGATAGGAAGTGTTAACATTTTTTCCCTTATTAGCACTATTTAGTTCATTAAAAGAAAACAAAATACTAAGAAGTATTTCCTACAAAATTTCCTGATGTTAATTGTCTTTCCTCCATCAATTGCTCCTTGTTCTAGATCAAAGTGCTGTAAATGGAGGAGGAGGAGCTATTTCAGTAGCTCTTGCCTTGAATCAAAATGCTGCCAAGGTAGCTGCAGCTATTACTTTTACTGTCCACAAAAAAATATATATTAGCATTATATTTTTCAATCCCATAACTATATATTGAATTGGTGCATGCATAATTTGATTCATGCAGTTCGCTAGCATTAATGGGACTCACAAGAACCTTGACCCCAAGAATAGGAGTTCTAAAAAATCTTACCGCTCTGTAAATACTCATAGTATGACACATTCATTCAATCTTGGTCAAGCTATATTTTCATAGGATTGGGTAGTTAGGTGATAAAAGTGGTTTGTTAGTCAAGCTGGATTTTTTTAGTGTAATCATTGATGTATATATGCTTTATCATGTAGTTCTTTGCAAGGGAATGCCATCACAAGAAACATACCAAAAGAATTAGAAAATCTAACAAACTTGGGCAAGTTGGATTTGGAAAATAATAGATTAACTGGCCAAAACAATCTTCCCTTTGCAATATAAATAAGCTCCAATTCTTGTAAGTATGACAATCTCTAATTACTAGGTTTTACTTTGCATAGATATAATGAGTCTTAGCATATTACTGTGCTCTGCTTAATCATTTTTTTCCCGCCCGGAAACCTGAACAATAAGTCAAAACAATCTCAATGGCACTATACTGGAGTCACTCGGCAATCTCTGAAGCTTAATCAATGTGTATGTGAAATAATTCTTTATACAATTTTGAGGTTACTGCTAAGTATATATTGTTATTTTATTAGCTAACTGGTTGTTCAAACTTCTGTTTGGCAGCATGTTAGATTCAAATGATCTTAGTGGTGAAATCTTGAAGCAGTTGTTCAAAGTAACTAAGTACAAGTAAGTTCCATAAAATCAAGTTTAATTCTTGTAGCTTGACTACTTTACATAATCTTGTTGCTTACTACATAATGGTAATATTATATATAATTGAACCTTTTTCACACCAATGAAACAAATTTATCTTTCAAAAACTCCTTTACATGATTAATATTTTTGCACCATTCTAGCTGTGTAAAATCTATCATTCCACTATGAAATGTAGAAGGGACCGGACATCTTCGAGTGGTCAAGCAAACAAGCTTAAGCTTTCATTACAAGCCTTGAACTAGGGTTAAAAGCTTTCGATGTGTAGGCCTTTAGAGCCTTAAACAGTGACAATTATTTTCCTCCTAATTTTTCTGCTAGCTTATATGAATTAGTGATAGGTAAAAAAATAGTTTTAAGTATACACTAATTTGAAAATATTTTAATCCCTCTTTTGTGGATCTGTTGCCATATACCATGTTTGGAATTAATGGATATAATATTTGAATTTAGGATGCGTTAGACATTTAGCATGTACCATTCCTTTTAGACATTTATATGTTTATAATATTTGAATTTTACAATGACTTGATGTTTTCAAAACTTTTGAAATTATCACTGTTTTTTTATTAAATCACTTGTGTTAACAAGAAAAATCAATTAGTGTTGTATATTACAGCCTGCTTTTCAACATATTTCTTGTCAAGTTGTTTCTTCGAAAGCTTGTTAAGAAAGGTGAGGGCCTGAAAATACTTAAGGTGTTTTGGATGCAAATTTTTAGTTTTATTTGTAACCGGCAAGAATAAATGTGTGGTTTATCTTCTAAATTTGAAAGTTCTTTCTCACTTTTGAGTGTTTGCACGGGGGGAGCAATGCCTCGTTCACTTTCCTAATTTTCTATATATATATATATATATATATATATATATATATATATATATATATATATATATATATATATATATATATATATAGGATAATTTTGGAGATGTTAATGAAGATTAAGATGTTTATTATGATGATTTATTGACAAAGATAGAGTAGTGTTGAAAATTAGAAGATGTATGGTCGATTAATGACTTTTATTAGAAAATACTTATATAGAATATCATATTTTAGTTTTTTGTAGTTTATTAGAAGGAAACTCTAAGTGGTCCTAAGTATATTTTCATGAGTATGTTTAATTTAGTGTGAAATGTATGGATATTCAAAATTATGATCATCCCAATACTTTTGATTTATTATAAATATATTTTGTTGAAAGATCATTTTTATTATTTAAAAAAATTATTTAGTATTATTATGTATTTATTTTTATTTTATAATATTTAATTCATTTAATTAAAAATGCAGAATTATATATGTAATCATATTATTAAATATTATGTTGTACAAAAAATTATTAGAATATTATATATATATATATATATATATATATATATATAAAATTAAAAAAAAAACAATGAGGGACCTAAGGCTACACTTATATAGAGTAGCTATGGTATACAATGTAGCTACGCTTTAAAGGTGATGCAGTAGCGTTGAAAAGCGTAGCCTATTCTAGCAAAAATGAAAGCTGAAAAGCGTAGCCTTTGGTCCTGGACAGCATCACTTGAAAAGTGTACTCTATTCCCAAATGCCAAAAGCGTAGCCCTTGGTGCAGAAAAGCGTAGCCTTTGAGAATAGGCAACGGCCGAATAGGAATCACCCTAAAAAGCGTAGCCATAGCCTAGAAAGCGTAGCCGTAGCCTAAGGCATCATTTTTTTACTTTTGGCAACAATTTTCAAATGTACCTGAATGGGTGTTTTTCTTGTAGTGAAATTTTCTTCAAAATCTAAGGCTTTAAGCCCTAACTCAACAAAAGCTCAACCCCAAAACATTCAAAACTTCACCAATTCATGATCCATACACAAATTAACCTATCTAAACTCAAAATTAAACTAATCCTAAGCTAACCAAAACAAGCAAGCATGCAATAAACCAAAACTATAAACAAGGAAAGGGTAAGAACAATGTTACCAGCCATGGTGAGGTGTCTTCCACCTAGCACTTCTATTTAGAGTCCTTAAGTTAGAATTTATTGAGAAGCTCTCACCCAAGCTTGTATTCTCCAAGGCTTTTGAGATTCCAAAGCTTGTACATCCAAATCTTCTTGTGAGTTCCTTTCATTCTATCTAGGTAACAAGCAATTGAAATTCCCAATTCCTATACACAATAGCAAGAACACTCACAATGCAATGGGTGAGAATTCATAGGCTAAAAAGAAAATAAGAACCAAAGGTAATAAGAACAAGTAAAATGAATTCCTAAAACTAGCAAAAACAAGCAATCAATCAAAAACAAACTATTCACATATTAACATATTTACAATAGCCAAAAACAAGCAAGCAACATATTCACAATCAACCAAAAATAGGCTATTCACAATATGCACAAGAGCCACAATATAACACCATTGTAACTCCCCAACAACGGCACCAAAAATTTTATAATGAGAAGATTTACGCCAATTTGAATTTCTCAAAATAACTTCCGTTGTAAGTATAGACCAAACTGGCAATGGATCCTCTCAATCAAATTTTAATTCAAACAAATGTCACAATTCAAATCAAATTATAAACCGAGAGTATTTAAACTCCCGGGTCATCTTCCCTAGGAGTTACAATGAAATGTTATCAATCATTGGCTATGGAAAATTTTTGGGGTTTTGGTAATAAGAGGCAAGAAATTAAAATGACAAGTAATTGAAACAAGCATGCAAGCAATTAAAGTAATAAAAATGGAAATTAAATGCTAAAAAGAGATCTTGGTAGGAATTGGAGAATTAGGAATTCTTATACTAGTTGTAGACCACAAACATGGTAATTGTGTGGAATTAATCCCAATTAGTCAATTAACAATAAAAGAGCAAGAAACATAAATTGCATAAAATGTAAAACATACAGTTTATATGAATAAGTGTGAGAATAATGGATAAAATCCACTCAATTCAGCATAAAATATACCACAAAATAGTGGTGCATCAGAGGACAGCTGGAACAAAAAGGGATTAACAACATAACAAGGACAGCTGTGGCTCTAGCAAAGCAACAAGACATAAGGACAATTTCACTACACAAAGGACATCAGCAAATCAAAATGTAGAAGATCACAAATAAAGTTTGGAAGAGCAAAACAAAAACACAGAGCTATGGACAGCAGTTGGAATGACTCAAATATGGAAATACTTTGCATGCCAAGGAAGACAGCAACTCCAAGGACAATAGAGGTTGGTGGAGTGTTTCCTCGACAAGCAGTGATAGTGGAGAAGAATGGAGTAAGGAATGCATGCCCTTAGAGACAGCTCCAATGGGTTAATGGCACGAGGGATTGGAAGAGGCAATAGAGAGCAAATTAGAAGAGCAAGCTGATTATATAAGAGGCCTCATCTCAACATTTGAAAGCAAGAAAAAGAGAGCAGATTCAGAGCATCATCTCAACTTTGAGCTGAATTCTTTTTCTTCTACTCGAGCTTCATTTCTTATTTTGTTATGGCTATCTTGAGTTATCTTTTGTATTGAGAAAAAGGCTGAAAGTGAGAGTGAAAAAGCCATGAGAGAAAAGGCAAAAAGATGCATGAAAGAGCCACTGATATTCTGTGTTTTGAGTTGTTGAACTAGGACTAGTTCTCCTTGCCAAGTTGGGTTAGCACTTGGTGAGTTTGAACCTGTTTACTTTTTACATTCCCCTTCCAAGTTGGGATACCAGTATGGGTTGCTAAGCTTTGGTGAAGAAAGCTTAGTGGTAGATACTAGTTGAATTAGGTTGTAATTCAATAGTATTGGTGATTGTAATCAGCTGATTATAGTGAAAATTTCACCATGGTTTGTGGTGGAGACTGGACATAGGATTCATTGCACTTAGAATCCGAACCAGAATATATGCTGGCCTCTTTCTCTTTTTTCCTTCTCTATTTCTGTTCTGCACATGAGACAAAACAAAAAAATCTCCTACATTTTCTGCTTCCGCAAAAACAGTGCTTGAAAACTTAATTTTAAGCAAACTTGAATCAACTCTTCTTCTCAAGTTCAATCAGAACCATCATGGATGTTATGAGTAAATTTGTCATTTGAATAAATTAATTTAAGTATTTAATATTTTTTAAATTTAATTATGATAAAATTTGAAAATATTTGTGTTAAAAAATAGAATAAATTATTATTTTACTATGAAATATGAAACAAATATTACGTAAGTGAGACAATAAATTAGTGATTATAAAATAAATTAATTAAAATTAATGATAATTAAAATTTAGATTACTCAATGCTCTACTAGATATAGTAAAACAGTAAGAAAATAATAAATTAGTAATTACAAAAAACATTAATTAATATTAATGACATTACAAAGTATATTATTATGATTAGTCTTTAATGCAATATTATATATGAAAATCAAATTATAAAGTGTCTCATTAATATATGATATGTTTCATCCTAATAATTAAGAATATAATAATGATAAGTTGGGTGATAAAAAAATAAAATAAAAAATCAAAATATAAAAAAAAATTATATAAATAAAGTCAAATTTAAAATTTTTTTTGGCTAATTATAACTGAATGATTTTGATTCTCAAATTTTTTCTACAATACAAACCAAGGTTCGAAAAACCGGACCGGTCATCAAACCGCTCTAGCTACTAGTTCATTGGTTTATTGGTCCAATCGGTTCAACTGGTGGTTCAACCGGAAGAACCGTTTCAAAATAACATAATAAATAAATTATATATAAATATCATAAAACATAATTATAGTCTAATATAAATCTTAAATATCTTCCAAATTTAAAACATTATATGAAATGTCAACCAAATCCATATGATCTTATCAAAATACAAAGTTAATAGTGAAAAGAGCAATGGTGCAAACAACAACAATACAACTAGAAATAATCATTAATCACTCCTAAATTAATTCAAAACAGTAGCATAACAAATAATCACCCCTAAATTAATTCAAAACAGCAGCATAACAAAATCACTAATCACAAATCACAAATCACTTATCACAAATTCAAAATTCAAAACACTCAGTGCCATAATTCCATAACAAAACAGCAGTATAAGTTCATAACAAGTTAACAACAGCAGCTTAACAAGTCACTAATCAGTAATCACAAATTCCAAACTCAAATCAGCAGCATTACAAAAACCTAAGAAATCACAAATCACAAATTCAACCTCAAATCCCTGAAAGAGTAACACAGACTCAACTTTCCACTAACCTCAAATCAGTAAATCAGTAATCAGTAAATCAGTAAATTAGCATTGATCAAACTAAATGTATACCAGCTACCTTCAATTTATTTTTGTATTTTGCAACCCCTGGTTCTGTTTTGCAGTTTTGCTTCCTTCCACTTGATCACATTAGATGTATTGAATCTAATTGCCAACCGTTCATCCAATGGCATAGCCCCCTTAACTGAAAGCCACAATTTGGTGCAACCCCACTTGCCCATTAATGTCTCCCACAATTTGGTGCAGAAGGTTGCATATTCAGCTTGGCAAAAATATCAGAGCTTCCATTTCCACCAACCTTAGAAATTCAACCTGAAATTCCTAAAAAAGAGTAACACAAACACAATGAAAATTAACAGCATGTTCTTAACCACAACACAAGACCATATCAGCAATTCTGCCTACAGCAATTCTGCCTACAACATTCAGCCATTCAACAATATTGCAAAACAGAGTAAGTTTTCACTTTCCAGCATTAACAAAACACCAAAACAGAGTAACAAATTAAAAATTACAAAGCATATGGTATTTATTCTCATAAATTTAATTCCACCAATGTTCAAAAAGAGTTGCACTAAGAAAAACCAGCCATTAAGACAAAAATAGCTTCACAGTGAGAGAGCAGTAACCCCTTCCTTTAGCTTAATCAACCCGAAATTAATCGAAACACACTTCATCCAAACACATCCCTAAAATTATTCAGATTCCATTTCCCTTCACCTGAACCCGATCGCTTAGATCCTCACACCTTCGAATTTCAATTCCAAAGATCCATGGCTTCTTCGAATCTCTAGGGTTTTCCCCAATCCTCATCAAAACTCTCAATTCCAAAATCTTCTTCTTCTTCTTCTTCTTCTTCTTCTTCTTCTTCTTCTTCTTCTTCTTCTTCTTCTTCTTCTTCTTCTTCTTCTTCTTCTTCTTCTTCTTCTTCTTCTTCTTCTTCTCCATATGCCATATTATAGCTCTAGGTTGAGGACCGTAAGAAGAAGATGTATAGCAATTTCAAGGAGCAAGCAATAGAGTACGTGAAACAAGTGGTGCAAGAAGACAATGCCGGAAACCACGCCAAAGCGTTCCCTTTGTACATGGACGCCTTGGAGTACTTCAAGACCCACCTCAAGTACGAGAAGAACCCTAAGATCAGAGAAGAGTGAGACTGAGATGAATGAATGGGGGAAGAGACCAGGCAACGGGAATTAGGATTAGCAGCATCATTCGAAATAGGAGTATCGACATGCATGTTATTATTCACAGAAGATGAGCAGAGGAAGTTCAGAGAAGATGAACATTGAAGACGACAACTCACTCACCTGGGCTCGATGGAGGGCTACTGGGCTGGGAGCCTGGGAATGCTTTAGTTCAGAGTTCAGAGGGCTAGGGTTCACTGGGCTGGGAACCAGGCGACGACGATGGCGCTGATGACCTGAGACCGCGGCGACGATGGAGGGCTACTGGACTGTGAGCCTGGGAATGCTTCAGTTCATAGGAGGAGGGCTAGGGTTCACTGTGAGACCAAGGTTCTGAAAATCAGACCGACCGACCGGTTCGACCGGTTTAATCGCGAACCGACGACACAAGCGGTACGGTCCTCCTCTAATAACTGCCTGGTCCTCAGCACCAATAGACCTCCATCGTCGCCTGGTTCCCAGCCCAGTGAACCCTAGCCCTCTGAACTCTGAACTAAAGCATTCCCAGGCTCCCAGCCCAGTAGCCCTCCATCGAACCCAGGTGAGTGAGTCGTCGTCTTCAATGTTCATCTTCTCTGAACTTCCTTTGCTCATCTTCTGTGAATAATAACATGCCTGTCGATACTCCTATTTCGAATGATGCTGCTAATCCTAATTCTCGTTGCCTGGTCTCTTCCCCCATTCATTCATCTCAGTCTCACTCTTCTCTGATCTTAGGGTTCTTCTCGTACTTGAGGTGGGTCTTGAAGTACTCCAAGGCGTTCATGTACAAAGGGAACGCTTTGGCTTGGTTTCCGGCATTGTCTTCTTGCACCGCTTGTTTCACGTACTCTATTGCTTGCTCCTTGAAATTGCTATACATCTTCTTCTTACGATCCTCAACCTAGAGCTACAATATGGCATATGGAGAAAAAGAAGAAGAAGAAGAAAATTTTGGAATTGAGAGCTTTGATGAGGATTGGGGAAAACCCTAGAGATTCGAAGAAGCCATAGATCTTTGGAATTGAAATTCGAAGGTGTGAGGATCTAAGCGATCGGGTTCAGGTGAAGGGAAATGGAATCTAAATATTTTTAGGGATGTGTTTGGATGAAGCGCGTTTCGATTAATTTCGGGTTGATTAAGCTAAAGGAAGGGGTTACTGCTCTCTCACTGTGAAGCTATTTTTGTCTTAATGGCTGCTTTTTCTTGGTGCAACTCTTTTTGAACATTGGTGGAATTAAATTTACGAGAATAAATACCATATGCTTTGTAATTTTTAATTTGTTACTCTGTTTTGGTGTTTTGTTAATGCTGGAAAGTGGAAACTTACTCTGTTTTGCAATATTGTTGAATGGCTGAATGCTGTAGGCAGAATTGCTGATATGGTCTTGTGTTATGGTTAAGCACATGCTGTTAATTTTCATTGTGTTTGTGTTATTCTTTTTCAGGGATTTCAGGTTGAATTTCTGAGGTTGGTGGAAATGGAAGCTCTGATATTTTTGTCAAGCTGAGTATGCAACCTTCTGCACCAAATTATAGGAGACATTAATGGGCAAGTGGGGCTGCACCAAATTGTGGCTTTCAGTTAAGGGGGCTATGCCATTGGATGAAGGGTTGGCAATTAGATTCAATACATCTAATGTGATCAAGTGGAAGGAAGCAAAACTGCAAAACAGAACCAGGGGTTGCAAAATACAAAAATAAATTGAAGGTAGCTGGTATACATTTAGTTTGATCAATGCTGATTTACTGTTTACTGATTTACTGATTTGAGGTTAGTGAAAAGTTGAGTCTGTGTTACTCTTTCAGGGATTTGAGGTTGAATTTGTGATTTGTGATTTCTTAGGTCTTTTGTAATGCTGCTAATTTGAGTTTGGAATTTGTGATTACTGATTAGTGACTTGTTAAGTTGCTGTTGTTAACTTGTTATGCACTTATACTGCTATTTTGTTATGGAATTATGGCACTAAGTGTTTTGAATTTTGAATTTGTGATAAGTGATTTGTGATTTGTGATTAGTGATTTTGTTATGCTGCTGTTTTGAATTAATTTAGGGGTGATTATTTGTTATGCTACTGTTTTGAATTAATTTATGAGTGATTAATGATTATTTCTAGTTGTATTGTTGCTGTTTGCACCATTGCTCTTTTCACTATTTAACTTTGTATTTTGATAAGATCATATGGATTTGGTTGACATTTCATATAATGTTTTAAATTTGGAAGATATTTAAGATTTATATTAGACTATAATTATGTTTTATGATGTTTATATATAATTTATTTATTATTTTATTCTGAAACGGTTCTTCCGGTTGAACCACTGGTTGAACCGGTTGGACCAATAAACTAGTGAACTAGTAGCTAGAGCGGTTTGATGACCGGTCCGATTTTCCGAACCTTGTGTGAGACTGAGATGAACGAATAGGGCTCGTGGGAAGAAAGGGGGGTTCGGTTCGCGAGTGGGTCCTGGGTCGGGTCGGGTTTCAATTTTTTTTTTTAAACAATTACAAAAACGGCACCATTTAGAAGAATCGGTCGGTCACCGGTCCAGTCCAACCAACCGATTTTCAAGCAGTTTTTTGTCTGACGGTTATTAGAGGAGGACCGGACCGCTTGCGTCGTCGGTTCGCAGTTAAACCGGTCGAACCGGCCGCTCCGGTCCGGTTTTCAGAACCTTGATACAAACACACAAAATGCAAAGTCCATAATAACGGATCAGACGCCTGGTGGTTTTAATAATATTAGAAAGAGAGTCTCATTACCGCAACACCACCCCTAATTAGAATAACACATAAAGACCGTTACTTTACCTATTTTCTCTCCGTACACACACTTACGTTTTCGCTCTGCACCACCGCCATGAGAGGGGGTTATGTCCGTGGGGGACATTCCCGGGCACATGAACCTAGACAACCGCATCGAACTGAGCAAGATCAGATGCAGCGACTCATGAAGAAAGTGCGCAAGGAAGGAGAAGGTCAAGTTTTCACAGGAGAAGTAACACTGGTACCTAGGGAAGAAGACTGGATGATAGGAGCAGAGGAGGAACATGAACGGGCAGGTACTGGGCACAAAACTTTCAGTGAGGCAGTGAAAGGAGGGAAGACCCCGGTGGGAGAGATGGAAGATGATGAGTTCTCAGAGTCTGAGGAAAATTCAGAGGATGAGGATGAAGTTATGGAAGTCGCTCCATCACAAGCACTCGGAAACCGAAAAATTGATAAACAGCAAGAGCCAGATATCAGAGTAGAGAAGGTGAATGGGATGTATAATTTTGTCATCAATGAAGCTGGTTTAAAAAAGCTTAGACATCCCTGGTGGGATACTCTTATAGTAAAGCTTTTGGGAAGGAGGATCTCCCTTCCGGTCCTAAGCAGGAGGCTTGAATCCATGTGGAGCAAACAGGGATCCATTGAAGTAATAGATTTGGGGAACGATTACTTTATAGTCAAATTCTTCTCTCAGGAGGATTTGGACTTTGCTTTAACTGGAGGACCCTGGAGAATTTTTGATCATTATCTAGCCCTAAGACCATGGAAGCCAAATTTCAATCCGGTTGAAGCCACCATAGACTATATTGCAGCATGGGTGAGACTCCCGGGTCTAGCCATTGAGTATTACGAAGAGGAGATGTTAAAGAAGATTGGAAATATTCTTGGAAGGACTTTGAAGGTGGACGCAAACACTGCGGATAAATGTCGCGGTAAGTTCGCTCGACTCTGTGTCGAGTTAGATTTGACAGAACCTCTAGTTTCTCAATATTCCATTAATGGAGTAAGATACACTGTCGAGTATGAGGGCTTGCACAATATTTGTTTTGGGTGTGGCATGGTTGGTCATGATAAATCCAACTGCCCAAAATCAAAGATGCAGGAGAAGCCTAGCAATGGAATTGATTTAGATGATAAGAGGAAGGGAGATGAAGAAGGTGATCAATCTGCGCAGAAGGAAGATGGAGGAAGAACTCAATCGGCCCAGAATGGTGGAATGAAGGAGGACAGTAACGATAATTCCAAAAATAAGGGTAAAAGTGTAATTCAAGATGATGGAGGTGATTATGGTCCTTGGATGGTAGTCAAAAGGACAAATCGTGGAAAGAGAGCAACAAAAGTGAATAGTGGAGCAGAAGGTGGAGGTATGAATGTGGATGGTACTAGGAATCCTCAAAGCAACGAAGGTACGAGATTTGCCATTCTGAGAGAGAATGAGGAAGTAAATAATCATGCTGAGGCAGCCACTGGCTTGAAACCTACATTTATTGAAGAAATTCCAAATAAAGTCCCTCTTCCCTCTTCCCAGCCTATAAATCTTGTGCCCCATAACCAAGCCCACAAAAAAGCCCAAAAACAAGCACAAAAAATGAACACACAAACACCCACAAAAAAGAACCCTAACTTTGAGCCCTCTACATCCAAGCTTGATTTGACCTCATACATGACTATTCAAGCCCATAACCCCTTGACCCAACACAAGACTCTTCTACAGCAAAATACAACCACTGAACCTACCCTCAGCCTGATTAACCAACGAAACAACTTGACCCCTGCACAGACAACCTCTCCTGTCCCAATCACTAATGATGTTCATCTGCTAGAGTCTCCCACAAAGCAAAACATTGAGGATTCACCCCAACAGACAAGTATGATTGAAGAGTTTGTCCCTGAGACGATTCAAGAGGATGAGAACATGGATGACCATCAAGGACCACCTCCTGCACCTCCTGATCTGAATTCGATAGGAACAGACGTTATGTTGGAGGCTATCAGAAAATATGAGGAAACAAGGCCCAAATCGCCCCAGCGTTCGGAGCCAATTATGCTTAATGCAGAGAATGGAGTATCATTGGGGATCCAGCATGGGTTTGCTCGAGAGGGAGACGAAGACATGCCTATGGTAGAATAGGTTTGTGTTATTCCTACCTTCCTTTTATTTTCCAATGATAGTTAAGTGCTGGAACTGTAGGGGTGCTGCTAGTGAGTCCTTTAGTCGCACCTTTTTGGAAATTGTAAGGATTAATAAACCTGATATAGTCATTCTGTTGGAAACAAGATGTAGCGGTGAGAAAGCTAGGAAGATCATTAGTAAGTCTGGATTTGATTTTTATCATATTGAGGAAGCTGTTGGTTTTAGCGGGGGCATATGGGTGATGTGGAAGGATCCAAATATTGTTATAAGTATTTTGAAATCCAAAACGCAATATGTTCACATGAATGTTAAGAAGGATTATGATGAGGATTGGTTCCTAACTGCCGTGTATGCAAGTCCTCGAGAGGTGAATAGGAGAGAGCTTTGGAATGATATCAAGATAATCAAGAATGGGATCAGAGGTCCTTGGTTAGTGGTAGGCGACTTTAATGAAATAGCAGATCCTTCGGAGAAGAAAGGTGGAGGTCGAACAGATGTTGGAGCTTGCAAGAGGTTTAAAAGATGGATCGAAGAATGTATGTTGATTGACCTAGGATCAGTGGGGCCAAAGTTCACTTGGAGGGGACCGCAATGGGAGAATCTTGAAAGAGTTTTCAAGAGGCTAGATCGAGCTCTAGCTAATGCAGACTGGAGAATAAAATTTCATGAGGCGAGAGTTGAAGTTCTAGCGCGGGTTAAGTCAGATCATCACCCCCTCTTAATATCTATGAAGCCCAAAGATAACCTTGCAAATAATAAACCTTTTAGGTTTGAAGCAATGTGGAGTAGGCATCCTGATTTCAAGCAGTTTGTAGAAAGTCATTGGAGTGGAGCTCAACATTGGGGGAGATCCTTATTGGCACTTGCTGAAAATTTGATGGTTTGGAACAAAGAGGTTTTTGGCCACATTGGCAGACAAAAAAGATCACTTATGAGGAGAATTGGAGGAATTCAAAAAGCATCATCTTATGGAAGAAACCCTTTTTTGGAAGAGCTGGAGAGAAATCTGACGAATGAACTTGAAGAAATTCTGGATAGAGAAGAAATTATGTGGATGCAAAAATCGAGAGATACTTGGGTAGTAGAGGGAGATCGAAACACCAAATATTATCATACAAAAACAATCATTAGAAGAAGAAGAAATAGAATTTTAAAGCTTATGAACTTACAAGGTGATTGGATTGAAGATCAAGAGGAGCTCCGCCAACATGTAGTGGAATTTTTTAAATGTCTTTACAGGCATGATAACTCCTTTTCTCCGGTTCTAATTACCACAAGATCCTATCCCATGCTGGAAGAGGATATTAAAAGAAGCTTCAATTTAAAACCAACAGAAAAAAAAATTCAAGATGCACTGTTTGGTATAGGCTCCTTCAAGGCACCGGGTCCGGATGGCTTTCCAGCCCTTTTTTTCAAGGAGAATTGGAGCATAATTAAAGGGAACATTGGGCAACTAATCCACCTTCTCTGGAGCATGCCGAGTATGGTAGAAACTGTCAATCAAACATTAATTACACTCATCCCTAAGGTGAAATTACCAGAGACCATCAACCAATTCAGGCCCATTTCATTATGTAATGTGAGTTATAAGTGTCTATCAAAGATCATCGTGAATAGGCTGAAGCCTGCGCTAAAGGACCGAATCTCCCCCTTTCAATCTAGCTTTGTGCCTGGCAGAATAATACATGACAACATCTTGATAGCTAAAGAATTAACCCATGCCATGAAGAAGATGAAAGGGCGCAAAGGATTTATGACGATCAAATTTGATTTTGAGAAAGCTTACGATCGGCTTCGTTGGGATTTCCTTAAAGAGTGTCTGATAGACTTCGGATTAGAAGAGCAACTGTTAAAGGTTATAATGAATTGTGTTTCTACTGTCTCGTACAATGTTCTTTGGAATGGGGGGAAGACGGATTTTTTCAAACCTTCTCGAGGTATTAGACAAGGAGACCCAATATCTCCTTACCTTTTTGTCATAGCTATTGATAGATTATCTCATCTCATTGAAGATCTTGTGGAGAAAGGCATTTGGAATCCAATCACTGTGGGTAGACAAGGCCCTCCCATATCCCACCTCCTCTTTGCAGACGATTTGCTAGTTTTTGGAGAAGTTACCGAGAAACAAATGAAAGTGATTCTTGAATCTATAAAAGCTTTCTGTGTAGCTTCAGGGCTGAAAGTAAGCGATACTAAAACCTCTATAACTTTCTCCAACAATGTTAGAGGGACAGACAGAAAAGCTATTATTGACTTATGCCATTACAAAGAAAATAAATATTTGGGGAGGTATTTGGGAGCACACATCACCAATCACAGAAAAGGGAAGGACAAGTTTAAGAATGTTTTGGAAAGAATGCAAAGCAAGTTAAAGGGGTGGAAGTCTCATTGTTTGTCGTTAGCCGGGAGAATAACCCTCTCTAAGTCGATCTTAAATCCCATAGCTAATTTTGATATGCAGCATATGAGGATTCCAAAAGGTATTTGCCAGGAAATGGAGAAAATGCAAAGGAGATTCATATGGGGTGACACTCCAAATCAGAAAAGAATGCACCATGTTAATTGGCAAACTCTCTGCTTACCCAAAAATCAAGGAGGAATGGGGCTTAGGAGACTCAACCTTGTTAATGATGCTTTCCTAATGAAATTGGTTTGGAGATTGTTGACTGAACCCAATAATTTGTGGGCTCAGGTTTTTTATCATAAATATATCCACAGCAGAGAGGATTCAGGTATCAGTTTTAAAGCTTCTGACTCTCCCAATTGGAAAGAACTGGTTAAAGTGTGGCATATAGTGGAGAATAATTGTAGAAGAGTTGTTGGAGACGGAACAAGCATATCTTTCTGGAAGGATAAATGGATACCGAATGAAGACTGTCTTGCTAGAGCTGCCATCAATCCAATTCCAATGGGAAGAGAAGAAGATTTGGTTGCAAATTATGTGGACAATCAAGGAGATTGGAAATTGGATAACTTATATACTCTCATCCCTCCTTCTATCATTGATAAAATCAGAGCTATTCCTCCCCCCAAAAGTAATTTGAAAGACTCATTGTGCTGGACTAAGTCCTCGAGTGGACAATTCACAATCGCTTCGGCTTATAAAATGCTTGCTGAGTGGGATGTGAATGATAATGTAGACAGATGGACGAAAATTTGGAAATGGAAGGGGCCAGAGAGAATAAAGGTTTTCATATGGCAACTGTTACATGGTAGAATTCTAACAGCCAGCAGAAGAGCATCTATGATGGGAACTAATCCTAATTGCCATCATTGTAAGCATGAACCTGAAACTATCTTGCATGTGATAAGAGATTGTCCAAGAGCTGCGACTATTTAGGTGAAGCTCATCAACCCCGCTGCTGTAGCCCTGTTCTTTAACCTCAACTTCCAAGGATGGATTGAATTAAATTTGCAAAATTCCATTGGTAAGTCACCATCTGAGTGGATAGATGAGTTTTATGTTGCTTGTTGGATGATATGGAAGTGGAGAAACCTTGAGGTCTTCTCTCCTCCTTATGTAAGACCCAAGAACGCTGTTGAAGTGATTAGGAATTCCCTCAATAATTACAGGAAAGCGTATGAAAGAAGAAGTCAGAAATGCACAATAAATGAAACCAAAAGCCAGGAAGGTATATGGATGCCCCCTCCTATTGGGTGGGTAAAATTGAATACTGATGGAGCAGTTTCAAAATTAAAAAATATGGCTGGGTGTGGCGGTTTAATCCGAACGTGGAAGGGGGAGTGGGTTGCAGGCTTCCAAGCAAAGATAGGCAATACTCAAGTTTTTCAAGCGGAAATGTGGGGAATTTTTTATGGTTTACAAACAGCTTGGGACTTGGGAATAAGAAAAATTATTGTTGAAACAGATGCCCTAAAAGTTTGCCAACAGATTACAAAAGGAGAATCTCATAATCAATACAATTCTCTTCTTAGAAAAGTCCAAGACCAGCTGGCGAAACCTTGGGAGGTTAGAGTTCTGCATATTCACAGGAAAGGCAACACCTGTGCCGACTGGATGGCTAAGCATAGCTTGAATAAATCATTTGGATATAGTTTCATTGATAAACCTGAGCCAAACTTAGAAATCCTCATGGAGCAAGATTGGAAGGTCTCTAGACCCACTAGTCAAATTAGTTAGTTTGCTTTTGTTGGGCTTAGGCCCCATTACTTTACCAAAAAAAAAAAAAAGAAAGAGAGTCTCATTATCCGTAGAGATAAATTAATTATATTATATAATATATTTTAATCAGCATTATATTATTTAAAAATTAATTAGATAATATATATTTATATAAATTAATATTAAAATTAAAATATTTTATATTAAATTTATAAAATACTTATTTGATAATATATATATATATATATATATATATATATATATATATATATATATAATTTTATATAATTATTTATCTAAAATATAATACAAATTAAAATGTAATTTATAATTTAAAAATTTAATTTTTTTAAAAAATGACATAAGTCTTTTATATTTGAATTTTGTAAAACTATATCTTCATTTAATTGGTTATTTTTATTTTCATATTTGTTTTAGGTGCCATATTTTGTCTTTTTATATGATAGTTCTTTGATTTGCAAATAATTAAAAAAAAGGTTAGAAAAAATAAAGAAACATAAAAATATTAAAATATAATATGAAATTATGAATTAACTTTATAATCATGATATATTTAAATGTACCTAGTAAAAAAATATGTCAAATTTAAACTTGAATTAGAAAAAAATGGAAAAACCAAAAATGTAATATAAAATTATGAATTAACTTTATAATGATAATATATTTGAATGTATCTAGTAAGGAGAGATGTGCCAAATTTAACTTACTTGAAAGAGTTTTTATCAATTGGTATGAGATATTAAGAATAAAGAGTAATAAGAGTCTTATGTAACATATATAAATAGATCAAATATTAGTATAGCAGTAAGAATTTTAAGATGTATAAGTTGTAGAATTTTAATATTTATAATTAAAAATTTTTATAATTATTATTATTATGACATTTTTAATGTACGTTTACTGTATTTAATTAGTACTTTACGTTTTAATTGAAAAATAATAAATAAAAATTTTTTCTTTTAACTTTTAAATATTTTTTCTAAAAAATAATTAGTTATTTTTTATCTTTTATCAAGTCATTAGAATTGCTGAGATGATATTATTGACAAAAAAATGGCTTAAATTTATTATAGAAAAATTTAGTATCAATTTTTATGTGTTATATATAAATAAATGGTTAATTTTGTATCTTAATAAAATTTACATAATAAAAGTAAATTTGCTATGAATAATAATATAGAGATTAAAAAAAAGTTAGGATTAACTCCCATTAAATTAATTAATATGTTAAAGTTTTTCTTTTCTATTTAACTCCATCGTAAATTAAACTAGACTTGGATTAAAATCTACTTGATTCTACCCCCCAATTGTGGAGCTTCCTAGACGTTAATCTGAGAAATTGAAGGTATGATGGAATCGAAGAATAGTTACAGGTAAAGGGGTGTTTTCAATGAACGGTTAGATGTAGCTGTTGAACCTCATGTAACTATAATTGAAGAATGTGACATATTACATGGTTTTGATTATTTTTCAGACACTTTTTAAGGTGTGTTACTAACGTTGGTATCATTTTACAGCTGTAGTTTGCCACCTAACTTGATCTTACCCTCTTATTTTTGGCGTACTATCTATTACTCTCCATTTTGAAAGAATCTTTATAATTCTATTCTATCATAACATAATTATATAAATGTTGGGTTACTTGATAGAATAGTAGATCGGATAGATGTCGGATCGTGAATAAAGGTGGTATCTGAATCTGGACGCGAGCTTTATGGAGAGATATTATCCTGATTGTAGTGAATAATGGGTTGAGTCGGCGAGTGGAACCACCTGTAAAGACACTCCGATACTAAAATAAGTATCCATACGATGTGACAGTTAATTAAGATAAAAGTGACATACTTTTGTAGAAGGTAGATTCCTCTCCATTTATACCATGTACTCAAGTGAGTTCTCTAACTTAGATTTATCTACCTAAAAAATTTTGTCGATTATCTAGATCTTTATTGAAAAGTAAAGTGAAGTGCGAGTTACTATCGTATACAGATCGATAGTCTGTCAAATCGGTAGTTTATAGGGTGGACTTCCAGTTTTTATTGGACTAAATCGAAACAATAAATAAAAATATAATGTGTATATTAAAAAATATTATTAAATTAATTATTATATTATTTAACTCATTTTTAATATATATTTTATATTTTAATATATATTTGATATAAATAACTAATTTGATAGTTGGTTTTAATTATACACGTTGCTAGCTGATTTTAATATCAAATACAATCATCTATTGTTAATTTGTTATGATTATCAAGTATACTATAACAGCATCATTAATAATGTAATATCATCAATTATACTGTTACATATATAACCAACTTAGAAGTAGCCATGCATAGAGTAACAGCAAAGTAGCAGTTAAGTAGTCGTTGGCATAGGTTAACTAATCTCTTTTTCTTGATAAGAATGGTTAAATAATTTCCAATTTCTAACTCTATATAAACACATTAATATGAATATAAATGGAACTACAAAAATCAAGTACAACCTATACATTACTCTTGGCATCTATTACCAGAACTTTCTTTATATGAACTGCTTCAGATACGTCACTGCCTCAGCATGACAAATACATTAATATTATCCATTTCAATTCTTCGTTTTCTTCCTACCGAAAGCAAAAATGAAAGAAGATATTCCATTATTGTATCTGCTTGTTGTGTTGTGCCTTTAAGCCTTCCATATTTTAATTATTATAAATATGTCATTGACATCACTTAAAACCATGTCTTATATATATATGCAATATGAAAATAAGAATAAAAGAAGCATGGCATGGCTTATTAAAAAAGTAAGATATGCGATATATATATATTCAGATGCATATTATGGAACAAAAATATCCTGGCCACTGTTATGTGGTTGATGCAGATTTTTATTCCACCATAGTAGGGACATGTTAGTTTAGTCGAAAAGCAATGCCTATGGGTGCAGGCCCACCCTACCACACATCATGCCACTTGTACCATTTTATATTTGAAGTTCTCATACATAGCAATAGCATGCACTATTTGTGGGACAGCCATAAGTATAGGGATATAGTTACATCCATTATTATTTATTAAAGGGTCGAGGGGGCCTTAAAATATAGTAGCCAAAATGAGCAATGCAATTGCGCCACTTTCCACTAACCGACCTATGTCCCATGCGTGTTGACAAACATTTCATTTTCCATCCCAACACAAAATCTATCATATATTTGTATTTAAAATAATGTTGTACGATTATTAAAATTTATTATTTGTCATCAAAATTTTAAATTTTAAATGTTATCTTAAATTTTAAATTTTAAAATTTAATAATATAAAAATAAAGTAATTAGTAAAATATTAACAAGTCAATATTTTTTATTGATATTAGCTATTCAGAATTTTAGATGAATACTTTATTTTTATACTATTAACTATTAAGTAAAATTAAAAATTTATAATTTAAAATATAATACTTAAAATATTGACTAAACATCAATAAAAAATGATAAAATTTTATTAGTATATAAAAATATTATTTATATACCAAAATTAATTATTATTATTATTATTATATATATATATATATATATATATATTAATTAATTTTAATATTTATTTTATATTTTAATATGTATTTTATTTATTAGTGATTAATTTTAGTGTATGCTTGGTTAAATAGCATTGCTCTTAATCCTTTTCTATATACTCACTCTTTTCTTGCCCTATTTCATAAGTTTTGTACTCACAACAGAAAGGCAACTTTCTACTCCACTCCACACGAAACAAGCCCCTCTATTTTTATGTTTAACATAACCCCACTTCACTATATATCTCATGATCTCACTTTGCTTTTCCTTCAATCCCGCATAAACTCACACATATATTTTCCTCTCAAACTCTCTTTCCCTTCCCCTGCTTTCTCTCTCACACAATCTGTCACACACATTTTTTTGTTCATCATTCTATTCAGTTATCTCTATAGCTATATCAAACAAACCTTGGCTTGAATTTCATCATCTATATTCTCTTAAACCACATTCACTTTTGTATCAAAAATGGGAAATTATCTTGCTCTTTGTAGACCCATTTCAGGATCTTGCATATCATCAAATCATGGTAATAAAGTTGTGAGGGTAGCCAAACCAGATGGGAAGGTCCTAGAATTTAGGACCCCAATCCATGTCAAAGAAATCTTGTCAAATTTTCAAGCTTTTGGAAGTGTTGGTATCTCGAAGGTATCCTCAGAATCACTCTCCCCAGATTATGAGTTGAAGCCAGGAAGATTATACTACTTGGTTCCATCTCAAGGAGTCAAAGAGCAAGGTAATAACAATAATAACAACAATAATGGCTTAAAGAGGATCAAAGTTGTCATAACAAAGCAGCAGCTTCAACAGTTAGTGACCAAACAGATCTCTATAGAGGATATACTTTCAGAGGTTCATCTTCAAACAGTTGGTGCTCATAATAATAGGAAGCCAAAATTGGACTGTATACCTGAAGAAAATTGAGTACCATACAAATATAGAATAAGGAAAAATTTATATTTGTCTTATTTTGTTTTTGTTTTTTTTCTTTTTTGGCTGTTTTAAATCTTTCCTTTCCCTTCTCCCATCTTTGTTGCTTTTATTTTCTCTTTTGGGCGGTTCGTAAAGTTTGTAAGGACAAAAGAAAGGAAGAATGTAAGGGATATAGACATAGGACCTTATATAGAATAAATAGTTAGTAATGGTTTTTCAAATTTCAGCATTCTCTTTGCACTTTTGGAAGCTTTTCTTGATTCATGTTAATCTTATTTTCACGTATCAGTTATGTTAGGTTTTGTATTTGTTTTTAACTCGGAATGGAGGTTAGGTAATTCAGTATTGTGCTCACTCAAATAGACATATTTAGACTTTGAGAGTTTAGGCTAGAACCTTAATTTTGGCATCTGCTTTGTGCTTCATCATAAATTTGATGCTCCAAATGCACGGTCGATCTACCAATGAACTCTTATTTTCTTATTTGTATAGGAGGTTAGGTAATTCCGTTGTTGGGCTCACTGATTTGAGTGATTTCATATGTATGTTTCTTAAATTAGAATAGAGGCTACGTAATTGTGCTTATTAATTAAGATTTAGAGTATTATTTTATTCAATTCCGGCATGCCCTTCAAAATTTTTAATAAATCTGATATTTTAAATAAAAAAAAATATAGGAGAACAATACATATATTAAACAACACTAACAACAAATTAAAAAAAAATGTAAAATTAAATTTTAAATTCAAATTTTTAATTGATTAGATATTATCAAATTTTAAAATTTTAAAATTTAGAATTAAGCACCACTAATTTCGTATCTAACATGATAATAGTAATTTTGAGATTAACCTAAACCCTAAACGCGTATAACATTATTATTAACAAACGGTAACCTTTATATATATCACATAGGCTTCCACAAAAAGTAACGTACAAAAGCTTTATGAAATTTTTGATATCTTAAATTCTTAATGTCACTGAATATCAACATCAATGACCTTGCGTTCAACCTTAGTCTTAGGAATTGTAATGTAAAGCACACCATTCTTCAACTCCCCTTTGACTTTGTCCTTCTCGCAGTTATCAGGGAGCATCAAACGGGTATCGTAGGAACTATAGCTCTTTGCAGACCAAGAATCATCGCCACCTTCTTCCATCTTGTGACCACCTTTGATAACAAGCATGTCATCCTCCACAGACACCTTCACATCTTCCTTCGATAGTCCCGGCATGTCGAACCGCATCTTTATCGCATGCTCTTCATCTTTGATGTCCCACGGGGCTCGAATTTCGCCTGCTCCTCCCGCGGCTCTTCCGGGGAATGACATTGACATGGTGTCTTCGAAAATTCGGTCCATTGTGTCCAGCATTTGCCGCATGCTCCTCATTGGTGACCATGGATCCAACAGACCTACAAATAAAAATACATTATTATTGATCAGTGAATTTTCATTAACAAAAATCGTTATAATGGTTAATCCATAGTTGCTTTATGGAACGCAATTCGTTCTGGTACGAAAACTTTTTATAAATATGATCGTTTTAATTTGCAGATAAATTTGAGACACGCACGCTACGCAAGAATTGTTGAGTTTAGTTACCGAATGGTGAAATGTCCATAACAGGCCTGCGAGGCTTCCTTTCCACCGCCGTGCCTTGGTCGTTACTATTACCTTTGGTAACATGAACGTCGACAGAGTTGTCTTTGTTGTCGGCATTAGCCTGAGCTCTCACCCTTCCCAACCTTGACAATGGTTTCCTCTGCGGAAAGAAGGCCATGGAAGAAGTTGAAGCAGAGTGCCCTGCTTTTTGGGACAGCAGGGGAGAAGAAGAAGAAGTAGTAGTTGACAACGACACTGCCATTGCTTGAGCCATAGCCATTGTGCGTGGATATTGGAGAACAAGAAGAAGAGTAATAGACCCAATAATAAATGCACTGATTGAGAAGCAGAGATGGGTGGTGAATATATAGAGTGAGGGGGGTTTTGTGACAAGGAAGTGAAAAATGGAGAAGGCTCGTGAGAGTTTGAGAGCAAGTGTGAAAGTTCCGGAATGTGCGTTCAATCCTCGCCGTTCCTTTTTAATTTGTCTTCATCTCGGATTAATCTCATGCTTTCCGGAACCCTCTTCCAATCTTCACTATTTTCACTTGATGGATACTAGCACCAATGGAATGAAAATTATTTTTGAATGATTAATTATGATTAAGTGATGAGAATATGATATGTTTTTTCTTTTGTTGTTAGTCAATTTTCTTTTTTTCAAAATGAAAATGGTTGAATTAAGAATAACAAAACCAACTGACCAACTAAGATTTTTAAAATCAAATAAATAGTTAATTATAATTAAGGATTTTTAAAATTATTTTATTTATTTTATAATTTAAATATTTCAATTCATTTATTTCCAGTTTAACAAAAGAGAAAAAACAAGTTTTAAAAAAAAGAATTTATATGCTATGTTCTCATTATTTTATCATATTACTCTATCTAAAAAAAATTATTTAAAAATTTTCTTCCCAAACAAGAGACATAAAAAAATTCCACTTTATTTGAATAGAAAAAAATAAGTGAAGTAAAAGTACGTGGAAAGATGAAAAAAATAAAAAAAAATGTAGTGAAAATTTAATTTCTCTTTAGTTGTTTGGATGAAAAGAAATGTATTCAATAAATTTCTTTCTCATTTCTCTCTATTAAAAAAAAAATTTAAGTGAATTTCACTATTTTTTTAATTTTTCTTTGATTTTCTACAATTCCACTAATATTCTTCTCACTTCACCTCAAACCAACAAAGGATTCATGACTAGATAAAAAATTTCAGTTTGTTTGGATTTAAAATTTATGTAATTAAGTTTATTTTATATACAAGTTCAATTAAAAATAAATTGTTCTGCTGCCAATTTAAATATTATAAATAAAAAAAATTTAATTATTTTGATCTATAATTTTATCAAATTTTCAATTGGGTCTTTATATTTTTTTATTTTAATTAAATCTTTATATTATATTAAATTTTGTAATTAAGTCTCCACCATAACAAAAATGTTAAAACTAACGAAATATTCCGTTAAACAAACCGAGTATACCACATATAAAGCCAAAAAAATTGACAACACCCTTATTTTTTAAATTTCAAAAATGCCCTCAATATTGTCTTAGTGTCAACCTTTTTCCTTCTCGCCTCCAGCATCTAGCTCTTTTTCATCTCCCCTAGCCTTGCGTCTAGTTCCCCTCACCTCCAGCCTCGTCTCGCTCTAGCTCGCTGTGCGTCTAGTTCCCTTTGCCTGCGTTCAAATCGTGTTGCCTCCATCCTCGTCTCGCTCTAGCTCGCTGCCTCCTCTCCTGACTCGATCTATTGCTCGTTGTCTTTGGATTTTGGACTGATTTTTCTTGGCTTCTTGCTTCTAGTGTGTTCTGTTTTTACTTTGTTTTAATTCTACTTTTGCATCTGTTTTATTTTGCTTCTTTACTGTTATGCTTCTGCTTCTTCTTCTGAATTGATTCTGTTTTTGTTCACTAGTTATACTAAAAAAAAATTAATTGTGCTAACAAATTCTTATTATGAGTTCTGATTATGTGCTCTGTTTGTAATTAACTGATTATGTTATGGTAAAAATTTTATTTTTGATTATTCTAATATTTGGTTATGCTACAAATTTTAGTTTTGGATTTATGTTGGTTTTGAAAAAAAATTATTTCGTATATGGTGAGCAACTATGATGCACAGATACGGTACATAACACGACACGGGACATGCCGACATGCAAATTTTAAAATCTTATAAGATATGGGAACACGCATACATATAAAATATAAAGTATTTTTTAGATAAATCGTAATAATATTTTGATATTTTATTAATATTAAAATATAAATTAATTCTTTAATTATTTTTAATGTCTTATTTTAATTATATAAAATATTTAAATTTTTTTATTTTAATAAATAATAATACATACTATTTATAAATTTCTTTTAAGAATATATGTTAAGAATAAGATTGGACACGCTGACACGTGATGGTATTTAGGTGTGTCCAAACGTGTCCGGAGAAGAATTTTTTATTTTTTATTAAGACACGATTAGACACAGGAGACACGCATGTCGGACGAGTATCAGTGAGTATCGTATCCGAAATGTGTCCAACACGCAGACACGACAACTCAGCGAAATGTCGGTGCTTTATAGGTGAACAAGAAAAGGAGAGCTTGTTGGTAAAGAAAGTAGGGGAGGGGGTGGCAAAGAAAGTGAATCCTGCCTAGGAAGATGGTTCTCATGGGTGAAGAATATGGATAAATCAATAAATTTATATTGCATAAACATTTTTTTTAAGATTTACAGTTAATAAGGACTTAATTACAAAATGTAATATGGTATAAGGATCTAATTGAAAAAAAAAAGTATCGAGACTTAATTACAAATTTAGTGATATTAAAGAGATCGATAGAGTAATTAAACCATAAAAACTGTTATAAAATAATTTAATGCCTAATAAAAAAAATAAATAAAGAGTCTTTTTCTTTCAATCAACAATTTTAGAACAATTTATTTCAATCTATATTATCATTGCCGTTTGCAAATCAATAATTCCGTCACCAGGAGATTAAACAATTACTAGTTAGGCAAACCAGCCAAAACCACCAAAAAAGGTGGGCCAAGCTGAGATTTTGAACCACCATCACAGGCACTCTCTTTTCATTCAGTGACTATCACTTTCTCTCTTGCCATTGCCGGCACTGGAAACGACGACATCGCCTCCTCACATCAACGTCGTATCGACGACTCTCTCTCTCTCTCTCTCTCTCTCTCTCTCTCTCTCTCTCTCTCTCTCTCTCTCTCTCTCTCTCTCTCCTTTAGCCTCTAAATTGGGCTCGCATCCAGCCTCGTCGCCTCTAACTCGTTTCTGTCTAGGTCGTCGTCACATCCAGCATGTCTCTGTCCAGGTTGTCGCCACCTCCATCTTGTCATTGCCTCCAATGCGTCTCTATCAAGCTTGTCGTTGCCTCCAACTCGCCAATCGCCACTGCTTCTATCTCATCAGCCATCTCCGGATTTGCCTCATCGCTGAGCTCCTTCTCCTCGGCTCTTACTCCCTCTACAAGTAAGTAAATTTTTAAATAATTTGATTATCTTGTAATTTGTTGCACATTAGAAATTTGAATATGTGACATTTGTGAATATTTGAATAATTTGTGTTAAATTTGTGCTATGTAATTTTTGAATGTTTGAACAATTTGTGTTAAATATGTATTATGAATTTGTGAATATTTGAATAGTTCCATCAATAATTTGTGAATGTTTGAATAATTTGTGTTAAATTGTGTTAGTGAATTTGAATTAAAATATTGGTGTGAATGATTAAATTTGTGAAAGTTTCTGTTAACAATTTGTGAAAGCCTGAATCTGTGATGTTTGTTCTAAAAATTTGGAAGATGAATTTTGTAATGGATAACTTTGTCTTTATGGAGCTAGAGGCTGAAAATTCAGGACAAAAGTCTAAATTTGAAAACAAATCTCAAATGAAGTGATACATGCTCGAAAAGACAATTGGGGCATTCTAAGGCAAAAGGGCAGAATGAAAATTTCACACTTCCAAAGGGCCCCATCACTAGAGCACGTGAAAAGAAGATCAAGGAGAGCTTTGGAAACTTGGCAGCGCTTATGCATATAGAGTTACATCAAGTTCTAACTAAGAAAGAATGGGCAAGGCCCATTGGGCTAAGTTAGGACAGCAAAAAGTCCAATAATGCTTTCCGAATTCAGTTGGAGACATAATTTATCATTAAATTCGAAAATTTTAGAATTTTGTTTTAGTTTATTATGTGGTTAAAGTTTGTTAGAAGATTTGTTTTAAATTTGATTTGTTTAGTAGTATTTTTAGGAATTTAAAATTTAAAATAAAATCTGATCTAATCCATTAAGATCAAATCTGATTTAAATTTTAAAAAAGTCTTATCTTATCTTTTAGTTAGTTTGTTAGGGGCCTCTTTAAACACCTTTGGTGAGATCACTTGGAACAACTTTTGATGAATAAATTTCAGTTGCTTTTAAGCACGTTTTATTGTGTGAGAAGTGAGGTGAGTGATTTGCTTCGCTTGTTGCATGAGGAAGATTGAAGGATCCAACACTAAGGTGATCTGCGTGGTGGTTCTTTCAGCTTTTGTCCCTCTGATCTAGGTTGTTAAGGACAAGTTCTTTGAAGGTCTAGTAGGAAATCCTTTTCGGTGACCTAGGTTGCTAAGAACAGGTATCTTAGAGGTCTAGTAGGAAAACCTTTATCTATCTTTTATGTTTCCGCTGTGTCTTTGGGTATGCCCTTTACTGAATAATCCTTATCTATTGTGATATAACCCCTAACTCCCAATCTATTTCTTATCGTCTGGTATCAATTACAAGTCGTAGGTAAATTCTTATTTATCTGCACGTTTCAGGATTTTTGTTTAGTCTCTTTATTTTTTCTCTTCAATTTTTGCAAATTTACTTTAGAGTTCCAAAAAAAAAAAACGAAATTTTCTTCTTTAAATTCTACTACTGCAATTTCTGTTTATTCAAGTTAACAAAAAAAAACCGTAAAAAAAAAAGAAATTTGAATTTTTCCCTCTATTTTATCCTTTCAAATTTTCTTTGGGTTCTAATTAGGATTGAATTTTGCTAGTTTCTGTCATCTTAGTATCACTTCTTGTTTTTTCTTCCTTTGTCACATACTTTAATTGTCTTCTTGTCAAGTTGAACGTCTCTATCATTCAGATTATCTTAGTTTGGTGTCTCAATTCCTCATCTTCTGAAGTGCAAGTTGTTAAAGCAATCCAAGAGTGGTGAGCTCAACAAAGGGTAAAAGTCACGTATTGAGTGAAAACACGAGTGCCCTACTCCGAGTGATACAGTGAAAAGAGTGTTGTGAGGTGTTTTCTTTCACAGGTTCATTGATGGCTAACAACGAAGGAAACCCTGACCAGCAACTAACTTTTTGCATCGATGCACTCGCTAGCATGCTTACGAGGATTGAACATCGTCTTGATGATATGGATTCCTGAATCAATTCTTTTTCCCATGGTCGAAGAGCACGGTCCCGAGAATCTATTCGTAATCATTTTGTGGAGTCTGAGGAGGAGACTTCGCTCAGATCTCGATGTCATGGACAACGGGAAGATGTTGATAGTAAACTCAATGCTATCAAAATGCGCATCCCAGAATTTAAAGGCAAAAGTGATCCTGAAGCTTACCTGGAATGGGAAGGAAAGGTGGAGCTCTTATTTCAGTGTCACAACTGCTCTGATGTGAAAAAGGTAAGACTAGTGGCTGTGGAATTCTCAGATTATGCCCTTGTCTGGTGGGCCGAGCTGGACAAAAAGAGAAGACGGAATGAAAAACCACCAATTCAATCTTGGGAGAAGATGAAGAAGGTCATGCGACAACGATTTGTCCCTTCTTACTACTACAGGGAGCTACATCAACGGCTCCAACGGTTATACCAAGGTTCTAAGTCTGTGGATGAGTATCATAAGGAGATGGAGATGCTGCTAATCCAAACAAATATTGAGGAGGATTCTGAGGCTACTATGGCACATTTTTTGAGTGGGCTGAACCGAGACATTACAAATATTATTGAGTGTCACCCATTTGTGACTATGGAAGACCTAGTGAATCTAGCTATCAAGGTGGAAACACAGCAAAAGGCGAGAGGGTTGCGTAATTCTTACAATCCTACTTCAAGATGGGATTCTAGAGGTGCTAATTTCGGGGAGAAGACTGGTGATAAACCACTATTTTATGGTTTATCTTGTACTTAATTGAGTGGATTTTATGAATCATTCATACACTTTTTCATGCAAATTGCATGTTTTTCACTTCCTTCCCAATTTTTGTGTTATGATTGAAAACTTGCTTCCTAAGCCCCTAAATTGTTAATTCTTAATTCTCCCTTGTTACCATTCGATGCCGTGATGTGTTTGTGAACTGTTTTCAGGTTTACAGGGCATGAATGGCTGAAAGGATGAAGAGGAGGCATGTCAAAGTAGAAAGAACACAAGAAACCAAAGAGATTAGAAGCGAGGAGCGACGCGCACACATGGCTGATGCGTGCGCGTGAAATGGTGCATTCCACATCGATGCGTACGCGTGACTTGCGCAGAAGTCCAGCAACGCGTACGCGTGACCGACGCGTACGCGTGATAGAGCGTCACGTGCTGCAGATATCAAAAGTCGCGGGGGGCAATTTCTGGTCCAATTTGGACCCAGTTTCAAGCCCAAAAATGCAGACTAGAGGCAGGGGTGTAGCTGAGACTGAGATACATTCATTCCCATTTAGTTTTAGTTTTAGTTTTGAATTCTAGAGAGAAAAACACTAGTTCTCTTAGGGTTCTTAGCATTTTTCTTAGTTTTGCTTGGATTGGATCTTGAGAGAGTTGCTACTACCTGCGATTGAAGTCTTCATCGTTATAGTTTGCTTTTCTATCACTTTACTCTTGTGTTTTTCATTTAGTTGCTTCAATTCATGTTCGGATTTTGTTAAGTTGAATTTATTAATACAATAAACTATTTTTATATTTACTTCCATTGCTTGTTAATTTCTTTTAATTAATTATCAGTCCCAATTTTGCTTTTATAAATTTATTTTAATTATCATGTCCACTATTTCTTCTTACTCCATGTTGTTGAAAATGGCATTCATGTTAATGACTTAAAACTCCCAACTTGGCTTTGGAGTTGATTAATTGAAAACCCTTGAGTTGGAAAACTCAAGTATTAATCTGTGATTGGAAATTGCTGACTATCTCAATTTTCACTAACTCTAATCCTTCCCTGTGAAGTGATTAGGACTTGTGAGTCAGAGTTAGTGCTACCCACTTAACCTTCCTTTGCAACTGCAAGAGGATAACTGAGTGGAAGCAATAAACTTTTACTATTATACTTGGGAAAACCAACAAGGATAGAAACTCCAATTGATCTTCTCCTAGCCAAGGCCTTTTATTTCAAATACACAACATCTCTTTTCGTCGGTTAAGAACTGTACTTACAATGCTGATTTTAATAGAAATTCTTAACCGGCATTTTTTCACCCGTCAACTGGATCTAAACCTACCGAATCGAAGGAGAAGCCTACAGAGCAGCATAGGAAGACGCACATGCCTAATTCCACTTCTAAACCTCCTGCACGACATCATGATATTACCTGCTTTAAGTGCCGCGGATTAGGCCATTATGCTTCTGAGTGTCCAAATAAAAGGACCATGGTCATTAAAGCAAATGATATTTTCTCAGAATCTGATAACTCAGATGGGTATGAGGACATGCCACATGCGGATGATGCCACAAATAATGAAGATATAGTTGAGTATGCTGTTAGTGGCGAGGCCCTTGTTACTAGGCAAATCTTAAATGTACAAGCCAAAGACGATCATCTAGAACAGCAAGAGAACATCTTTCATACAAAAGTTTTATTGGGAGGTAAGGTTGGACTCATAATCATTGATGCTGGAAGTCATACAAACTTTGCTAGCTCTACTTTGATAACAAAATTGGAGTTGAAATGCACCAAACACCCTGACCCTTACAAACTGGAGTGGCTAAGTGATGTTGGTGAGCTGAAGGTTATGAAGCAAGTCTGCGTATAGTTCTCTATTGGGAGATATAGTGATGAGGTACTTTGTGACATGGTTCCCATGCAGGCTTGTCATCTACTCCTAGGCCGTCCATGGCAGTATGATAGGAGGGTGGTCCATGATGGTTTCACAAACCGATACTCCTTCACTTACCTTGGAAAGAAGATTACCCTTGCACCTTTGTCCCCTAAATAAGTGTACCTGGAGAAATTGAGTATGCGCAAATCCACTAAAGAGTCTTTAGGATGTGAGAAAATTGAAAAATAAGAGGTTAACGAGAGGGCTCTGAGAGACTAAACGTGTGCAAAAAAGGGTCAGGGTCTGAATGAAAAAGAGAGTTCTAAAAGAGAAAAATCTGTGGAGAGTGAGAGTGCTCACAAAATGTGTTTTTATGCAAAAGAGAGGGATCTGAAGCATGCTAGTTTAGGAAAAAAAGCATTGGTGTTAGTACGATTTAGAGAGTCTTTAATTTCTACCATTGAAACTAACCATGACCTGCCTGGTGCTTTTATTTCACTCTTGCAGGAATTTGGAGATGTCTTTCCGGATGAGATACCCCCAGGTTTACCTCTGTTACGAGGCATTGAGCATCAAATTGACTTTGTCCCGGAATCAAACATTCCTAACCGGCCAGCTTACCGGACTAATCCTGAAGAGACGAAGGAACTGCAATGGCAAGTCGAGGACATTTTGGCTAAAGGTTTTGTGAGAGAAAGCTTGATTCCTTGTGTTGTTCTGGTACTTTTGGTGCCCAAGAAGGATGGCTCATGGAGGATGTGTGTTGACTGCAGAGCTGTAAACAAGATTACGGTAAAGTATCGCCATCCTATTCCTAGACATGACGATATGCTTGATGAATTGCTTGGTTCTGTTATTTTTACTAAAATAGATTTAAAGAGTGGTTATCATCAAATACGAATGAAACTTCGTGATGAATGGAAAACAACTTTCGAAATTAGATATGGTTTGTATGAGTGGTTAGTTATGCCATTTGGTTTGACTAATGCACCTAGTACGTTCATGAGATTAATGAATCATGTTTTGCGAGAGTTTTTAGGTAAATTTGTGGTTGTTTATTTTGATGATATCCTTATCTACAGTAAATGTCTTGATGATCATATTTTGTATGTTCAATCTGTTTTAGAGGTACTTAGAAAGGAACAATTATATGCTAATCTCCAAAAGTGCTTGTACTGTCTGAGTAAAGTCGTATTCCTAGGTTTTGTGATAAGTTCTGCAGGGATTGAGGTAGATGACGAGAAGGTGAAGGCTATTAGAGAATGGCCCACACCTCAAAGTGTCTCTGATGTTAGAAGTTTTCAAGGTCTTGCGGGTTTTCATCGGAGGTTTGTTAAAGATTTTTTCACTATTGCCGCACCTTTAACTGAAATCATCAAGAAACATGTCAACTTTAAATGGAATCAAGAACAAGAACTTGCCTTTAACACCTTAAAAGAATTATTGTGTTCTTCCCCCATTTTTATTTTACCGGATTTTTCTAAAACTTTTGAAATAGAATGTGATGCTTCCAGAATTGGTATAGGTGCTATTTTGATGCAGGAAAAGTGCGCAATCTTCTATTTCAGTGAGAAGTTGAATGGAGTCCGTCTCAACTACTCAACTTATGATAAGGAGCTTTATGCCTTGGTGCGAGCTTTGGAAGTGTGGTAGCATTATTTGCTACCTAAGGAATTTGTGGTGCATACTAACCATGAATCCCTCAAACACTAGAAGGGCCAAGGGAAGCTAAACAAGAGACATGCAAAATGGATAGAATTCCTTGAATCCTTTCCATATGTAATCGCCTATAAGCAAGGTAAAGAGAATGTGGTTGCTGATGCATTATCTAGAAGGTATTCCTTAATCACAACCCTTACTTCTAAGTTGTTAGGTTTTGAGTGTATGCAACTGATTCTGATTTTGCCTCAATATATGCTGCATGTGAACATGGTGCACATAACAAATTCTATAAGCATGATGGTTTTCTTTTTCGGGGTAATAGAATTTGTGTACCTACTTGTTCTATTAGGGAGCTACTTGTTCTAGAATCACATAGTGGGGGTTTGATAGGTCATTTTGGTGTGCATAAGACTTTGGATGTTTTATCTGAGCATTTTTACTGGCCTTACATGCGTAAAAATATTAAAAAATTTTGTGCTAAATGCATTGCATATAAACAAACTAAATCTAAGTCATTACCACATGGTTTGTATACTCCTTTACCTGTTTCTGTACATCCATGGGTTGATATTTCTATGGATTTTGTTCTTGGTTTGCCTAGAACTAGGAGAGGTCAAGATAGCATTTTTATTGTGGTAGATAAATTTAGTAAAATGGCTCATTTCATTGCTTGCCATAAAACTGATGATGCCACAAATATTGCTGACCTATTCTTTAGAGAAGTTGTTTCTAATCGTGATGTCAAATTCTTAAGTCACTTTTGGGAACAAAATTGTTATACTCAACTACTTTTCACCCTCAAACTGATGGCCAAACTGAAGTGGTAAATAAGACATTGGGAACCTTGTTGCGTGCTGTTTTTGGTAAGAATTTGAAAACCTGGGAAGATTGTTTACCTTTTATTGAGTTTGCTTATAACAGGACACTCCATTCTTCCCCTGGTTTTTCGCCCTTTAAACTTGTCAATGGTTTTAATCCTCTAACTGTCTTGGATTTAATGCCTTTACCTTTGAGTGATCTTATTAGCTTAGATGGAGCAAGCAAGGCTGAGAAGGTTAAAGCAATACATGCAAAGGCTCGTGACCGAATTGAGAGGAAGAACAAAGCCACAGCTGAAAGGATTAACAAGAGCCGAAAGCATATAGTCTTCAAACCAGGAGATTGGGTTTGGGTACATTTGAGGAAGGAGAGATTTTATACTCAGAGGAAGTCTAAACTTGTTGCTAGAGGGGATGGCCCGTTCCAAGTTCTTGAGAAGATCAATGACAACGCCTACAAGATTGACCTATCAGGTGAGTATATTGTCTCTGCTACTTTCAATGTTTCTGATCTCTCTCCTTTTGATATGGACATAGATTCGAGGACGAATCTTTTTTAGGAATGAGGGAATGATACATGCTCGGAAAGACAATTGGGGCATTCTAAGGCAAAAGGGCAGAATAGAAATTTCACACTTCCAAAGGGCCCCATCACTAGAGCACGTGCAAAGAAGCTCAAGGAGAGCTTTGGAAACTTGGCAGCACTTATGCATATGGAGTTACATCAAGTTCTAACCAAGGAAGAATGGGTAAGGCCCATTGGGCTAAGTCAGGATAGCAAAAAGCCCAATAATGCTTTTCGAATTCAGTGGGAGACATAATTTATCACTAAATTTTGAAATTTTAGAATTTTGTTTTAGTTTGTTATGCGGTTAAAGTTTGTTAGAAGATTTATTTTAAATTTGATTTGTTTAGTAGTATTTTTAGGAATTTTAAATTTAAAATCAAATCTGATCTAATCCATTAAGATCAAATCTGATTCAAGATTTAAATTTTAAAAAAGTCTTATCTTATCTTTTAGTTAGTTTGTTAGGGACCTATTTAAACACCTTTGGTGAGATCATTTAGAAAAACTTTTGATGAATAAATTTCAGTTGCTTTTAAGCACGCTTTATTGTGTGAGAAGTGAGGTGAATGATTTGCTTCGCTTGTTGCATGAGGAAGATTGAAGGATCCAACACTAAGGTGATCTGCGCGGTGGTTCTTTCAGCTTTCGTCCCTCTGATCTAGGTTGTCAAGGACAAGTTCTTTGAAGGTCTAGTAGGGAATCCTTTCCGGTGACCTAGGTTGCTAAGAACAGGTATCTTAGAGGTCTAGTAGGAAAACCTTTATCTATCTTTTATGTTTCCGTTGTGTCTTTGAGTATGCCCTTTATTGAATAATCCTTATCTATTGTGATATAACCCCTAACTCCCAATCTATTTCTTATCATGAAGAAAAAATAATAAAAATAAAAAGATGAAGTCAACATGATGTGTGAAAATATTTTCAAAAACTAGGATCTGGTGATGATGGGATAGGATGTGCTCAATGTGATGAATGTAAATAGATTCTTAAGGCTAGTGATAAATAATATGGGACTTCATCACTTAAGCGTCATTTGGAAAGGTACGTGAAAATGAAGTTCGAAGATATTCGTGAAGAATAATGCTATATATCTAAGTCTTTTTAATTTGTTAATCAAGTATAACCAAATTAGTCTAACATAACAAAAATCAGTTATGGCTAGCATTATTCTAAGTTTTATTGTTTAACTTGGTTGGACTTGGTTCATAAAAAAAAACTTGGATATGTAGCATTATTCTTTGGTCAAACATTGATAGAAATGCAAAATAAAATGGGGTCTCTGGTCTCTCAAGATAGATAGCCATGTATCACATGAGATATTTATTATTTTTGTGATTGATTATGATACCCTAAATTTTGTGCTTCTTCTAATTTTGTTTTAGCTTATTTTGATCTAATTTACCACTACCCTTTTCTTGTTTCATTTGGAGTTCTAGATTCAATATTTCTTGTTATGATACGAAATGACTTTTTTTGAAATGTTTTCTCGTGCCTGTATATTGTTGCTTAGTTGTAATCCTACGCCTCCTTCCAAATTTAGGTGAATCTTATCTTTGTCGCTTATTCTTCTATTACTAAGATTTGTATCTCTTTGAACATACTCACGCTTATCTCTTTGAAAATTATTTTGGTATGACACGGATCCTTAAATCTTTGAAAATATTAAGTGCTCCTTTTAATTAGGCGATATATGCCTATGCGTTCTAATCATGCTGTGTAATTTGACGTGCCGTTTGTCCTTTTTCTTTTCTTGAGATGTAATTCATATTTCTTTGCTTCACAATGTGTGCCTTATGCATATCTTGACCTGTTTATATTTCCAATTATAATCTTGCAATACGATTGTTAACCTTATGTTCCTCCACGAACTATGAACCCTTGTGATAACTTGAAGTTGATCCGCTGCAATGCGTTACTATTGGTTTTGATCATTTCTCTTCTATAAAATCTCATACTTTCTCGACTCAGCTTGAATCTGTTTCAGACTAATGCGTTGTTTTTCTTATTATTGATCCTATCAAATATTTTTTATTCAAGAGTTATTGTAACACCCTAACTTTTAGCACATCATGATCATACCAAAAGTAAGGCGTTACTAACCTATTTTCCTTTATTATCTATTTAATATTGAGCCTATACGTCGATATCTCGTTTCAATTTTTAAGAAAATTCCACAAAATTGTTTCTATTAATTAAAACCACATATCAAAGATCTTCAAATAATAATAATCACATAAACACTATTAATAATAAGTGCTATACAATTAAATTCAATATAAAACTCGAATACAATACATATTCCCTCTGGATAAAATAGAAACTAAAGCAACAAGGGCGAGGGAATTCTATAAAAGCGACAGGAATCATAAGTAAATCTACTAATTGTCCGCAGCTTCATACTGAGTCATCGAACCTGTGTCACTGAAAGGGTGGAAGATTTTGGGGTGAGAACAAACCACATGTTCTCAGTAGGGAATGGGAATGCCATGAATATAATGCAAATAAGTAACTTACTCAATAAAACTATTTTGTTAAACCTTTGGAAATACTTTTTACTTTTACTTTATATAATTAATTACCTTCTTTAAAATTCCGAACCTAAAACAAATCTCAATCACAACCTAATAGCACAAGAAACAGATCAACACACAAACAAATTGCAATAAGACAAACAGCACAATCACAGAGAAACAAGATAAGAAAACACAACCAAATGCAAGTGTGCAAATAAGGATGATGCATGTCTAGTCCTATCACAGGCCATGAGCTCATGTGTCAGTTGCCTACCCGCTCCTGACATTATCCGGGCACGAGTCCCAGATATGGCTTTCCAGATGCATACAGTGTGCTTATAAGTCTTACGGCTAGGCCGCATACAGTGTGACTTTCATATCAATGTGCTTACATCTGGAAAATAGTTCTCAGTGTGTGGGCGTCCCCACTATACATTTGGCACTAAGGCCCAAACAAAGTCGCATCTGCTCTCCTATGGTAGACAGTCTTTTAAAGCTTTTTCTTTATCTTTGCCCTTTGCTCTCCTGTGGTATAGATCCCCTTCAGTTAATGCATTCTTTTAATCTTTGTTCTCTGCTCTCCTGTGATAGAGATTCCTTTAATTATATCTCTTTCCTTTACTTTTCATTCTTCTTCTTTTCTTTCTTATCAAACCAAACTCATATCATAATTTAAACAAAATCTCTTCTCAAAAGATTGAATTTAAAACATTATACTTTTCTTAATAAATTGAATTCAAAATAGAATAAATCTTTTCTTAACTAAATAAATCTCATATAATTTAATTTTTCAAAACCAAATCTTTTAAAAATAGCATTTCAAACAAAGTCTCAAATTTTATAAAATTTCGACAGCACCTCTCCTAAAACTCAGTCTTAGCCACCCTTACGGGTTCCCCCTTTCTCAACAATTCACCAGCCCTTTTCTCAATAATTATCAAATCAGCGGAATTCTTAATAATCAACCTATTTTATAGCCATATAATTTTTGGTAATTCTAAAATTATTCATAAACCCTCAAAATTATTGCTTCAGTTAAATCAATTTTAAGAAATCAATTTAGAAATCCAGGCTCAATCTGTTTTTGGTTCACCAAACCTTAATCTCCACAATTCACCGATCTTTTTCTCAACAACGATCAAAACAGCAAGGTTTTCAACCCATTCAGTTTAGTGACTAAAGTTATTGATAATATAACCAAAATTTACAAGCACTCATTCTCAACACTCAAGAAACAGTCACAATCAAACCATCATCACAATAATCCAAACCGAGCAGAAGCCTAAATCAATTTAGCACTCAACACAATATTATTTAGTCAAATTAACATATCCAGCAACCAATAATTCTGAAACAAGCTTGCAACAATATCCATCATCATCAAATAAATCTCAATTTCACAACTAAATCAAATTAGTTACTTTCAAGCAATTAAATCATTATTCACGAATCATAGCCTCAAATCAAAATCATTCTCAATACCACACCAATAACAATTTCACAACCTCAATCCAAGCTTATCTCTATCAATTAATCACATAAAATGTTTATAAATTATTTACAGTTACTCACTAAACCTCATTGGCATTCATGAATTAAAACAGTTAATTTTGAAATACATCCCCTACCTTAATTAACCGGAATTCGAAGAAATTGTTAACCGCGACAAATTCCTTTTTCCTATCTCGTAGCAGCAGTAGCCTCACACAGAATGAGCAGCAGCTACAACAGTCCCAAAATGACATCGATACCAATACTAGTTGCAACAGAATTTTAGAAGCAAAGTGGTAGAAATAAAATAAGAATATACGTGACTAGGATTAGAACATAAACATGGCAGAGGAATAGAGGAATAAGTTTAAAGCAGAACAAAGATGAGAGTGTTACAGTTTCAGAAATCGAGGAATCGAAACCAGAGCAGCAGCTTCAGTGTTCTTCTCTGGCATCAAGGACGACGATTTGGCTTACCATCATCAACAGTAACGAGCTCGGATGGTGGCAGTGGCTCCTTTGGCTCGCAGTTCCTACAAAAGCTTCGTTCGTCACTTCTTCTCTCTCGCAACTTTGGTCTCTCTTACTCTCTTCTAGCGCACTTGCTTCCCTACCGACCGTGAATGGCGACAGCAACGGCGTGGAGTATGGCGGCGACGACGGATCTTGGCAACTTCCTTCTCCCTCTTCTGTTCGTGCATCCTTCCTCCTTCTCTGCTACAACGTCGATGGTGACTGCGACGGGCGTGGCTGCAACTAGGGGTGGCAAACGGGCCTAAACCCGCCGGCCCGGCCCACATAACCCGCCAAAAAAGTGGGCTGGGCTGGGAAATTAGGACCGCCAAATAGCAAAAGTCCGCCTAACCCACACCGCTTAAACCGCGGGCTTTGGCGGGCTTCCCCGCCGGGCTTAGTATTTTTTTATCAAGGGGTATTTTTACAATTTTTTTTTTGTCAAAACCCAACTTCCCCCAACCCAACTTACAAGAGAATGAAGATGAAAATTGAGTGTTTTGGATTATGTTTATTTTGTTTTAGAGACTATTTATAATTATGTTTTGGATTATGTTTATTTTGCTTTAGGAACAATATTTATAATTATGTTTTAGATGAAAACTTGGTTTATAATTATGTTTATTAGATATTTATAATTACAAAGACTTTAATGTTTGTGAATATAAAAATTATAATTTGTTTATACTTTTAGAAATTATAATAGTTAAAAGTAAAAAATAGAAGAGATTTTTTTATACTTTTATATATATTATTTAAAAGTTAAAAGTAAAAAAAAAAAGAAGATATTTGGCGAATTTTGCCCGCCGGCCCGCTAGCCCGTCGTTAGGCGGGGCGGGCTGGGATTTTGAGACCGCCTCACTAGGCGGGGCGGGGCGGGACGGGCTTCCCCGCTTGCCACCCCTAGCTGCAACTGCTAGGGTTCGACAGTGACGGTGGTGGCATCTTCGACGGCGAGCTCGACGATGACCAGGCGCGATAGAGCTGGCGGCGTCTTCTCCTCCATCGCGTCTTCTTTCTCTCTGCTCTTCGTTGGCGACGCGTACGACAACAACTCCAAGGCAAATCGGCGGCGATGCTCATGACAGATACCACGGCAGTGGGACGTTACTGCAGCGGCGGCGGCGAGGCAACAGCCCCTCCACCTTCTCTTCTACCCTCACCGTTTCTTTCTTCCTTTGGTCTTTTTTGAAGCTGTGTTGGGTTTTGGGGAAAAGGGGGTGTGGCAGTGAACGTGAGTGAATGGTGAGGAGAGGATGGCATGGCTCACCGAGGAGTTAACAAGTTGGGGGGGTACGTGAGTGTATTTTAGAAAATGGGGGGGGGGGAGGGGTACGTGTGTGTATTTTAGAAATTGGGAGGGGGGTACGTGTCTGTATTTTAGAAATTGGGGTTAGGATTAGTGAATTAGGAATTAGGGTTCAGAATTGAGAATTTAGGGTTTGAGTAGAGTTTTAATTTAAAACAAAATTTAATCAATATAATTAATTTTAAAAATACTATTTTATTTTTTTCAAATTACAAATAATTTTTAATTAAATACTTCTAATTTAAATTTATAGATATATAAATAAATTTTTCTTTTAGTTCATAATATTAATCAAAACTTTTAATTATTTAATTTAAATTATATACAAAACTCTCTTTTATCTCCAATTACTAAAACTTTGAATTTTATTTATGCAAGAATCATTAATTTCAGTAAATAAAAAATATGTAATTATAATTGAAATTTATATAAAATCGAATTAATTTAAAACTCGAAATCTCATAACATTCCTAAAAATAAAACCATATATATAAACATAAATAACTCATTATTTATTTTCTAAAAATTTGGGTCTTACAGTTATTCTTGGAGTTGCTAATTGATTTCTTTCCGGCATTCCTTATTGCTTGTGTATCCTTGTTTATCTGCATTTTCATTCATTCTTTCAAATCCTTATAAATAATGTCCTTGTCGCTTGTTATTCCTTTCTAAAATCTTGTATCCTTATGAGTAAACTCGAGATTTGTCTTAATGTCACATGCGACTTTTAGATATAACAAGTGATACGTTAGTTCTTGGGACACGGTTGGTGGATGCAGAAGGTGAAGCTGGTAACCGTGCAATGTCACGGAATGCTGTGGAGTTTTGTTTTACGCTAAAGAGTTTTGTTGATATTAGGCTTGTGACCGGTTGTGGGTTGGCAAAATGATTGATGAGGTTGAGAACTTTCGGATGAATCATGCGATAAAGTACAGTTGGGAGTTGTGATGGTGAGCTATGTTAAAACCCTTGATGTTGACACCATGTAACCTCCTTGTTTTGAGCCTATGTTATAACTTTTACTTTACACCACACTTTCTTTATATATAAGCCTTATGGCTTATCCGGTATTTGAAAATTTATATGTGTGCCAAGACTTCTTGATTTTCTAAAGTATTCAAAAGTAAAGCATTAAAACTATGTAATACCTTGTGTATTACTTTAATTTTAGAGGACGAAATTTTTTTATAAGATGGGTAGAATGTAAAACTCAAAAATTTCGAAAAATCTTATTATGATTTATTTATTCATTAAAGACTTTATTTTTAAAAATTATTTCATTAAAAATAATTAAATTAAGTTTTGATAATTAAATTAAAAATTTTACTTAATTTTATAATTATAGAATAATTTTTTATATTTAATTATAAATATTAATAGTTTTAAAAGAATAAGAATTTTATATGATTTAGTTTGATAATTAAGATTTTAGAATTTAATATTTTAATTTTTAAAAACAAAAAATTAATTATATTATTTTTAATTCTAAATTATAATACTAGATTAAAAGCCAAATAGCAAATTGATAATTAAATAATATTTTAAAATAATTTTAAGGAATTAAATTAGATTTTAAATTAAATACTCTATACCCTAATTTAATTAAAATTATGAAACCCCAATTAACTCAAAATCCCTAAATCCATCCCTAACCCTAATTTTACCCTAACCCTATCTACACTCACTCATCACCACTCACCCTAACCCTAAACCCTCCATTGCCACACCCACCTTTTCCCAAAATAAACACACATACAGATGAAATGAAAGAAAGAAAGGAGGAAAAGAAAATGGAAAAACGGAATAGGAAGAAAAGAAAGAAAGAAAGAAAGGAAGGAGGGAGAACAGAGATCGGAGGAAGAAGAATAGGAGAGTGGGGGAGCAGCCGTCGCTGTCTTGCTGCTACCTCGCCGCCACCATGCTCTGCCGCGTCACCGCCGAACTCGTCAAACCACGTCAACGCCGTTCGTCCTTGTCACTACCAGCTGCGCCGTCGCGGAACAGAGATGCACCGAGGAGAGAGTCCTAGCCTAGTGGCTGATGATATCTTCTGTCGGTTATAAAGCCAACCCGACAAGTCCTGGTAGCTAACCATTGGACTGTCCCTCTGTCGTGCATCCCCAACTCGAGTTATTCACAGTTGTAATCATAATTTACATCCAACACCCTCACTGGTGTATATTCACAGGGGCGAGCTCATCCGGAACTTTCATAGTATTCGGCCACACTTACGACATAGGGTCAGCAGAGTATCGAGTCTCAACCTAGAGCACGTGGTGGCTAGCCACTGCTTCTACCTAGGGAAACTCGTATCTCAAATAATTGGAAGTGCAACAATCACTTTATCAATTCAATAACCATTCATACTCACACTCAGCCATCCGGCTCATAATATATTCCACAACCAGCCATGGTTCATTATCATATACAGCCATTCTGGCTCATAACATATTCCACAAACAGTCATAATTCATTATCATATACAGCCATTCCGGCTCATAACATAATAGCACTTCCACCATCCAACATCATTAAACATATAATCATCATTCAAGCCATAAATCACTTTTTCTCAAATCGCTTTGCTTTGAAATCAAAATCAATTCTTTCTAGCCTTAATTTTAAAAACCACATTTCTCAAATCACTTCTAGCTTATAAGCCATCTTTTTCAAAAGAAGTCTGCTCTTTCAAAACCAGCCACATCTTCACAACATCCTTCTAAAACTTCCAAACGATTCGGCAACTAGGCCAAATAAAAATCTCTTTTGAAGGATCCAAAAATCAGTCATCCCAAAACTGAATTTGATAATAAAAATTTCTCAGCAGAGTCTCAAGACTTTAGGGAAGGACAACCTATCTCAATTTCTTAAGGTATTCATTGAAACTCTTAAAATCATAGATTCTTGGTTTAAGTAAATAGAAACAGAATTTATTATAAAACCGAATCGTATAAAGTCACAAGTCCCAACCTAATCCAAAACCAATTCACTTGAAACGGAGCTAATCCATTTAAATCAAAACCACTTTCAGGTTCCTTCTTAAAACCAATTCCCTGACTCCTTTCTAAAATATCACAAACGTAGTTATTCAGTCAAAAGTCCAATTTCCTTTAAAAACATTAAAAGCTTCTTTGAACGAAATCCTTAAGCCTAACTAAAAGCATAAGTCTTTTTGATATTTAAAATCAATATCAAAACATAGTACTTTTCTTCAGTGCTTCAAAATGGTAAAATAATTCCTTTCTAAATAAATCGAACTCAAGGCATATAGTTTTCTTAAATAAATTAAACTCGAAAACATAACTATGTTCTTGATAAATCAAATTATACCATTTCTCAAATCTAAGCCTTTCTAAATAACTTTTCAAACAAAGTCTAAGATTTTATAGAAATTTCGGCAGCACCTCCCCTAAAACTTGGACTTTGCTACCCGGTTCGGGTCCCAACCAAACCATTTCACAATCCTTTTCAACGGTCAAAACCCAAAATCAATTCAGAAGCAAGCTAAATCCAACAATCACCTCATTTTCATATCTCAAGAAAACCGTTTCAAGATCAAATCATTATCAACCGATTAAACTCATTTTCAAAACTTTAAAGAAACAGTTCAGCAACAATCCATTTATCAAAACCAAACAATAATCCAATCAAACATATAATTATATTCATCCAAGCCAACCAGGCAATACATAAGACTTATACAATCACTAAAAAGTATATAATTCTCACATCAGTATCCATTTATAACAATCCCAAAATATAAAATGACTCTTTAGAAAAATCCCTGCCTCAAAAAGTCGAACCCATAACATAAATGCGGCAACGAATTCCTTTCCTTTCGACCCGAATCAAACGGCAGCTTCAATTCACAGCTCCGCACACTTCGTAACAGCATAAACAACCCTAAATCATAACATGCAACCCCGGTTACTAAATCCTAAGAACATTAATATCGCAAAGGCTTTAATACACGTAACAGAACACCAACGTGGGGATTTCTGAAACATAAATACTTACTAAACTAGCGAAACGAAGCAGACGCGAACTTCAAGCATGACACGCAAGCATCGATACACAACCCTACGACAGATCACGCCACAACACCTCAGCCTAAATTATCAAAACAGCGATAAAAGGCTTCTTAAACCAAAATGATTACCAAGACCGAGGGAGAATGGCTGAACTGAAGCAGTGGCAGTCTCCGAACCGGTTTGGCGGCAGTCCCAGCAGCCACCACAAGTGGCAGCGGCGTCTGGACTCCGGCGACAGCAACTGAAACTAACATCCAATGACAATAAATCTTTCGGAATCTCAACAGAAGTAAACCAAACTCAAAACCCTTACCGGCAGTGCTTTTTCCGGCGATGGCTGCGGGTCTCGGGCGGCAGACGCGTGACCAGAAGCTTTGGCAGCGGCGGATCTGGCGGCGACGGCAGAAATGCGACGGCTTTTCCACAGCGGCAACTCCCTCACGGCGCGTCTCTCTCTCTCGCGCGACTGGCGACGGCACGGGCTAGAGGTGACGGCGCGACGAATAGTGGCGGCGGCGGTGCCAGGCTCTCCTCCGGCGATGCCCTTCCCTCACTGCTCTCTCAGATCTCGCTCTCTCTTCTGTCAATCAGCGGCGGCAACGAAAGAACGGCGATGGCACCTCGGCGGCGTCTCCTCCTTCCCGACGCTGCTCTCTCTCTTCGTGAAGCGGCGACATCTTGCAGGGACGACGACGACAACGCGACGGCGGTGGTGAAGCCCAGCGCGCTGGCGCAGTCTCCCCCCCTCCCCTCCTCTCCTTCTTCTTCTCCACGGATCCCTCTTCTCCCTTCCCTTTCTATTTCTTTCTTTCTTCCTTTCATTTTGCAGCTGTTGCTGCTGTATATTATGGCTGGGTTGTGGGGAAGGGTAGCTGGGTTAGGGTTTTCCCAATTTGGGAATTAAAGTTTAGGTGAAATTAGGGTTGAGAGTAATTTTGTAATTTCAAATGAAAATAGGGATAATATAGTAATTAGAAATAAATTTTAATCCAACCATATTAATATATAAAAGATTATTTGTTCATCAATTTTACAAATTATTTTTAATAAAATGTTCAAATCCAAAAATTAGAAATAATATAATTGATTTCTCTATTTTCCAAAACAACAATATTAATATTAAAATATTAATTATTTAATCCAAATCATATAAAATTTTTATTATTTCATGACTATTAACTTTATAATTTAAATATAGAAAATAATTCAATAATTGTAAAATTGGATAATAACCTTAATTTATTTCAAATTCAATTAATCAAAACTTGCCTTAATTATCTCTAATAAAATAATTTCTGAAATTAAAACTGTAGATAACCATATGATTTGAACTTTGATCATAATAAAACTTTTCAAAAGTTCTGGGTCTTACACCAAATCTCTTCCACTATCTCTATCTCCACTAAAAGATATATTCCAACAAACTCTCGAGATAAAGGGAACGGTTATCCACTGATAAAGGCAGAACTACTCCAAAAGGTGGTTATCAACTCTACTATAAATACACCGACACCTTTTAAATATATTCACGTTCTAATCTATAAAAACCTGCCTAAAGCTGTTGCTGACTTAAACATCAGAATCTCTTGCAGGTACCACCCCCTCCTCACAAGGAACTCGGACGACGGCACCTCGGCGTAAGAACAAGTTGGACGCTACCTCAAAAGGAGTCTAAACCTCACGTTCAAACCCAAATCAATGTTTCAGGTAACTCTCGAAACACCAGCAATAACTCATACTAGAGCACCCCTAAACCGTCAAAATTATAAAATTTTTCAATACACAACCAAAATGCGAAAGTGAAGAGAAGGAAGAACCAGGTGAAAAATTTCGAGTTTCTTAGCACTTTGTTTAGATAAATTTAAAGAAGATTTTGAGACGAATGCGTGGTCATAAACGGCTCGTCAATTGGAGCTAAAAATTAAAAGTTATGAGCAATTTAGTGTGATATGTGAATAGTGACATAAGGCATTTGTTCTTCTTCCCCTTTCGTCACCGTTGCTCTCTTTCTCTTTTACTTAGGAATATTGTGACTGAAGTGTTTTAGGGCAAGGGGTATTAGTGTGTGAATTTTGGGTCCAAGTGTGGCCTATGGTTGATGTTTGGTGCATTTGACTCAATTTTAAATTAAAATCTTGATGATTAATATTTTAATGTGTATTCTAAATATTTTTACTTTTTTAAATTGTAAAATTTAATTTTTTATTTTTTTTATTTATAATTAATTTATATTGCACACACTAATCTTTCATTGCACATGGACAAAGAAGACAATGTGTGAACTTAAATACCTCTCAACTATTTAGTCTGAAAGTTCACCGTAAATTATTATTCTTCATATGCATTCAGAACAGACTTCCAAAATCTTGATTCTTCACACATAAATTATATTATATCTCAATGATGGAGAGAAATAGAATATCACGTTCCGCTCAATACAGTGGCATATTCTAATCGTAGGGGTGCACATGGGGCCGGGTGAAGCCGGGTTTGCCGTGACCCGAACCTGACCTTAAATAATGATCGGGTCTATTTATGAGACCCTTACTCGACCCTAGACCCGATGAAATTGTGTTATTTTCGGGCCACACTTAAGCCAGATCTAGACCGGATGAAACCCGGGTCTTGATCAACTTTATCACGACATCACCAAAAATTAGATTCTACATCTTTTGAACCTCTAAATTTTGGAAAATAATTATTCCATAACATTGCAACATTCACATAATAATAATTTAGAATCTAACAATAATAATTTAAAGTTTCATAATAATAATTATATCAATTACACATTAAACATTCAAAGTTCAAAAGACAATTAAAATAAAGTTAACAACCAACACAAGATTAACATAATAATAATAATTTATAGTGTCATACCAACTAATAACAACAAAATATTAAGTAACAAACAACTATACGGGTCCAACAGACCGGGCCAGGTGACCCGAGATTTGGCCCGAACCCAATTTAATAAATAACCGAGGCCATCTATTGAAACCTCGGGTCTGATCGAATCATAACGAAGCCGGACCAAATTAGTCCCGAAGTCATCGGGCCCGATCCGAGTCTTCGGACCAGACCGGATCTTATACACCCCTATCTAATCGGTTCCTATATTAACATATATTCTGGCACTTTGCCATCGACATATACACGGCTGATGCGAGTACTAATAATAATTGCAAAATACGTGGGAGAATGAGATTTTCATAAGCTGTAAATAATTAACTAGGTGGTTTCAAAGAAAACAACCCCGTTTATTACAATTCTAATACAAACACGCACAAAACATAATGATTAGGGTTATTATATCTCAAATTGTGACACGTTCAATTTATTTATTTATATTAGCTAAGTATGGGGGAGTGAACTGGATGCATGGCTACGGGCCATTGGTTATTTTTCCAATCATAGATAACCGTTGTTTGGTGGAACATATCCTCCGCCACCACCATATGTTGGATATGATGGATATTCGGATCCTTGGAAAAGCTTTCGCCCTGTACCATATAAAGAAATAAATGTAAAAAAAAAACATATAAGATTAAAAATAATAAAAAATTTAAAATTTAAATAAAAAAAATGTTTGAAAGTAAAATAAATTAAAACCAATTTAGAATATAATATTTAAGATAAAGTAATTTTAAAATTTAGGATTTGAAGTTTAGAAGTTAGGGGTTAAGGATTTATGGTAGTGGCAAGGAGTGTGGTAAGTTATTAGTGGGTTGAAGGTAAAATTAAGGTGTTAGGAGAAAAGAGAAAGAAATGAGAAAAGAAAAAAAAAATTAAAAGAAATAGTAAGTGAATTTTTTTTGTTGTGGTTCGGTAATTATTTATTGGCTGAAATTGATTATTTTTGGTATAAGTGTAAGTATTTGTATTTTTAAAACTACATATTAAAATAAAATGGTATAATGACGTATTAAATTATTTTAAATTATATAAAACTTTATTAGATTGATTTATACATTAAAATATTAGAAAAATAATATTATATGACCAATAAAATTTATTATTTTTTTATGCTAAATTTTAAATACTAATAAATATTAATTTTAAATTTTAATAATATAAAAAATAAAATAATAATTTAAAGGATTGACTAATATTAATAAATTAAAACGTATAGCGCCTAACTTTACTGATGTTAGGATTCAAAACTTGAGTTGTTAAAGTTCATAACATATAAAAAATTATTTGACGACGTAAATATGATAAAATTTACGGGTAGTGTGTAAGTCAGTAAGTGAATCTCCACTTATGTATATGTATATTGTTATTTAAATTGGGGTGTTGAAAACTTATGAGTGGTGTTCCAAAATTAAAAAGGAGGACATACCGAGTTTATAGTCCGCAGGGTTAATGAAAAAAATCACGGTGGTGGCGTGTTCATTTTTATTCCGTCGAAGACTGTTTCTTCTCCTTATACTATAAGTCTATAACTACTTGTGCAAGATACAATAATCCACTGTTTTTCTTGTATCAATTTAGTCTTTATTTTAGAAAAATAAGAATGATATATATTTAATTTGAAACTTATATTTTTCGATTTTATATGTTTTAAGAAGAAGACACAAAAACAATCTTATATTATTGGCTAGATTTATTGTAATAAAAATTGAATGATCCAATAATGTTTTAGACAATTTTATTGCCTAATTAAATAATAATATTGGTGGTCTAATAAATAGAGAACAACGGAAAAAAATGACTATTCTGACGAAAAAGATAATTTTAAAATTTTTAAATAATTATTTTTTTATAAATAAAATGGTTACTCACATGATACTTTTATACATATAATAGTTAAAATGTGAATATTGGTTTTATCAAATAATTTAATTAAATATGTTAAATTATTTAATTATTGTTTTTACCGAAAATATTAATATAAATATCAGAAGCCCGTTGAGTGAGTCAAGTCACAAGTGCCTTGCCTCATAGGCATGCTACGAAAAGTTCACTTATGAATATCATAGACTATTAGACCATCTCCAATAGGGAACTCATCCCAATTCCTATTTATGGCCCACCTGTCATAAAAAGTAACTCCATATCAGCTTTTGCATCATAAACAATAAATAGGAACTCAAAGCATCTCTCTCTTCTTCATTAGGAGGAACTAACTTTAGTTCTTATTGTGGTCCCACTTAATTAATTAATTAAAATACTTAAAATTAATATAATTAATTTTTTTCAATAATATTATTTAAATTTATAAATTTAAAAATAATTCATTATTAAAAAATATTAATATTAAATAAATTCATATATAATAATAATACACAATATATAATTCGAGATTATACTAATTTATAGTTTTGTGTTTACAACTGCTAATTTTAATAATATCATTAGCATTTTAAATTTTAAAAATAAAAATAACCAACTCAACTAAAAATTATTTTATAAGGTATAAAAATTAAATTTAATTTTTAATGTAAGTAAATTTAATTAATTATAATTTAATATAATAATATAAATAATATTCAATATTAATTATAATATAAATAATTAATATAAATTATTAATTAAATAAAAATATAATTATTTAATATAATTTTTATTATAATTATTACTAATTTAATTATTATTTAATTATTTAATTATTTCAGATTTTATATTATTATTTTTTTATAATAACTTGCCAAATGGCAAGTTATTATTGGTTAATTTGAGTCCCTGCTTAGAGGGACTCTCTTACTTTGATCCTTGTGCGGGAACTCACTCATTCTCTCCTCCAATGGTTAGAGTTCCTATATGTCAGAAAAAAGTCAAAGAGGAACTCACCATTGGAGGTGCTCTTAGGGCATGTTTGGGTGAGTTTTTTAAAAAAGATTTTTTTTTGTTTATTTTTTTTAAAAGATTTTATAAAAAAAAAGTAATTTTATGTTTGGTATCTTATGTAAAAAGATCTTTTTATTTATCAATTATGTTTAGGTATAATAATATAAAAGTACTTTTTTGTTTATTTATTACATAAAAAATATTTTTTTAAGGAAAAAAGATCTTTTAAAAAAAGATATAAATTACAACTCCTCAAAAAAGATATTTTTTTATTTTTCTAGTACTTTTACTTTTACTATTAAAAAATTGCCAAATACGTTAAAAAATAATAAAAAAGATCATTTTTCATTAAAAAATATATTTTTTATAAAAATAATGACGCCCAAACAAGTACTTAGTCTACTACATCGCTTTCCATTACACTTTTTTCCAATCTTAATATAGGAAGATGTTCACGTATAACACTGTGGTTGTGCAGTACGTGATGTTCCGCATTCTTGAATCGTTTAGATATAATATAAAATAGTAGAATAGTAAAGATTGGAGGCATGTGGTATTCAGTAGACGAGAGTTTGTAGTAGTTATGGTAGGGTCTCAACAAGCTAAAAAGTTATCCATTCAATAAGCAAGTTATTGGTGTGTATGCCCAAGGGTGAGTTGAGGCTTGAAAGTTATAGTGGCGTGCTTTGATGAAGTCGAGCAGATTGGAGTTGGCTTCGGGGCGTAAATTTTTTTGTTCCTTTTTCCGCTACGATTGGGCCATGTTCCATGGTTTAGGTCAGTTGATTTTTATAAAACAGAAATTTTGTGTTGCATGATTCTGAATTGGTGCTTTCAAAAAATATAATGTGAACATGTTTTTGTTCTTGGTGTTATTTAGGAAAAGAGTATAGAAAAATGGTTTAGCTAGTAAGTGTTTTTGTGTTGTGATTTTTATCTTAATAAAGTTTAATGTCTTCTAATTAGTTCTTAAATAATTAGGAATATTTAGAGTAAAGAGTGATTAGTACACAATGATAAGTTATTTCGTTGAGTTACTACCAAATTTTGAAAGAGAAGAGTGATAAGTATGAGGTATATTGAATAGCGTGAGCCCATGATAAAATTAGTTAGTAAATTTATGTTAAAGCAAATTCTTTGTAATATAATTGTATTATGATAAAATTTGTTAGTGACTTATGTATCTAAGATGCTTATATGCATATTAAAAATTTGATTAAAATCATGCGAAATTAATTTTTTTGAGAAAAATAATTTTTTAAGGATTGTATGGAAAAAAATTCAAAACCCAAGTTCTGAATCCTTCTATGTTGCACAAATACGTGTGATAAACCCATATTTTATGATATATTTTGTGCTTAATTTGAGTGATTTATTCAATCTTTCACCCACTTATTCATATTAATTGCATGGTTTTACTTTTCCTTCCTTATTATGTGATGTATGTGAAAAACATGTTTCCTATGCTTTAAAATTAATTATTTTAATTACCTTTATTTCCATTCGATGTCGTGATTAGTGTGTTGAGTAGTTTCAGATCTTCTAAGGCAGGAATGATTTAAAGGATGAAAAAAGAAACATACAAAGATGGAAGAAAAGCACAAAACGGAGTTTCTAATGAAACTGGCATCCACGCGATCGCATGGGCAACGCGGGCGCATGCCAAGCGCGAATCAACAACGACGTGGCCACATGACTGATGCGACCGCGTGACAAGAAAAGCTCCGAATGACGCGACCGCGTGACCCATGTGGACGCGTGACAAAGGCCACGCACCAGAAATTGCAGAAAATGCTCACAGCGATTTCTGAAGCCCTTTTTGGCCCAAATCCAAGTCCAGAAGGCATAGACCAGAGGTTATGAAGTGAGGGAATGCATCCATTCAGGGGGAGCTCGTCAATTTAGTTACTTTCCATGATTTAGATTTAGTTTTGAGAGAGGTTCTCTCCTCTCTCTCTTAGAATTTAGGACTTCTCTTAGTTTTAGGAGTGACTCTCAATCCCAGGTTTAATGTTCCTCTACTTTAAGCTTCTCTTTCACTTTTATTCATTCCATTACTTTAGTTGATTATTACTTTTGCCATTTAATTTATGAATTCTTCTATGTTCCAGATTATTTGAATTAATGCTATTTGAGGTATTTCAGTTTATTATTGCTTTCTTTTATTTATGTCACCATTGCTTTCAATCTGAAGACATTTTTATTCCAGCAAATTTACTTTTTCCCTTTTGGTCTTAGTTAAGAAATCAGTAACTCAGGAGTTATCTTAGCTCAACATAATTGATAACTGTTATCTTTGCTAATTGAATTGACTTTCAATAATCCCAATCTTTTTCTTAGGAAATAAATAGGATTCGAAGGTCAAACTAATTAATCCCTTGACTTTCCTTTGCGTTAGCAAAGGTTAACTAAGTGGAATTAAAATTCAATCTTCTTTATTGTTGAGAAGGGTAACTAATTTGGACTTCCAATTTCTCATCCCTTGCCAAAAGTTTTCTTTACAGTATTTATTTATTTTAATTGCTATTTAAATTATTTGTCATATTTGTTCCTCATTCTTGAAACCCCAAATCTACAATCTCCATAACCAATAATAAGAACATACTTCCTTGCAGTTCCTTGAGAAGACGACCCGAGGTTTGAATACTTCGGTTAACAATTTTAAAGGGGTTTGTTACTTGTGACAACCAAACATTTGTACGAAGGGATTTTTGTTGGTTTAGAGACTATATCTACAACGCGACTGTTTTTATGAAATTCTTTACTGGCAAAAATCCTACTGCAATTACTTCAAGACCACCCTAGATGTAGTGAACCTTATGGGGAAGCAGATTCTGGTCACTGAAGAGGCAATTGAAGATGTTCTGAAGCTTCTGCCTAAATATGATCAGCCGGATGGTTATCAGAAAGCTGAGGAAGACATGCGCTTTATGAAGTTTGATTGGGATGCAGTCAAGGCGAGGATTGCCCTTGACCCGACCGTTCCTTGGATCATGGGTCAGAACACCACGATGCCCAAGGGAATCAAGCGGGTGTACTTGAATGATGAGGCTCGGCTTTGGCATCAGATACTTAGCAACTTTATTATGCCGAGTACTCACGAGACTGAGATACCAGCCGCTATGATCACCCTCCTATGGTGTGTGATGGAGGGTAAGGACCTGTACCTGCCACGCTTTATCCGGCACTATATGACCAGGGTTCACGTCCGAGGCACTCTTCTCTTTCCCTATTTGGTTACACAGCTAGGCCGTCGAGCTGACGTGCCTTGGAAGGATGCCGATGAGAGGCCACCTGCTGCAGAATGCAAGAAGATTATCCCGCACAGCAGGAACTTTCTAGCCTTGGGCTACAGACCTCCAGTCCTCACTGCTCCTGGTGACACTGTCACACCATCTGCCGACCCCTCTTCGTCCACAGCTTCACCTACCACCACCGCTGCACATCCACCTGCCCCAGAGCCCATCTATCATCTAGTGCACCGCCTATTTCGACGGCTTGACCAGATGGAGCGTCGCAACAAGCAACGCTATGAGCACCTGAAACTGATGATACGATCTGGCGACATCCCCTCCGAGCCTGACACACCATCCGAGGCATCTGAGGAGGAGGCGGATGCGCCCAAGGTTGCGACTCATCCACAGCAGGAGGCAGCACAGGCAGGCATCCAGCAGGCTGCACCACAGGCAGAGGTTCTACATCAGATCCAGGCTGTAGATCCTGAGATCCCTATCCAGTCAGCACCTCCTCTGCAGCAGCCAGATCCTTAGCCCACCACCACAGAGACTCCAGCTACCATTCCTTCCAGTGATGACACCCCTTCACACCCTGCTTGAGTGAGCATCAGGAACGATGCTACATTTTAAGTGTGGGGAGGTCGCCATCTCTGGCGTATATTTTTGGTGAACCACTACATACTCTTTCTATTTTGCTACTTTTTCTGTATTTTCTCTTTATTTTTATTTTCATTTTCTCAGTACTTATACATTATTGTTTTTATGTATTTTTATTCTATTTTACTCATGTTGCACTTTAGTTCATATTTTAGCCACTTAGTTTAGTTGCAATTCTAACTTACTAGTTATAGAAATTGTGGATTGATTAGTATAGTTTACCCTTTTTAGCATAAGATAACTCATAATAGATTGAAAAGAAAAAAGAAGTAAACTAGAGACTTTAACAGAATCAAAACAACCCACACCCTGTATATATAGCATTACATGTTAGTTAGTTAACAACATTTCATCAAGGAGAAACACTAGAACTTTAAAGCCACCTTAAGTTTTACATTGAGAATAATGGGAATTTTTAACTAAACCTGCATGACATACATAACTGATAAATGATTTTTGAGCTAGAGAACACATAGCCTGTGAGTTTTGAGCTTAATTGTATGGTTACATTCAAACCATAATATTTTATTCCTGTGTGTTCCGCCCTTCTTGTTTATTCTGGTGTTCTTTGCTTTGTTTTAATATATATGTCCGATTATAGAATGTAGATACATACCAAGAGAGTGATTGAGGCCATTATTTAATTTTAGCTCACTTGTCCCAAAATAGCCTACCTTTTACATCACCCTTGTTAGCCCCCTTGAGCCTTTAAATTCTCTCTTGTTTTATAACCACATTACTAGCCTTAAGCGGAAAAACAAATAAAGAAGTCCCAAGTTGAATCCTTGGTTAGCTTAAGATAGAAATTGTATAATTGTTTAAATGTGGGGAAACCTATTGGGAACATGGATGATAGAAACAAAAGGGTAGAAGGTTGAAAAAGAATAAAGATGTTTCAAAATAAGAATTTTTGGGAAACATGCTCATGTGAAGTTAAAGAAATTAAATTACCATGTGCATTAAAAAAAAATTATTTTTCAATATTTGAATAAAGGGGACACAAAAAAATTTCCCGAAATGCAAAAAATAAAAAGCAATGCACATGGGATAAAATAATAAACATTGAAACATGAGCATGTAACATCCAAGTGGGAAAATATGGGAAATTAGGTAAAGAAGCTTTGCTTTACAACATATGTATGTTAGGTGAGATCTTAGACTAATCAAGAATTCACTTAATTAGCTCACTTAGCCTTATACATATACCCTTACCTTTACCTTGGTCCCATTACAACCTTAATTAAAGACCTCGTGATTTTTGATATGTCTATATTCTATGATTGTTGATTGGTTAGATGAAGAACAAAGTTATAGAAAGTAGGAATAAAAAGAAGAATAGAGTGATTAACCCAATAAACACTGAGTGATTAGAGAGTAAACACAAAATCCAGTGAGGGTTCAATAGCTCATTAACATTTATCTCTGTTTAAATTCTTAATTGTCTTGCAAAGTTTATAAAATGCTTTTCTCTCCCATTTCAATTGTAAAGGCACTTTATCACTATCTAAGGTTTGGCTATGTATATACATGACTCCTTGAGAATGTGAATTAATTTAACTACATGCAAGCTTTATATACAAGTGAATAAAAATTAGAATTGCATGATGCATCATTCATTAGGTAGTTGCATTTAGATTAGATTGCATTACATGACATTCCATCACTTTAACCTTACTTTTCACCTTGGATTTAGCATGAGGACATGCTATTATTTAAGTGTGGGGAGGTTGATAAACCCATATTTTATGATATATTTTGTGCTTAATTTGAGTGATTTATTCAATTCTTCACCCACTTATTCATATTAATTGCATGGTTTTACTTTCCCTTCCTTATTATGTGATGTATGTGAAAAATATGTTTCTTATGCTTTAAAATTAATTATTTTAATTACCTTTATTTCCATTCGATGCCGTGATTAGTGTGTTGAGTAGTTTCAGATCTTCTAAGGCAGGAATGACTTAAAGGATGAAAAAGGAAACATACAAAGATGGAAGAAAAGCACAAAACGGAGTTTCTAAAGAAACTGGCATCCACGCGATCGCATGGGCGACGCGGGCGCATGCCAAGCGCGAATCAACAGCAACGCGGCCGCATGACTGACGCGACCGCGTGACAAGAAAAGCTCAGAATGATGCGACCGCGTGACCCATGCGGACGCGTGACAGAGGCCACGCACCAGAAATTGCAGAAAACGCTCCCAGCGATTTCTGAAGCCCTTTTTGGCCCAAATCCAAGTCCAGAAGGCATAGACCAGAGGTTATAAAGTGAGGGAATGCATCCATTCAGGGAGAGCTCGCCAATTTAGTTACTTTCCATAATTTAGATTTAGTTTTGAGAGAGGTTCTCTCCTCTCTCTCTTAGGATTTAGGACTTCTCTTAGTTTTAGGAGTGACTCTCAATCCCAAGTTTAATGTTCCTTTACTTTAAGCATCTCTTTCACTTTTATTCATTCCATTACTTTAGTTGATTATTACTTTTGCCATTTAATTTATGAATTTTTCTATGTTCCAGATTATTTGAATTAATGCTATTTGAGGTATTTCAGTTTATTATTGCTTTCTTTTATTTATGTCACCATTGCTTTCAATCTGAAGACATTTTTATTCCAGCAAATTTACTTTTTTCTTTTTGGTCTTGGTTAAGAAATCAATAACTTAGGAGTTATCTTAGCTCAACATAATTGATAATTGTTATCTTTGCTAATTGAATTGACTTTCAATAATCCCAATCTTTTCTTAGGAAATAAATAGGATTCGAAGGTCAAACTAATTAATCCCTTGACTTTTCTTTGCGTTAGCAAAAGTTAACTAAGTAGAATTAAGATTCAATCTTCTTTATTGTTGAGAAGGGTAACTAATTTGGACTTCCAATTTCTCATCCCTTGCCAAAAGTTTTCTTTACAGTATTTATTTATTTTAATTGCTATTTAAATTATTTGTCATATTTTTTTCCTCATTCTTGAAACCCCAAATCTACAATCTCCATAACCAATAATAAGAACATACTTCCCTACAGTTCCTTGAGAAGACGACCCGAGGTTTGAATACTTCGGTTAACAATTTTAAAGGGGTTTGTTACTTGTGACAACCAAACGTTTGTACGAAGGGATTTTTGTTGGTTTAGAGACTATATCTACAACGCGACTGTTTTTATGAAATTCTTTACTGGCAAAAATCCTAACGACAACGTGTATCGCACGATTTCACCCTTCCTATTATTCAGTTTCTTCCCTTATCGCATGGCAAAACCCTTTGCTCGACTATATTGCTCATAAAAATGACACGCCTCATCCGGGTTATCGAACTCCATCTCCAATATTTGTGCACGATCAAATACTACATGCTCAGCACTGCCGTTCTGCCGTTCTTCCCCCAACTCCTCTTCCTCTGTTTCCATCCCAATGTCCAGCAGTGATTCCTGCACAAATAAGAGCTCATCAGTTACGGTTCTCGCTGGCAATCTTAAATTACAACACAAGTATAACCCAGCAAAATATACCCCAATGCCATTTGTACCGTTGCATCGATATCTCCGGTATCTCTGAAGCCGTAAAAATTTTCTTCCCCCCAAGCATCCAGTTCAAGGATCGATCTGCTACAAGAAGACATTACAACATAAAACCGCTCTGCCTCTGCTAATACAACTTCCCCAAGAAATCTATTACTCGTAAAACCCTTCACCGAAATTGCAGCAAACCCAAAAAGCATAGTGTGAGTATCCGACTGCAAAGAACAACATCGACATACCACGTAAGTAACACCAGTGCTAAGACTCCCAACTTAAACATGCCAAACATACACTAACAATCATCCTCTTCCACACTCACACTACAAACAACCTTACATAAGCAACTTCACTCCCAACTCAATAATCAATAAACCAAAACTATCCTCAACTTCTGCCACCTAAGGAGGGAAGGGAGAAGAGAGAGATCGGAGGAAGAAGAATAGGATAGTGGGGGAGGAGCCATCACCGCCTTGCTATTGCCTCGCCGCCACCACGCTCTGTCACGTCATCGCCGAACTCGTCAAACCGCGTCACTGCCGTTCATCCTCGTCACTGCCAACTGTGCCGTCACGGAAGAGAGATGCGCTGAGGAGAGAGGAAGACGCGAGCCACGCCACGCCACCGTCGCTGAGCTTATTACCGTCCACCATCACTGCCGGGAGAAGACGCTCGAGGGAGGAGCAAGTCGCGCGAAGAAGGAGACCTACACTGCCGCTGAGCTGCTGGAGGCCGTGCTGACACGTTCTTGGCCGCCGAAAAGCATCACTGACGCCGCCGTCCTTCTGCCACTGCTGTTGATGGTGAGTTGAGCCACGTCTTCATCGTCAGAACCATCGTAGGAGCTGCTGCTGTCCGGTTCAATTGTTCCTCAGTTACGGTAAGCATCTTCATTTTGGATCCCTTGAAAATCAATATTTTGCTATGTTTGGTTAGAGATTCTGAGATTTTGGTAATGTAGGGTCGAGTTCTGGTTGTTGCATGTCACTTTTAGAATTGATGTGGCTGCTGCAAAAGTGGTTTGCGGCTGTGGTTGCGGCTGTCGCTAATTGCAGGCCGAGAGCAAAGGGTTTCTTGACGCGTTTGGTTTATGAGTTTCGATTATTTGAGGTAGGGGCATTTTTTTAAGCTTATTTTACTTTCAAAAGTTGTTACAAGTTGATATTAAATTCCAAAAGTATATTTCTGTGATTTCGTAAGTCTTATGGACTGAATTGAGTTGTTCTGGATGATTGTAATTATTTGTTTGGTGAAATTATTGACTGTTTGAAAAGGTTGTATAATTTGAGTTATTGATTTTTGTTAAATTGATAGTTGTCGAACTAATTTTCTTGAGGTTTGAAAATGTTTTGTTATTGAAAATGAGTTGATTTTAAAAGAGATTTAATATTAGAATTGGTTTGATATTGAACCTAATTTGAAATTGGAATTTAGTTTAAAATAAATATGAAAAGGATTTGATATTTGAAAACGGTTTGATTATTTAAAATGATTTTCTATTTGGAAATGATTGAGAAGGATTTGAGGAATGTTTGATTGGGATCCTTGAAAGGTGGCAAAAGTCCGAGTTTTATAAGAGATGTTGTCGAAATTTTTATAAAAATTAGAGGCTTCATTTGAAGTAGTTATGTAGGAAGATTTTGGTTTAAGGATTTTGTGACTGGAGTTTGATTTATTTAAAAAAGAGTGAATTAAGTTTTGAATATGAATTTTTGATGAATGATGTGGACATTGTAACTAATTGTTGACCCTCTGTCGCAAGATGTGACTGGGCACTTTAACTCCCAGGTTTCCCCATGTGCATGTATATATATATATATATATATATATATATATATATATATATATATATATATATATATATATATAGAGCTTGGGGTTTTCACCATGGAATATTATATTTGAGTTTGGAGTTTGACTCCATGGAATATTATATTATTGAACTTGGAGTTTGATTCCATGGATATTATTTTTGAGGTTGGGGATGCGCGCACAGAGGAACTGTCCAATGGTTAACTACCAGAATATGTCGGGTTGGCTATATAACCAACATATGAGACTCATTAGCCATAGGACAGACATGCATCATATGCATTTGTATGTTTTGACTGAGTGTGCTTTTGTTTTGGAATTGTTTAGCCATGCTTATCTGTTACTTGTATTATTTGTTGTACCTGAACTTTACTTGTATTATTTGTTGTACTTGAACCCTACCTATGATTTTCTTGTTTGTATTGTATGTGTGTGCAACTGAGAGATCCCTCATGCTGGTGGTGGTGAAGCTGAGGGTCATTTTTCTAATGTGATGATTGATTGTTGATTTGAGTGAGTTGCTTGGGCTGGGAGCCGTGATTGGTTTCTGATTGAGGTTTTAGTAAAGTATGAAAAATCAAGATGGTTCAGCATAGACATAATGAACCTATGCTTGGAACAGGTTGGTCATTCATACAATCTAGAAAATTGATTAAGATTTTCTTAAAAGAAAAGAAAGGTTTTGGGTTTCTGAAAAATTAAATATTGTTTCTTTAAAAAGGTTTTGGATAATTACTCGTTGGTTTTTAAAAGATTCATAAGACGAACGATAATCACTGCCTTGAAATCAATTCTTCTCTTTGTACATACCTTCTTATAAAAATTCTTAAACCCTCTTCTGAGAACCCTTTCGAGAGCGATGTTCTCACTCTCCTACATAATTTCATTTTCAGTGACAGATTCAGGAAACTTTGGCACGAAGATGTGATTGAACCATGGAGCTTTATGTATATATATATTTTCACTTTCTGTATTTAATTAGTCTTAGATTTTATTTTACCCCTCGTCATTTGTCATTTTGAGATTTTAGATGGGCAAGACTTATATGTCAAGAAGTTTTGAATAAATCTATGTATTTATTATTATGTAGATACGAAATGTGATTATGTGATTTTAAAGTAAAGACTTTTCGCTTTCATAATTAAAGATTCGGTTCATATTTGTGAAAACTCAATATCAAATAAATATAGTATCAAATTAAAGTATTAGAGGAAAGTAACACTTGAACTTTTAGTACGATCATGAGGTGTTAAAAGTAAGGGTGTTACAGTAAACACGAACGTTTCCTTCTGCACAGCAAATCAAGATCTTCAGAGGACCCAAGAGTGAGAAATCTTGGAACTAAGAGTGGTAAGAAAGTAAGGAAGAAAGGTGAAATAAAAAGTCCTTTGCGAAGAAAAGAGCAACGAAAGACTTTCAAAAATGTGGAAAAGAAGATGAAGAAGAACTAAAGCGTTTTTATAAGAGAGAAGAGGCAAAAAATTCCTTTCAACCCCCTTAAAGACATGCATGGATCCCAAGAAAATTGCCGCACACCGTTCGCCCCTCATTTAAGGGGGCAACATTCAAATTTTCAAAAACATGTCAAGTACCCGACTTCTAGAAGACGGAGTACCCGACGTCGAAACAAAGGCCACGTATTGCTTGAGCCCGACCTCTTGAAAGCTCAGGACTCAAGTAGTGGAATTGTTCATACCCTGGTCCAACAAATTTAGCCAGACCCAACATAAATAAAGTCCAACCTACAGACACGACAAGAAGGTAAAATTTTACTCATCCAAATAAGTAACTGTCTCCCAAATCTCTTCTGAACCGTCAAAATTACAAAATTTCTCAATACCTAAAAGCAAAACACAAAAGTGAAAGAGAAAGAAGAATTGGGTGAGAAATTTTGAGTTTCTTACCACTTTATTCAGATAAATTTGAAGAAGATTTTGAGAGGAACGCTTGGTCACAAACAACTCGTCAATCGGAGCTAAGAATTAAAAGTTATGAACAATTTAGTGTGATGTGTGGATAGTGACATAAGGCATTTGTTCTACCTCCCCCCAATCACCGTTGCTCTCTTTCTCTTTCACTTAGGAATATTGTTGCGGAAGTGTTTTACGGCAAGGGATATTAGTGTGTGGATCTTGGGCTGAAGTGTGACCCAAAGTTGATTTTTTGTGCGTTTGATCCAACTTCGAACCAAAATTTTTATGATTAGTGTTTTTAATGTATATTCTAAAAATATTTTTACTTTTCTAAATTATAAAATTTAATTTCTTAATTTTCTTGTCTCATAATTAATCTATTAGTTTATTAAGTATTAATTAATCGGAATTTATATTTTACACACTAATCTTTCATTGCACATGGACAAAGAAGACAATGTGTGAACTTAAATACCTCTCAACTATTTAGTCGGTTTAAAGTTCACCGTAAACTATTATTCTTCATATGCGTTCAGAACAAACTTCCAAAATCTTGATTCTTCACATAAATTATTGTTGATCGGAAAAATATTTTCGATAGAAGTAAGCTGATTCGGAGAAAGGAAGAGACAGTTCCTCGAAAGAATGTATGCGTAAGCGTGGGATTGAAGGTGATCGACGCGAATTCGATTATGACTGATTTATTAATCGGATAGACTTAATCGAATAGGACATTTGAAATGAGTAATCAAACAAGACACCCAAATGAGTGATCGAACGGTTATGGTAGTGGAGAAGTTAAAGGCCTTCATCACGCGAGGAATTTATGGGAAATGTGCGCAGCCAAGCGGCGGGAACGGTTATCAAGGAGAAGGCATTCAAGGCCATGGTTTTTATAATTAATTGTAATTAATCGTCAGTTACTTAACGCAGCTTATAAATATTAGGAAGTCTTAGGGAATAAAGGTTGGAACTTTGTTTCAGAAAAACACTCAAGCACACTCACATCCCAGCGAATTTCTGAGTCTGCAATCGAGTTTATTTTCTGTAGGGTTCCATCCATATTTTTATCTCTTAAATTTACCATTTCTGTAAACTTTATCTTTCAAGTAAATTTATTTTCCAAGTGTTCTTTATCTTCATTGTCTAATTTACATTTTGCATTTAAGATTTTTATGCCAAAGTCCTTTGACACAGTCGAAGGCATTTTACTGTTTTCTTTTAATTTCAACGCGAACCTTTTTATTTTCAGTTTGTTCTTTTTTTCAAAAACTTTACTTTTGTCTTTATTCCCAATTCTCATCTAATCGAAGACGCTTTGATGCACTTTTAGAAAACTGGTACCTGCAAAGAGGAGTAGGTTTCGCTTCCAGATCATTAGATATTGAATCACCATCGATTTGCTAAAAATCAACAAAACAAATTGGCACGCCCGGTGGGACAGTTTTAAAATTGAAGTGTGTCAAACATATTTTTTCCAGTGTTGTTCAGTGTATGCGATTACGAAGTGGAAAGATCATTCACATGGCTGATGAGGTATCGAATCTGAATGGTGGTTTATCCATCAATGATAGCATACTAGGATCCATGCAACAAGCTAACGTGTCTTCACACTCGGAGGCCGCAATTGGAACTGAAAGTATAACAGTTACGACTGTTCAGACTGGAAATGCAGGACGTAATATTCGTCCGCGTGACCCTTTTCTACCATATCAACCTCCACTAACCGCTGGTTGGCCTCCTTATAGCCTTCCTCCTGGTTATACCCCACCGGTGGGCGGCTTTATTCCGCCTTCCCGTTTTGGGAATACAAGTAGAGTGAGTAACACTCGAAACCCGCAACAACATTCTGATTATTCTCGTGATTATAATGTGGGATCTACTTCGAATGCTACAAATTTGATGGCAGTATATCGACACCAAGTAGAGAAAAGTCATCATGACTTAGTTAATTTATTGACCCAACAGATGACTACGATTTTGAATCCCATGATGGCCGATCATGAATCAAAATTCGAGCGTCTTGCTAGACAAGTCGAACGGATTGCTCGAATTGTTGATTATGATGAAGGTGAAGGGCATAACACCAGGGGAAATAATGAAGGGACAGAAAATGTTTTCCAAAATGAAAACAATATTTTAAATCAAGAAAACCCTTATGTAGTTCCCCGAGATCAAAATGCCGATGACGTTTTGGCCAGATTACGTGCTAATCATGGCGGCAAACGTTATCAAATCACTAGAATTGTGGAAGAAGTATTGAATCGAGTTGGTCTAAATGTTGGTTTTATGAATCGACCACACTTTGTGTCCGTTTTTCCCCAAGTTGTTCAAACGGCTGAAGTGCCAAGAGGGGTGAAGAATCCAAAGATAGTCACAAAGTTTGCTGGAGAAATTGGAGAATCAACTACTGAACATGTTGCTCGTTATTTGGTCGAGATTGGGAACTTAGCTAATGATGAAAATTTTAAAATGAAGTTCTTTCCTTCTTCATTGACGAAGAATGCATTTACTTGGTTTTTGAATCTCAGACCAAATTCGATCACAACATGGAATCAGTTAGAAACTGCTTTTCACGCTCAGTTTTATCGAAGGAAAATGAATGTAGCAGTTACTGATCTAGTGGCTTTGAAACGCGAAGATGGTAAAACCATCGATGATTATTTAATACGTTTCAAAAATGCTATAAGTAGATGCTATGTGTCATTACCCGAAAGTGAGATAGTGAAAATAGCAACCATGGGGCTATGATTCTGTATGCGCAGAAAATTGCTTAATGTGCATATTCCTGATTTAGCCCATTTGGATGAAAAGGTTCATCAGACCGAACTCATGAAAAAGAGAAAGAGAAGTATAGAAATGAGCAAAGGTCAAAGAGTAAACCTTTTACTCGAAAAGAAAAGGTTGCTTATGTAACCATGGAGTCCTCAGAGGAGGAACTCGATTTCGAAACAGAAGTCGATTTGGATAAACTTAAGAAAGGCCCTCCATATGTTTGTTCTTTACTGAAAAAACTTCCTAGTAATGAAAAGTCGAATGATTCAAAACTAAAAAGTGGAAAGAAGTATAGTTTTGATATTTCAAAATCTGATCAGATTTTTGATGTGTTACTTAAAGATAAACAATTAATTCTGCCTGTGGGTAGAACTTTACTTTCCGTGAAAGATTTAAAAGGAAAGCCTTATTGTAAATTTTATCAAGCAACAAGTCATTTGGCTAACAGTTGTGTCCGTTTCAGGGACTTAATTCAGGAAGCAATAATGGAAGGACGGTTGAAATTCGATGATGGCAAGAAAGAGATAAAGGTTGATGTTGATCCCTTCGATGTTGATGCTAATTATCTCGAACCTTGCTTTGGAATGAACATGGTTGGCATGTCCTATGACTTTGATGTGACTCTGGATGATTTTGAGTCGCAAGTGAGAGCTGTATATCCTGGAGCAGGGGATGGTTTGCTGGATTTCTTGGTTTGGCAAAAAATCAAAGACCGAGACGTATCTCTGTGTCCGCGGTGCAATGCTGTCTTTGATGCTGAAGTAGCAGCAATCTTTGAGAAGGAAAGGATGAAAAAGGAATTGGCTCATAGAGAAGAGCAAGCACCCCAGAGACAGCCGATTCGGCGTATAGAAGGTTCTAGTTCAAAGACCCCTTAGCAAAATGTGGCTACACCTTTAAGCCGATCCCAGGCTATAGGTCTTCAGTGGATTAGGAATTGTCAAGAATTCTAAAGACGTGATCATCTGTATCGACGTAATCCACAATGGGGGCATCGAGCACCTTCCTGAAATCAATACCCCTACTATCGAGGTCGAGCCAGGGGTTATCCAAGAGGAAGGGGTGGAAGGAGAAGTTTTAATCAGAGCAAGAAACCTCAGTTAGAGGCAGGCAAAGAAGTAAGCAAGGGGCAACGCCTTCTGTGGATTCTCGAATCATCTTTCCATCTGATGGTGAGACTTATCCCAAGGAAATTTCATCACCTGCAAAGATGGAAAAAGGCAAGGCAGTAGCCCAGTCCTCAGGAGTTGATAAAAACAAAGATGTCGATGTTGATGAGGAATATTTTGATGAAGGAGATGATGACATGATCGGAACGATTTCGATCATTCCCACAGAGTATCTGGGTGAGTATGAAGGTGACCCGGAAGAAGATTATGACTTGGAAGATGAGTGATGAGCGGATAATTTATACGCTTTATGGCATTATTTTTAGTATGTTTTTAGTATAATTTAGTTAGTTTTCACTATGTTTTTATTAGTTTTTGAATAAAAATCACATTTCTGGACTTTACTATGAGTTTGTGTGTTTTTCTGTGATTTCAGGTATTTTCTGGCTGCAATTGAGGAACTTGAGCAAAAATCTTATTCAGAGGCTGAAGAAGGACTGCAGATGCTGTTGGATACTGACCTCCCTGCACTCAAAATAGATTTTTTAGAGCTACATAAATCTAATTAGCGCGCTCTTAATTGTGTTGGAAATTAGACATCCAAGGCTTTCCAGCAATATATAATAGTCCATACTTTACCCGATTTTAGATGACGCAAACTGGCGTTCAACGCCAACTTCTTGCCCTATTCTGGAGTTAAACGCCAGAAACAGGTTGCAAATCAAAGTTAAAAGGCAGAAACAGGCTACAACCTGGCATTTAACTCCAAAAAGAGTCTCTACACATGAAAGCTCAATGCTCAGCCCAAGCACACACCAAGTGGGCTCGGAAGTGGATTTCTGCATCATTTACTTATCTTCTATAACCCTAGTAACTAGTTTAGTATAAATAGAACTTTTTACTATTGTATTCAGAGTCTTTTGACCGATATCTGATTAGTCTTATGCTATCTTAGACCTTTATGGGGGATGGCCATTCGGCCATGTCTACCCTATTTTCACTTATGTATTTTCAACGGTGGAGTTTCTACACCCCATATATTAAGGTGTGGAGCTCTGCTGTTCCTCATGAATTAATGCAAAGTACTATTGTTTTTCTATTCAACTCAAGCCTATTCTTCTCTAAGATATTCATTCGTACACAAGAACATGATGAATGTGATGATTATGGGACGCTCATCACCATTCTCACTTATGAACGCATGCCTGACAAACACTTCCGTTCTACATGAAATCAAGCTTGAATGCATATCTCTTAGCCTCCTGATTTACGATCAGAGTCTTCGTGGTATAGGCTAGAATTATTGGCGGCCATTCTTGAGATCCGGAAAGTCTAAACCTTGTCTGTGGTATTCCGAGTAGGATCTGGGAAGGGATGGCTGTGACAAGCTTCAAACTCGCGAATGCTGGGTGTAGTGACAGACGCAAAAGGATCACTGGATCCTATTCCAGCATGATCAAGAACCGACAGATGATTAGCCATGCAGTGACAGCGCATTTGGACCATTTTCACTGACAGGACGGGATGTAGCCATTGACAATGGTGATGCCCAACATACAGCTTGCCATGAAAAGAAGTATGAGTGATTGGATGAAAGCAGTAGGAAAGCAGAGATTCAGAAGGAGCAAAGCACCTCCATACGCTTATCTGAAATTCTCACCAATGAATTGCATAAGTATCTCTATCTTATTTTATATTTTATTTATATTTTAATTATCAAAACCTCATAACTATTTGAATCTGCCTGACTGGGATTTACAAGATGACCATAGCTTGCTTCAAGCCGACAATCTCCGTGGGATCGACCCTTACTCACGTAAGGTTTATTACTTGGACGACCCAGTGCACTTGTTGGTTAGTTGTGTGAAGTTATGAAAAAGAACTAAGATTATGAACGTGCGTATTAAGTTTTTGTCGCCGTTACCAAGGAATGAACAATCACGATTTCGTGCACCATATTTTTGGTGCCGTTGCCGGGGATTGTTCGAGTTCGGACAATTGACGGTTCATCTTGTTGCTCAGATTAGGTAATTTTATTTTAATTTTAAGCTTTTTGTTTTTATTATTTTTATTTTCGAAAATTTTTCAAAAAAAAAAATTTATTCTATGTTCTTCAGAATTTTTAAGAATGAATTCTAGAGTTTCATGAGATATGTTGAATCATGGCTGGCTGTTAAGCCATGTCTAATCTTTTGGACCGAGGTTTCAACTATCTTGAGAAGAGCTTCTTTGTCTTTCTCAGCAAATTAGCTGTTGTATGTAATGTTCTGCTGAAGCTTGGTTAGCCATTGGCCATATCTAGTGTTTTGGACCGGAGCTTTCACTGAGAGCTTGGCTGGCTAGTGAGCCATGTCTAATTTCTGGATTGGAGCTTTAGGCTGACATTGCATGATTCCTGGAATTCTCATTAAAAATTTTGAAATCCTTATTTTTCTTTTTCAAAATAATTTTTGAAAATCCAAAAAAAAAAATTAATAAAATCATCAAACCAAAAATTTGATGTTTCTTGTTTGAGTCTTGTGTCAGTTTTTAAGTTTGGTGTCAATTGCATGTGTTTTAATTTTCCTTTAAATTTTTGAAAATTCATGCATGTGTTCATCATAATCTTCAAGTTGTTCTTGATGATTTTTCTTGTTTGATCTTTGCATTTTCTTGTTGTGCATCTTTTCTTGTTTCTCATATGCATTTTCAATTTGTTAGTGTCTCAACATTAAAAATTTCTAAGTTTGGTGTCTTTCATGTTTCTCTTTTCTTAAAAATTTTCAAAAATAAAGTTCTTGGTGTTCATCTTGACATTCAAAGTATTCTTGGTGTTCATCTTGACATTCAAAGTGTTCTTGCATGCATTGTGTGTTTTGATTCATAATTTTCATGTTTTGAGTCTTTTTGTTGTTTTTCTCTTTCTTCATTAAAAAAATTCAAAAATAAAAAAAATATCTTTCCTTATTTTACTCATAAATTTCAATTTAAAAATCCTATCTTTTTAAAACTTTTTCAAAAATCAAATCTTTTTCAATTTTTCCTTAATAATTTCGAAATTTTTAAAATTTATTTTCAAAATCTTTTTCTTATTTTTATTTCATGATTTTTGAAATTAATACTAACATTTAATATGATTGATTCAAAAATTTCAAGTTGTTACTTGCCTATTAAGAAAGGTTCAATCTTTAAACTCTAAAAAATATCTTTTTAGTTTCTTGTTAGTCAAGTAATCAACTTTAAATTCAAAATCAAATCTTTTTAATTTCCAATTCAAATATTTTTCAAAATGATTTTCAATCATATCTTTTTCAAAATCAATTTCAAAATCTTTTCTAACTTCTTATCTTTTCCAATTTGATTTTCAAACCTTTTTCAATTAACTACTTGACTTTTTATTTGATTTTAAAACTTTTCTATTTCAATCATATCTTTTTCAAAACCACCTAACTAATTTCCTCTCATATTTTCGAAAATCACTAACCTCTTTTTCAAAATTCTTTTTAATTAACTAATTGTTTTAAATTTTAATTTTATTTTATTTCTTATCTTAATTTTCGAATACTAACTAATAATTAAAATAAAAAAATATTTTTCCTTTCTTTTTAATTATTTTCGAAAACTCTTCTCTCTCATCTCTTTCTATTTATTTATTTAACCACTAACACTTCTCTTCTACACATAATTCGAACCCTCTCTTCTTCTCTGTGTTCGAATTTCTTTCTTTCCTTCTAATACTCTTCTCTTCTTCTACTAACATAAAGGAATCTCTATACTGTGACATAGAAGATTCCATATTTTCTTTTCTATTCTCTTCTTTTTCATATGAGCAGGAACAAGGATAAGAATACTCTTGTTGAAGCTGATCCTGAACCTGAAAGGACTCTGAAGAGGAAGCTAAGGGAAGCTAAAGCACAACTCTCTGGAGAGAACCTGACAGAAATTTTTGAAAAAGAAGGAGACATGGCCGAACCTAATAAGGAAGATGCTTGGTAACTTTATTGCACCCTCTTCCAACTTCTATGGAAGAAGCATCTCAATTCCTGCAATTGGAGCAAACAACTTTGAGTCTAAGCCTCAATTAGTTTCTCTAATGTAGCAGAATTGTAAGTTCCATGGACTTCCAATGGAAGATCCTCATCAGTTTTTAGCTGAATTCTTGCAAATTTGTGACACTGTCAAGACCAATGGAGTTAATCCCGAGGTCTACAGGCTTATACTTTTCCCTTTTACTGTAAGAGACAGAGCTAGAACATGGTTGGATTCACAACCTAAGGATAGCCTGAACTCTTGGGATAAGCTGGTCAGTGCTTTCCTGGCCAAATTCTTTCCACCTCAAAAGATGAGCAAGCTTAGAGTGAAAATCCAAACCTTTAGACAGAAGGAAGGAGAATCCCTCTATGAAGCTTGGGAAAGATATAAGCAACTGATCAAAAGGTGTCCTACTGACATGCTTCCAGAATGGAGCATCATAAGTATATTCTATGATGGTTTGTCTGAGTTGTCAAAAATGTCATTGGACCATTCTGCAGGAGGATCTCTTCACGTGAAAACCCCTGCAGAAGCTCAGGAACTCATTGAAATTGTTGCAAATAACCAGTTCATGTACACCTCTGAGAGGAATCCTGTGAACAATGGGACGCCTCAGAAGAAGGGAGTTCTTGAAATTGATACTCTGAATGCCATATTGGCTCAGAACAAAATATTGACTCAGCAAGTCAATATGATTTCTCAGAGTCTAAATGGATTACAAGCTACATCCAACAGTACTAAAGAGGCATCTTCTGAAGAAGAAGCTTATGATCCTGAGAACCCTGCAATAGCAGAGGTGAATTACATGGGAGAACCCTATGGAAACACCTATAATCCTTCATGGAGAAATCATCCTAATCTCTCATGAAAGGATCAATAGAAGCCTCAACAAGGCTTCAATAATAATGGTGGAAGAAATAGGTTTAGCAATAGCAAGCCTTTTCTATCATCTTCTCAGCAACAGACAGAGAATTCTGAACAGAACCATTCTGGCCTGGCAACCATAGTCTCTGATCTATCCATGACCACATTAAGTTTCATGAATGAAACAAGGTCCTCCATTAGAAATCTGGAGGCACAGGTGGGTCAGTTGAGTAAGAAGATTACTGAAACTCCTCCCAATACTCTCCCAAGAAATACAGAAGAAAATCCCAAGAGAGAGTGCAAGACTATAACCATAATCAATATGGCCGAACCTGGAGAGAGTGAGGAGGACGTGAGTCCCAGTGGGAAAAGCCTCATGGGATGTCTTGTAGACAGAAAGGAGGTTCCCTTTGAGGAACCAAAGGAATCTGAGGCTCATATAGAGACCATAGAGATTCCATTGAACTTCCTTATGCCATTCATGAGCTCTGATGAATATTCTTCCTCTGAAGATGGTGAAGACATTACTGAAGAGCAAGTTGCTAAGTATCTAGGAGCAATCATGAAGCTGAATGCCAAGTTATTTGGTAATGAAACATGGGAGGATGAACCCCCATTGCTCATCAATGAACTAAGTGATCTGGTTCAACTGAAATTACCTCAGAAGAAACAGGATCCTGGAAAATTCTTAATACCTTGTACCATAGGCACCATGACCTTTGAAAAGGCTCTGTGTGACCTGGGGTCAGGGATAAACCTCATGCACCTCTCTGTAATGGAGAAACTGGGTATCTTTGAGGTACAAGCTACAAGAATCTCACTAGAGATGGCAGACAAATCAATGAAACAGGCTTATGGACTAGTAGAGGACGTGCTAGTAAAGGTTAAAGGCCTTTACATCCCTGCTGATTTCATAATCCTAGACACTGGGAAGAATGAGGATGAATCCATCATCCTTGGTAGACCCTTCCTAGCCACAGCAAAAGCTGTGATTGATGTTGATAGAGGATAGTTGGTCCTTAAGTTGAATGAGGACTACCTTGTATTCAAGACTCAAGGTTCTCCTTCTGCAACCATGGAGAGATAGCATGAAAAGCTTCTCTCAATACAGAGTCAAACAAAGTACCCACATTCAAACTCTAAGTTTGGTGTTAGGAGGCCACAACCAAACTCTAAGTTTGGTGTTGAGAGGCCACAACCAAACTCTAAGTTTGGTATTAAGAGGCCCCAACCTTGCTCTGATTATCTGTGAGGCACCATGAGAGCTCACTGTCAAGCTATTGACATTAAAGAAGTGCTTGTTGGGAGGCAACCCAATGTTATTTAATTATATATATTTATTTTTCTTTGTTATTTTATGCTTTCTTTAGGTTGATGATCATGTGAAGTCACAAAAATAACTGAAAAATCAAAAACAGAATGAAAAACAGCATGAAAAATAGCTCACCCTGGAGGAAGAGCTTACTGGTGTTTAAACGCCAGTAAGAAGCATCAGACTGGCGTTTAACGCCAGAAAGAAGCATCAAGCTGGCGTTAAACGCCAGAAACAAGCACCAAACTGGCGTTTAACGCCAGAACAGAGCATCTACTTGGCGTTTAACACCCAAAATGGGAGAAAAGCTGGCGTTAAACGCTAGAAACAAGCAGCAACCTGGCGTTTAACGCCAGAAGTGAAATCTAAGGGCGTTTTGCACGCCCTAAATGGAGCAAGGATGCTAAGTCCTTGACCCCTCAGGATCAGTGGACCCCACAGGATCCCACCTACCACACCTCTTCTTCTCTCCTCTTCACACCTTCTCATAACACTCTTCCCCAAATACCCTTCACCAATCACCTTATTACCACTTCCCCATAAACCCCACCTACCTCCAAATTCAAATTCCTTTCCCTCCTAAACCCAACCCTAATGGCCAAAACCTAACCTTCCCCTCACCCCTATATAAACCCCTTAACACTACTCCATTTTCACACATCACAACCACTACTTCTCCCCATTGGCCGAATACACTCTCTCACTCCATCTCCTCCATTTTCTTCTTCTTCTACTACTTTCTTTCTTCTTTTGCTCGAGGACGAGCAAACCTTTTAAGTTTGGTGTGGTAAAAGCATTGCTTTTTGTTTTTCCATAACCATCAATGGCACCTAAGGCCAGAGAAACCTCAAAAACTCTACAAGGTGGCTGACAAGTCCTCCACTTTGGCAAGGTTAGCCTTTCCTCACCTTATTTACCACCTCTACAATTCGGCTGGGATTGACATAGAGGGAGATATCCTCATTGATGAGGACAAGCCCATCACTAAGAAAAGGATGGAACAAACAAGAGAGCCCACTCATGGACCTTAACAAGAGCATGAGGAAGTTCCTCATCATGAAATCCCTGAGATGCCTTAAGGGATGCACTTCCCTCCACAAAACTATTGGGAGTAAATCAACACCTCCCTAGGAGAATTAAGTTCCAACATGGGACAACTAAGGATGGAACATCAAGAGCACTCCATCATTCTCCATGAGATTAGAGAAGATCAAAGAGCTATGAGGGAGGAGCAATAAAGGCAAGGAAGAGACATAGAGGAGCTCAAGAACACCATTGGTTCTTCAAGAGGAAGACGCCACCCTCACTAAGGTGGACCCGTTCCTTAATTTCCTTGTTCTTATTTTTTTGTTTTTCGGTTTTTGAACCTTTTGTTTTATTTATGTTTGTGTCTTTACTACATGATCATTGGTGTTTAAGTGTCTATGCCTTAAAGTTATGAATGTCCAATGAATCCATCACCTTTCTTAAATGAAAAATGTTCTAAAAACAAAAGAACAAGAAGTACATGATTTCGAATTCATCCTTGAAACTAGTTTAATTATTTTGATGTGGTGACAATACTTTTTGTTTTCTGAATGAATGCTTGAACAGTGCATATGTCTTTTGAATTTGTTGTTTATGAATGTTAAAATTGTTGGCTCTTGAAGAATGATGAAAAGGAGAAATGTTATTTGATAATCTGAAAAATCATGAAATTGATTATTGAAGCAAGAAAAAGCAGTGAATACAAAGCTTGCAGAAAAAGAATATATATGCGAAAATAATAATAATAATAATAATAATAATAATAATAATAATAATAATAATAATAATAATAATAATAATAATAATAATAATAATAATAATAATAATAATAATAATAATAATAATAATAATAATAATAATAATAATAATAATAAAAGAAAAAGAAAAGCAAGCAGAAAAAGCCAAGAGCTCTTTAAACCAAAAGGCAAGAGCAAAAAGCCAGTAACCCTTTAAACCAAAAGGCAAGGGTAAAATAAAAAGGATCCAAGGCTTTGAGCATCAGTGGATAGGAGGGCCCAAAGGAATAAAATCCTGGCCTAAGCGGCTAAACCAAGCTGTCCCTAACCATGTGCTTGTGGCGTGAAGGTGTCAAGTGAAAAGCTTGAGACTGAGCGGTTAAAGTCGAGGTCCAAAGCAAAAACAGAGTGTGCTTAAGAACCCTGGACACCTCTAATTGGGGACTTTAGCAAAGCTGAGTCACAATCTGAAAAGGTTCACCCAATTATGTGTCTGTGGCATTTATGTATTTGGTGGTAATACTGGAAAACAAAGTGCTTAGAGCCACAGCCAAGACTCATAAAGTAGCTGTTGACGTTGGGATTTTTGCTAGTAAAGATTTTTATAAAAATAGTCGCGTTGTAGATATAGTTTCTAAACCAACAGAAATCCCTTCGTACAAACGTTTTGGTTGTCACAAGTAACAAACCCCTTAATAATTGATAACCGAAGTATTCAAACATCGGGTCGTCTTCTCAAGGAACTGCAGGGAAGTATGTTCTTATTATTGGTTATGAAGGTTGTGAATTGGGGTTTTGAGAATGAGGAACACGTAATTTAAATGGCAATGGAAATAGATAAATAATTGTAAAATAAATAAATAACTGTAAAATAAACTTTTGGCAAGGTATGAGAAATTGGAAGTCCTATCCTAGTTATCCTTATCAATGATGATGAAAATTGAATCTTAATTCCGCTTTGTTAACTCTTACTAAAGCAAAAGAAAGTCAAGGGACTAATTAGTTTGATCTTCGAATCCTATTTATTTCCTGAGAAAAGATTGGGATTTTTGAAGTTCAATTCAATTAGCAAAGATAACAATTATCGATCATGTTTGAGTTTGATAACTCCTGAGTTACTGATTTCTTAACCAAGGCCAAAAGGGGGAAAAGTAAATCTACTGGAATAAAAATGTCTTCAGATTGGGAATAATAGTAACATAAATAAAAGAAAGTAATCATAAACTGAAATACCTCAAATAACATTAATTCGAAAGAGTAATCTGTAACATGGAAGAATTCATAAATTAAATTGGAAAAATAAGTAATTAAAAAGGAATATTGAACCTGATAAAAAGAGATAATCCTAAAAGCAAATAAAATCCTAAATCTAAATCCTAATCATAAAGAGAGAGGAGAGAATCTCCCTCTCAAACTAAATCTAAATCATGAAAACTAACTAAAATTGGAGACTCTCCTTAAACGGATGCATTCCCCCACTTCATAACCTCTGATCTGTGCCTTCTGGACTTGGATTTGGGCCAAAAAGGGCTTCAGAAATCGCTAGGAGCGTTTTCTGCAATTTCTGGTGCGTGGCCTCTGTCACGCGTCCGCGTGGGTCACGCGGTCACGTCATGTGGAGTTTTCCTTGTCACGCGGTCGCGTCAGTCATGCGTCCGCGTCATATGTGTTTCGCTCAAGGTGCGCGATCGCGTCAATCACGCGGTCGCGTCGCTGTTAATTCGCGCTGGCATGCGGCCGCGTCGTCCATGCGATCGCGTCGTTGCCAGTTTCTTCAAAAACTCCGTTTTGTGCTTTCCTTCCATTTTTGTATGTTTTCTTTCCATCCTTTAAGTCATTCCTGCCTTAGAAGATCTGAAACTACTCAACACACGAATCACGGCATCGACTGGAAATAAAGGGTAATCAAAATAATTATTTTTAAGCATAGGAAACATGTCTTTCACATACATCACATAATAAGGAAGGGAAAGTAAAACCATGCAATTAATATGAATAAGTGGGTGAAGGATTGAATAAATCACTCAATTTGAGCACAAAATATATCATAAAATATGGGTTTATCAACCTCCCCACACTTAAACCATAGCACGTCCTCATGCTAAATCCAAGATAAAGAGTAAGGTAAGGTTGAAGTGGTGGAATCTTATGCTATGCAATCTATTCTAAATGCAACTACCTAAATGAATCATGCAATTCTAATTATTTTTTATTCACTTGTATATAAAGCTTACATGTAGTTGAATTAATTCACATTTCTCACGGAATCATATATATTGCCAGACCTTAGATAATGATAAAGCACTTTTACAATTGAGATGGGAAAGAAAAATATTTTATAAACTTGCAAGACAATTAATAATTCAAGCAGAGATATATGTTAATGAGCTATTGAACCCTCACTGGATTTTGTGTTTACTCTCTAGTCACTCAGTGTTTATTGGGTTAATCACTCTATTCTTCTTTTTATCCTTACTTTCTATAACTTTGTTCTTCATCTAACCAATCAATAATTATAGATTATAGGCATACAAAAATCATGAGGTCTTTAATTAAGGTTGTAATGGGGCTAAGGTAAAGGTAAGGGTATATGTATAAGGCTAAGTGAGCTAATTAAGCGAATCCTTGATTAGTCTAAGATCTCACCTAACATACATACTTTGTAAAGCAAAGCTTCTTTACCTATTTTACCCATATTTTCCCACTTTTGATGTTACATGCTCATATTTCAATTTTTTCTTATTTTTATCCCATGTGCATTGCTTTATTTTGCATTTGGGGAATTCTTTTGTATTCCCCTTTATTCAAAAAAAAAGTTTTTTTTAATGCACATGGTAATTCAATTATTTTGATTTCACATGAGCATGCTTCCCAAAAATTTTTATTTTGAATTATTTTATTCTTTTCAACTTTCTACCCTTTGTTTTTATCATCCATGTTCCCAATAGGTTTCCCTACTTACACAACATACAATTTCTATCTTAAGCTAACCAAGGATTCAACTTGGGATTTTTATTTTATTTTTCTGCTTAAGGCTAGTAATGTGGTTATAAAACAAGAGGGGATTTAAAGGCTCAAGGGGGCTAACAAGGGTGATGTAAAAGGTAGGCTAATTTGGGAATAGTGAGCTAGAATCAAACAATGGCCTCAATCACTTTCTTGATATGTATCTATATCTTATAATTGGACATATAGATTAAAACAAAGTAAAGAACATCAGAATAAATAAGAAGGGCGGAACACACAGAAATAAAAATTATGGTTTGAATGTAACCATACAATTAAGCTCAAAACTCACAGGCTGTGTGTTCTCTAACTCAAAAATCATATATCAGTTATGTATGTCATGCAAGTAAAATTAAGAGTTCCCATTATTCTCAATTTAAATCTTAAGGTGGCTTTAAAGTTCTAGTGTTCCTCTTTGATGAAATGTTGTTAACTAACTAACATGGAATGCTATATATACAAGGTGTGTGGATTGTTTCTATTATGTTCAAGTCTCTAGTTTACTTCCTTTTATATTTTCAATTTAAACTAAGCTATCTTATGCTAAAAAGGGTAAACTATACTAATTAATCCACAATTTCTATAAATAATAAGTTAGAATTGCAACTAAACTAAATGGCTAAAATATGAACTAAAAGTGCAACATGCAGAAATAGGGTAGAAATACATGAAAATAGTAATGTATAAGTACTGAGAAAATAAAAATAAAAATAAAGAGAAAAAAATACAGCAAAAATAGCAAAATAAAGTAAAAAGAGTCTGTAGTGGTTCACCAAAAAATACGCCAGAGATGGCGACCTCCCCACACTTAAAATGAAGCATCGTCCCTGATACTCACTCAAGCAGGGTGTGAAGGGGTGTCATCACTGGAAGAGTGGGTAGCTGGAGTCTCTGTGGTGGTGGTCTGAGGATCTGCCTACTGCAGAGGAGGTGTTGACTGAATAGGAACCTCTGGGACTGCAGCCTGGATCTGATGCGATGTCTCCTGCTGTGAAGCAGCCTGCTTCGGGCCTGCCTGCGTAGCCTCACTCTGTGGATGGGTCTCTGCCTCGTGATCATCCGCCTCCTCCTCAGATGACTCTGAATGTGTGTCAGGCTCGGAGGGGATATCGCCAGATTGTATCATCAGCTTCAGGTGCTCATAGCGTCGCTTGCTGCGACGCTCAGCCCTCTCATATCGGCGCCGGTTGCGGCGCTCCATTTGGTCTAGCTGTCGAAACAGGCGGTGCACTAGGTGATAAACTGGCTCTGAGGCAGGTGGAGGTACAGTGGTGGTAGCAGGGGTAGTTGGGGTAGTTGTAGAGGAAGAGGGGCCGGCAGATGGTGTGGCTGTCTCAGCAGTAGCAGTGAGGAATGGTGGTCTGTAGCCCAAAGCCAGAAAATTCCTGCTGTGAAGGGATAATCTTCTTGCATTCTGCAGCAGGTGGCTTCTCATCAGCATCCTCCCAAGGCACGTCAGCTTGACGGCCTAGCTGTGTAATCAGATAAGGAAAGGGGAGAGTGCCTCGGACGTGGACCCTGGCCATATAGTATCGAATGAAGCGTGGCAGGTACATGTCCTTACCCTTCAGAACACACCATAGGAGGGTGATCATAGCGGCTGGTATCTCAGTCTCGTGAATACTCGGCATAATAAAGTTGCTAAGTATCTGATGCCATAGCCGAGCCTCATCATTTAAGTAAATCCGCTTGATTCCATTAGGCATGGTGGTGTTCTGACCCATGATCCATGGAACGGTCGGGTCAAGGGCTATCCTGGCCTTGACTGCATCCCAATCAAATTTCATGAAGCGCATATCCTCCTCAGCTTTCTGATAACCATCCAGCTGATCGGATTTAGGCAGAAGCTTCAGAACATCCTCTATGGCCTCTTCAGTGACCAGTATCTGCTTCCCTCTTAGGTTCACTGCATCTAGGGAAGTTTTGAAGTAATTGCAGTAAAATTCCCTTACCCAAGATGCATTGACCTCAGTCAGGTTTCTCTCCAGGAAGAACCAGCCTCTTTGTTTGATCTGATCAGAGGTGTATTGCTAGAGTTCTTCTGGGATTTTCAAAGTCCTCTCCAGGTACAGGTTCCTGGAGGTTGCAAACACCAGATACTTCAGCTCGTAGTATCGGTTTGCAAATCTAATGGAATCAGTAGCAGGGAGTAGTTGGTCAGCTTTCTCCTACGGGGTAAAGTGTTTCTCCCGCCAGGAGTCATCGTGCATGATGTCCAGTATGGACATAGAGGATTCTCCTCTTTTCTGTTTGCCAGTTGTTGCCTTTCCTTTTCCCTTTCTCTGGGTGTCAGACATCCTGAAAAACAGAAAACCAGGATATAATAAAAATAGGAAAGCAGGTAGGTGATACGCACAAAACTTGTCTCTCAACAAATTTTCTTCGGCAAGTGTACCGAATTTGTCGTCAAGTAAAAACTCACAATAGAGTGAGGTCGAATCCCACAGAGATTGATTGATCAAGAAACTTTAATTAGAGGAATGTCCTAGTTGAGCGAACCAGAATTTGATTTGAGATTTGCAAAAAATTAAATGGCGGGAAAGTAAATAGCAGAAACAGTAAATGCTAGAAATAAAGAGCTGAATGTAAATGGCGGAAGGTAAATTGCAGAATCTTAAATGGGAATGGGGTAATTGCTCATAAAAGTAAATGGCAGAAATTAAAGAGAATGGGTAAGATCAGAAATGGGGAGTTCCTTGGGCTCAGGAGATGTTGCATTCTCCGGATCAAGTTCATTTTCATCTCTTCCTCAATCAATGCATTCATTGATCTCCTTGGCAATCTTAAGTGATCGAATTCCAATTTCTTGGTAATTCAATCTCTCAAATCTTGATCAATAGCCAATTCCTTGGTCAATTGCTCATGAGATGAGATAAAGTATGGTCACTGATTATACCACATGCATTTTCCAAATCAAGTGTTGGTAGGATTATAGTCACATATCCATCCAAACCCAATTTGGTCCAGCATGAGAAAGCATTTCTAGCATGATCTCTTCATTCCTCTTTCAAGGTTCAGAAGAGATCCAAGTATGAATAGCTTCTTTTCCAAGATAACTACCCAATTGGATGAGGATCGAAAGCTTTCTAGTAAAATCAAGAGAAAAGATAGAAGAAGGTGAATGAAAACTAATATTGATCCATCAAATTACAACAGAGCTCCCTAACCCAATGAAAGGGGTTTAGTTGTTCATAGCTCTGGAAAATGAAAACCAAGATGGAGAATACATGATGAAAGTAAAACTAGAAGTGCAGAGAAAGTAAAATACAGAGAGTAGTTCTATGCCAAAGGCTCCCTAAATTTTCCAACTCTCTAACTAATTCAAAGCTACTCCTATATATACAACTCTTCTCATCTTCTAGTTGGCTCTTCAAGTCTTGGGTATGGGCCTCTGAATCTTGAGTTTGAAGCAGTTATCCTTTTCATTAGGCTTAGCTTTGCTTGCAGAGAGAAAAGGTGAAGTAGGCAGCGACTTTGACTCAGGACGTTAGTGGTGTCAATGTTAAGTGAAAGTGTGGGTTCGAGAACGTTAGTGACAATCACCTTTTTCACTAACGTTCCTAACCCAAATATGATCACGTTGACTTCAACGTTAGTGGCACTAACGTGACCACTAACGTTACCTCTTGGTCCTTCGCACACATTATTGGGACTTACCTTTCCCAATAACGTGGAGAGTCCTCCCTTCTCCCTACGTTAGAGTCCACGTTAACTAGGTTAACGTGGCTTCTAACGTAGCAGTGCCAATTCTTTGAGAATGTTAGTGACACTTACCTTTGTCACTAACGTTCCAATGTGCCCCTTTCCCACGTTAAAGTCCACATTAACTAGGTTAACATGGCTTCTAACGTAGTAATGCTAGCCATCCCCAACGTTAGTGACAAAGGTGAGTGTCACTAACGTTGGCTCATCATCTCTTTATCCACGTTAGCTTCCACGTTAACTAAGTTAACATGGGAGTTAACGTTGCTCATGGTGGCTCTTGGTGGTTCACCCCAACGTTAGTGACAAAGGTAAGTGTCACTAACGTTGGCTATCAATTGCTCTCTCCACGTTAACTTAGTTAACGTGGGAGTTAACGTGGCTTATGGAGGCTTGGCCAACGTTAGTGACAAAGGTGAATGTCACTAACGTTGGCTTCTCTTTTGCTTCTTAACGTTAGAGTCCACGTTAACTAAGTTAACGTGGCAACTAACGTGGCCAATTATGAGCTTGGTCCAACGTTAGTGACAAAGGAGAGTGTCACTAACGTTGGCCTTGTTGTCTTCTTCCACGTTAGAGTTCACGTTAACTTAGTTAACGTAACTCTTAACGTGGGCTTATGATGGCTTCGAGGGCGTTATTGGCGATTATCCACGTTAGAGGTCACGTTAGTGGGACTAACGTGACTGCTAACGTGGTTCTTCTTTGCTTCCTTTGTCCTGAAATTAAGTAACAAAGTGCATCAAAGTTCTAGTCCAAGTCATGAGTCATGCATCATCCAATTTGTCATATAATTCATGCAAAATTCTCATGAAATCACGTAAAGTGCACAATGTATGCTTGAATCAAGATGTAAGTGAATATCTACCCAAAACTAGCTTATTTTCTAAGAAAATGCATGAAACTACCTTAAAAACAGTAAAGAAAAGGTCAGTGAAATTGGCCAAAATGCCCTGGCATCACAACACCAAACTTAAAGCTTGCTTGTCCCTAAGCAAGTACTGGAACAAGAGAATGATGAATGGAATGCCAAGAGAAATGAGTCATTCTTGTGGAAGTCATGTTCCTGGTTTTATGGTGGTTTCATGCGTAGCAACTTAGGTTCATTCCTTCACTGGATTTCAGACCTTTATCATGTTCTAGAATACTCACTTGATTGCATCCCATGAGACTTTTATTCATTGATCCTTTTGTTGTCATTTCAGGGCTTATTTGTGTTCTTAGGCTAAGTGCTCTGTAAGGGGGCAACTCTTTAGAATAAGCTTTCAGCCAACACTCCCAAACCAGTTGGTTCAAGGTGCTAGGTGTTGAAGCACCCCTAAGGACTTACTTCCTCAAGTCTCTCCCCCATACATACATACCACAGGAACATGGTTTGTTTATTTTCTTTCCTTGAGGTCTTGGTGTCCAGCACCTCTTTGGGTTACTAAATGTTCTGTAGCAAAGATTGCTCTTGATAGTGGACTTTCAGCTGATGATCCTGGGTTAGTTAACCCAAATTACTAGGTGATGAAGCACCCCTGAGAGCTTAGTAATCCAAGCAGATCCTTGGTACAGGAACACCACAGACACATCTCTCAAGACTCAAACCCTTGGTGCCTAGCCTCTTTTCTTGCTATTTTTCTTTTATTCTTCAACTTTGATTGTTCTTTCCCTTTTTCTTATTAGGATCTTGTTATTTAGCTAGTCTCATGGGGTGTGTTCAAGCATATGATTCATGACAGATAGTTGTCTTCCCACCTTGTGGTTGAACCAACTTAGCTAACTTATGACCACACCACAAACTCAGGAACTTACTCCATAGTATGAACTCCACTCTGGTCTTTTATAAAATACTTATTCTCTTTTCATTTGATTCAAAAGGACAAGCATACAATTAAGTAAGAAAATGATGCAGTAATGACATTCAGACTAGAAAACACAGCCCTAATCAACAAAAAATTTAAAAGACAGAATTGAAAAAGGTTCAAACTAACATGGAAGCATGTTCTATTTCATACAAGATCTTCCTTATTTAAAGCATAGAAAAAAAATGGACCAAAGAAGGAACTCCACCACCTTTTACTCATGTGGATGCCCATGCTCCCCTCCTTGTTTGTCTTCCTTGTGTCCTCTTGCATTTCCTCGCATCCGTGCCAATCTTGCTTGCTTCCAATCCTCAAGTGCCTTCCTCACTGATTCATGACTCTCTTCCACCCTTTGTCTTTCTTCTCGTGCTAATTCATCCTTCATTTCTTCATACCTTGCGATTCCCGAATGCAATATAGGCAGCTGTTCTACTAAGTATCCGAGCCTGGCTTGAGTGTTTATATGATGCCCAGTCTCGCTCATGTAAACTCCTTCTGTGAATGCCCTTTGCTCATCCAATAGTTCTGCCTGTTCTATTTGTCTTCGATGCATCTCATGTATGTGTGCACCTTGATGTGCTTGGATGTTGATTAGCTTCTGGATGGATTCTTGTTGTTCATTTTGCCTTTGTTCTATCCTGTGGAATGTTTCACTCCATTGTTGTCCTTGACTCAGTTGCTGCTCCATCATTTGCTTTTGCCACTCCCCTTATTGAGTCATCCATCTTGAGAGTGATTCCTCTTGCTGCCCTATCATCTGTAGTTGAAGCTCTTTCTGTGCTCCTTGGATTTCCAAATATTGTCTAGATAGGCCATCAATGGCTTCCTGTAGTTGGTGCATATCCAAAGTGGCTGGTGCTTGCCCCTCTAAGATTTGTCCTTCTACTACTTGAGGGGCGGGCCTCTTCCTTTGCTTCCGTTGAGGCAGGGGGAATGCGGCAGCATGCATCCGTTGAACGATTATTAGAATGCCCTCTTTTATCCACACAGGGTCCTCATCTTTTCAATGTTGCATGGCAATATTTTCCAATGCATCCCTCCTTGAGGCATGTGTGTAGTACCCTCCTTTTGTGGTGTCTGAACTTTCCTCATTTAATTGTCCAATCAATCCCCTTCAATGCTCCTTTCCCTTTTCCTATAAAAATAAGAAAAATTAATATCATTGAGAAATTAAACTTTATAGCTAGAATAATAAAGAAAACGAACTAGATTGTTTATTCATGAACACCAACTAACTAACTAACTGTGTATCCTTATATGCACATTGGTGACACCTTGGGTGACACCAAACTTAGTTTGTAGCACTGTGATGAAAAAGTTTTGTTCAAGGCTCCAAGATTAGCATGCTCTGGTTTGCATTCATGCTCTCTCGGCATGCTTTGAACACCAAACTTATTCTTCACTATATACTGCCTAATAAGGATTTCACCAAGTGTTTGTCAAGTTTGGGTTGGAATTCATGAATATTGACTTATTCACTATTTTCTAAAAGCATATAAAACATGGGTTGCCTCCCATGAAGCGCTTCTTTAGCGTCACTAGCTTGACGTTTCTCCTTCATCAGGGAGGTTGATAATGCTTCAAGTCTTCTCCTCTGGCAGTAGACCTATATCCAGTGGTTGTATCAATGATCTCTACATGTTCCAAGGAGAGAACTCTGTTGATAGTGAAGACCTTAGGTAACTGAGATGGTACAGTGGGGAGATCAGGGGGGATATCTGGGAAGTAAGCTGAGATCACTTTATCCCCTGGAGAGAAGTCCTCGGTAGGGATCTTCTTGTTCCTCCACCTCCTTGGTACCTTCTTCTTTGTTCCTTGTGATGTTGTCTTACTCTTTGTGACCTCCTCCTAATGAACAGTTGTTCTGAACAAGGGTGATGAGCTGTGGTTTTAGTTCAAAGTTGTTGGCATGTATGGTTGGCTTTTGAATGCTACTCCCACATTTTCCTGGGTTTGGGTTGATATAGGAGCCTAGAACTCTTCTCTCTTGCCCAGCATGATTTGCAAGACCTTCTCTGCCATGGTTGTGAGCCTCTTCTTCATGAATGTTCTCCATATTCTCCTTTATGTCTAGTTCAAAGTACTCTTCCTCTTCCTCAGCACCCACTACTCTTTTTCTTCTTGCTTCCCTCCTTAATCTAAGGAAGGTCCTCTCAGGTTCAGAATCAAAGGAAGTTGAAGCCCCGCTTCTCCTCCCTGTCATACAACCAACAAGGTACAAGCAAGGAAACAGATCCAGAAAGTATTTTGTTAGAATTACGGTTAGTGTGAGTGATGCAATATATCAAACAGTTAGTGGGTTAGTGAACTGAATTGTAAATAACTAAAAAAATAAATGAAAAAGTAGGGGAAAAGGAAGAAATTAACTAAAACTGAAAGCGAATTAACTCAACAGAAATTTAAATCAAACAAAAGAAAAATGCTCAATCTAGTTATCCTCCAATTTAATCATTGTTGATTCAAATCAATCCTCGGCAACGGCACCATAAACTTGATACGCACAAAACTTGTCTCTCAACAAATTTTCTTCGACAAGTGTACCGAATTTGTCGTCAAGTAAAAACTCACAATAGAGTGAGGTCAAATCCCACAGAGATTGATTGATCAAGCAACTTTAATTAGAGGAATGTCCTAGTTGAGCGAACCAGAATTTGATTTGAGATTTGCAGAAAATTAAATGGCGGGAAAGTAAATAGCAGAAACAGTAAATGCTAGAAATAAAGAGCTGAATGTAAATGGCGGAAGGTAAATTACAGAATCTTAAACGGGAATGGGGTAATTGCTCATAAAAATAAATGGCAGAAATTAAAGAGAATGGGTAAGATCAGAAATGGGGAGTTCATTGGGCTCAGGAGATGTTGCATTCTCCAGATCAAGTTCATTTTCATCTCTTCCTCAATCAATGCATTCATTGATCTCCTTGGCAATCTTAAGTGATTGAATTCTAATTTCTTGGTAATTCAATCTCTCAAATCTTGATCAATAGCCAATTCCTTGGTCAATTGCTCATGAGATGATATGAAGTATGGTCACTGATTATACCACATGCATTTCCCAAATCAAGTGTTGGTAGGATTATAGTAACATATCCATCCAAACCCAATTTGGTCCAGCATGAGAAAGCATTTCTAACATGATCTCTTCATTCCTCTTTCAAGGTTCAGAAGAGATCCAAGTATGAATAGCTTCTTTTCCAAGATAACTACCCAATTGGATGAGGATCGAAAGCTTTCTAGTAAAATCAAGAGAAAAGATAGAAGAAGGTGAATGAAAACTAATATTGATCCATCAAATTACAACAGAGCTCCCTAACCCAATGAAAGGGGTTTAGTTGTTCATAGCTCTGGAAAATGAAAACCAAGATGGAGAATACATGATGAAAGTAAAACTAGAAGTGCAGAGAAAGTAAAATACAGAGAGTAGTTCTATGCCAAAGGCTCCCTAAATTTTCCAACTCTCTAACAAATTCAAAGCTACTCCTATATATACTACTCTTCTTATCTTCTAGTTGGCTCTTCAAGTCTTGGGTATGGGCCTCTGAATCTTGAGTTTGAAGTAGTTATCCTTTTCATTGGGCTTAGCTTTGCTTGCAGAGAGAAAAGGTGAAGTAGGCAGCGACTTTGACTCAGGACGTTAGTGGTGTCAATGTTAAGTGAAAGTGTGGGTTCGAGAACGTTAGTGACAATCACCTTTTTCACTAACGTTCCTAACCCAAATATGATCACGTTGACTTCAACGTTAGTGGCACTAACGTGACCACTAACGTTGCCTCTTGGTCCTTCGCACACGTTATTGGGACTTACCTTTCCCAATAACGTGGAGAGTCCTCCCTTATCCCTACGTTAGAGTCCACATTAACTAGGTTAACGTGGCTTCTAACGTAGCAGTGCCAATTCTTTGAGAATGTTAGTGACACTTACCTTTATCACTAACGTTCCAATGTGCCCATTTCCCACGTTAGAGTCCACGTTAACTAGGTTAACATGGCTTCTAACGTAGTAATGCTAGCCATCCCCAACGTTAGTGACAAAGGTGAGTGTCACTAACGTTGGCTCATCATCTCTTTATCCACGTTAGCTTTCACGTTAACTAAGTTAACGTGGGAGTTAACGTTGCTCATGGTGGCTCTTGGTGGTTCACCCCAACGTTAGTGACAAAGGTAAGTGTCACTAACGTTGGCTATCAATTGCTCTCTCCATGTTAGCTTCCATGTTAACTTAGTTAACGTGGGAGTTAACGTGGCTTATGGAGGCTTGGCCAACGTTAGTGACAAAGGTGAATGTCACTAACGTTGGCTTCTCTTTTGCTTCTTAACGTTAGAGTCCACGTTAACTAAGTTAACGTGGCAACTAACGTGGCTAATTATGAGCTTGGTCCAACGTTAGTGACAAAGGAGAGTGTCACTAACGTTGGCCTTGTTGTCTTCTTCCACGTTAGAGTTCACGTTAACTTAGTTAACGTAACTCTTAACGTGGGCTTATGATGGCTTCGAGGGCGTTATTGGCGATTATCCACGTTAGAGGTCACGTTTGTGGGACTAACGTGGTTCTTCTTTGCTTCCTTTGTCCTGAAATCAAGCAACAAAGTGCATCAAAGTTCTAGTCCAAGTCATGAGTCATGCATCATCCAATTTGTCATATAATTCATGCAAAATTCTCATGAAATCATGTAAAGTGCACAATGTATGCTTGAATCAAGATGTAAGTGAATATCTACCCAAAACTAGCTTATTTTCTAAGAAAATGCATGAAACTACGTTAAAAACAGTAAAGAAAAGGTCAGTGAAACTGGCCAAAATACCCTGGCATCAGTAGGCAATTAATCGAAAGAAGCATATAATGGCAAAGGAGCAATAGAATAATGAAAAGGAGTTAAGTAAATGTGCATTAAGGATTGTATAGGAGTTAAAAGTCTGAGAATAAAAATTCACAATCCGAAATGTAAAAGGATTCATGTTAAGTAGGAAAAACGTCCGTCATGCCTTGGTTAGAATGTTAGAGAGAATAATGAAAAACCAGAAGAGATGTTTTGAAAGGTAAGTGGGTTAGGAATGAAAAAGAAGTTGAGGAAGTTAAAATTAGGGAATCAGTAAAAAGTGGGTTAGAGTAAGTGGCATGATGAGCATTTTCTAAATAACGAGAATTCACAATTTAAAGCAATAGATAACTCAAATTCAAACAAGGAAGTTAAGGATGAATCAAATGAAAATAGCAAAAAGTGGAATTGAATCATCCAAGATGCAATTTATAAACTAGGAAATTAAAAAGAATAAGAAAGCTTGCCCTGTCATTCATGAATTGGTTTGGTAAAAGCTGTGTAAAGCAGAGTGCAAGTTTGCCAAAACCAAAACAGGAATAAAAATCAAAATAATTTACAGAAATTTGGGCAGCATCCCGGCTAAAATTGGATGTTTCCGGAAAATAAATAGCAATCAGAATAGCTCATATGAATTAAAATATCGCTGCAATTACATAAAAAGAATATGAACATGGAAAAGCAATGTAAAAAGCAGCATGAAACAAGAAATTACAGCATATGAACAATACTAACATCCTAGCAACAGCATAATTGTGAAAATTAGAAAACAAGAAACATGAACAGCGCAATTAAATAGGCCTAAATCCACTAACCACATCCTAGGCTACCTAACAACCTAGAATCTACTACAACATGCATAACTAACTAGCCTAAATATGAACATAAACAGAAAAATAGGAAATTAACGATGAATGGGAAGAAGGGTGGCGTTCAGCGGAACCTGGAAGGCGTAGGAAAGAAAGTATGGCAGAGAGGTGGCTGGGGATGGTGGTGGTGGCAGCTGACGCGGTGGTTGACAGCGGCACGGCGGCGGTGGCGGTGGCGGCTGGTCGGAGGCAGGGGGGTTTCGGGAAGGGTAATGGGGTTAGGAGGGGAAAGGGGAAGGAAGGGAAGGGGGCGTTGGTGGCGGTTGGGGGTGTGGCGGTAACGGCGGCGCAGAGGGTGGCAGTGGTGGTGGAAGGAAGAGGAGGAAAGAAAAAGAAGAAAGAGGGGGAAGGAAGGGGGTGGCGTGGCGGCGGCTTCTGGGTGGTCGTCGGGGGTTGTGGTGGGCGGTGGTGGTGGCTGGAAGTTGTGGGTGGTGGTTGTGGAGAGAAGAAAGGAAGGAGAGGGGTTTCGCGAATGGGGGGGGTTATTAAATTTGAATCTACGCGATCGCGTGGGGCACGTGGTCGCGCAGCTGGGGTGGAATGGGGGTTGACGCGATCGCGTGGGGCACGCGATCGCATGGAATAGATAAAGGAGTGAATGACGCGACCGCGTCGCTGGAAATTGTGCTAAACGCACGATTCAAGCGTCGTTTCAGCGCAACTCTCTGTCTCCTTTGGGGTGTTGTGCAATCAATGCAACGCGATCGCGTCGCTCACGCTGTCGCGTGGGATTGGTGTTGTGCAAGTGACGCGATCGCGTGGGTGGCGCGATCGCGTGGGTCGTTTTGTGCGAAACGCACAGTGGCTGCACGATTCCAGCCTAACTTTCTAGACGTTGGATATTTATGCCGGTCTCCAGATCACGCGGCCGCGTGCATGACGCGGACGCGTGGGAAGTGTTTTTCGCAACTGACGCGGTTGCATGAATGATGTGGTCGCGTCGCGCACCTTTTTTTTATGCAGGTATGCAACTATGCAGTATGCAATGCGAATGAATAATATTCAGGTTCAATTGAAAAGGAAATAAAAATAAATAACACGAAATAAAACTGAAAAAGAAACGACCATACCATGGTGGGTTGTCTCCCACCTAGTACTTTTAGTTAAAGTCCTTAAGTTGGACATTGGATGAGCTTCCTGTTATGGGGGCTTATGCTTAAATTCATCCAGAAATCTCCACCAATGCTTGGAATGCCAATAGCCTCCGGAGTCCCAAACTAGGCATGTAAAGCTTCTGAGCAGCTTCGAACAGATTCTCAGGCTCCCGGGGTGACGAATGTCAGAATAGATTCCAGGATCCCAAATTTTGCTTTAAAATCCTCCTTCTTCTTGATCTATATTTTTCCATCCGGGCAGTTTAGAAATTAGGTTCTCACCAAGGTGACCAAACGTTCTCCGAGATCCATTCGATTGATTGTGATGCCAATTTGTGCACTTTGAGTTGAAGCGTGGAACCTTATTGAACTGTGTACACCAGCTCTGAGTACGAGCCATTTCCCTTTTACTCTTAAAGCCGCAGAGAGCTCTAAGCTGGCCATCTGTTTCAAGCAAACCATATTCAAGTGAAAAAATAAAGTTAAAGGTTAAGGATTGTACCCACTTGAAGCTTGTATTGGGTGGTAATGGCCTTGGGATAGGTATTTCCAGTGGTTCTGTGAGTTCTACTCCCTTGTGCTCTTCTATGAATTTCTCCTTCTTTGCAAGATTCTTCAAATGCATCCATGTCCTGATCAAAGCCTTCCATGTCTTCCTCATCACTTAAGTCATAAACTGGAGGTTGAGAGAAATCTACCTCCGTATTATCTTCGTAGTCACTTAAGGAAGATTCTTCGTTCTCAGAGAATTCACCCGCAGATGCAAGTTCATTACTAGGAGAACTTGACTTGAGATTATCATCATCAAGGAAACTTGCTTCTTGGATTATTCCGTCTAGTTCTTCATGAAATACCTGCCTTGGGGGTTGTACATTGTCCTCCTTAGCATCAATTGTAACGTCCGTGACAGAATTTTCCACAACTTTGGATTCCCATGGAAGTTCAGCGTCTCCTAAGTCTTCAACCAACTCTTCTTCTTTTATAATGACAGCTTCCTCTACTTGTTCTAGTACGAAGTCATGCTCTGTCTTGTCCACCGGAGTTTCTAGTATCTTCTTCATGCTACGCTCTTCATTAGATTGTCCACATGGGGCTCTGGGAGGCCCTTGAATGTTCGAACATCTAGAAGATAATAGACTTACTGCTTGCTCCAGTTGATGAAGGGTTGTTTGAAGTTGATCTACTGTTTCCTTGAGGCGAACCTCTGATTCTCGGGGTGATGGATTTGGACGTGGTACATGGGAAAGTGGTGGTGTTTGGGAGTAATTGGATTGGAATTTGGGTAAATGAGGATCATACGGTAGTGAATGGTGAAAAGGAGCTTGTGAGTGTGGTGGTGCGAAGTTATGTTGAGAGGATGGCCTATAAGCACAGGGTGGGGCTTGTTGGTAACTACAAGGTTGTCCACCATGTCTATTGCCTTGGTATGCATTGTAGAATGGTCTTTGTCCACGATATCTTGGAGGGTATTGTTGCCTAAAGGGTTGATCAGATCCTCTTGGCTCCATCTATCTTTGATTGCTCTGACCTTGATGCAAGTTCCTGTTATAACTTTCATTCCTTTCAACAATATTAGAACCAAATTCAAATTGAGAGGGGTGAGAATTCATAGTGACTAATAAAAATAAAAGGGGAAAATAAAGACAAATAAACAAGTAAAAGAAAAATATTTACAATAACCAATAATAAGGCACACGATTGCAGTTCCCCGACAACGGCGCCATTTTGGCGTTGGAATTTTTGCTAGTAAAGAATTTTAAAAAAATAGTCGCATTGTAGATATAGTTTCTAAACCAACAGAAATCCCTTCGTACAAATGTTTTGGTTGTCACAAGTAACAAATCCCTTAATAATTGATAACCGAAGTATTCAAACCTCGGGTCCTCTTCTCAAGGAACTGCAGGGAAGTATGTTCTTATTATTGGTTATGAAGGTTGTGAATTGGGGTTTTGAGAATGAGGAACAAGTAATTTAAATGGCAATGGAAATAGATAAATAACTGTAAAATAAATAAATAACTGTAAAATAAACTTTTCGCAAGGTATGAAAAATTGGAAATCCTATCCTAGTTATCCTTATCAATGATGATGAAAATTGAATCTTAATTCCGCTTTGTTAACTCTTACTAAAGCAAAAGAAAGTCAAGGGACTAATTAGTTTGATCTTCGAATCCTATTTATTTCCTGAGAAAAGATTGGGATTGTTGAATTTCAATTTAATTAGCAAAGATAACAATTATCGATCATGTTTGAGTTTGATAACTCCTGAGTTACTGATTTCTTAACCAAGGCCAAAAGGGGGAAAAGTAAATCTACTGGAATAAAAATGTCTTCAGATTGGGAATAACAATAACATAAATAAAAGAAAGCAATCATAAACTGAAATACCTTAAATAACATTAATTCGAAAGAGTAATCTGTAGCATAGAAGAATTCATAAATTAAATTGGAAAAATAAGTAATTAAAAAGGAATATTGAACCTGATAAAAAGAGATAATCCTGAAAGCGAATAAAATCCTAAATCTAAATCTTAATCCTAAAGAGAGAGGAGAGAATCTCCCTCTCAAACTAAATCTAAATCATGAAAACTAACTAAAATTGGAGACTCTCCTTAAACGGATGCATTCTCCCACTTCATAACCTCTGATCTGTGCCTTCTGGACTTGGATTTGGGCCAAAAAGGGCTTCAGAAATTGCTGGGAGCATTTTCTGCAATTTCTGGTGTGTGACCTCTGTCACGCATCCGCGTGGGTCATGCGGTCGCGTCATTTGGAGTTTTCCTTGTCACGCGGTCGCGTCAGTCATGTGTCCGCGTCATATGCGTTTCGCTCAAGGTGCGCGATCGCGTCAATCATGTGGTCGCGTCGCTGTTAATTCGCGCTGGCATGCGGCCGCGTCGTCCATGCGATCGCGTCGTTGCCAGTTTCTTCAAAAACTCCGTTTTGTGCTTTCCTTCCATTTTTGTATGTTTCCTTTCCATCCTTTAAGTCATTCCTGCCTTAGAAGATCTGAAACTACTCAACACACGAATCACGGCATCGAATAGAAATAAAGGGTAATCAAAATAATTACTTTTAAGCATAGGAAACATGTTTTTCACATACATCACATAATAAGGAAGGGAAAGTAAAACCATGCAATTAATATGAATAAGTGGGTGAAGGATTGAATAAATCACTTAATTTGAGCACAAAATATATAATAAAATATGGGTTTATCAGCTGTGTTCAAGAATCAACATACTGAACTAGGAGAATCAATAACACTATCTGAATTCTGAGTTCCTATAGATGCCAATCATTCTGAACTTCAAAGGATAGAGTGAGATGCCAAAACTGTTCAGAGGCAAAAAGCTACTAGTCCCGCTCATTTAATTGGAACTAAGTTTCATTAATATTTTGGGATTTATAGTATATTCTCTTCTTTTTATCCTATTTGATTTTCAGTTGCTTGTAATTTAAGTTTGGTGTTGTGATGAGCGGATAATTTATACGCTTTTTGGCATTGTTTTTAGTATGTTTTTAGTATAATTTAGTTAGTTTTCACTATGTTTTTATTAGTTTTTGAATAAAAATCACATTTCTGGACTTTACTATGAGTTTGTGTGTTTTTCTGTGATTTCAGGTATTTTGTGGCTGAAATTGAGGGACTTGAGCAAAAATCTTATTCAGAGGCTGAAGAAGGACTGCAGATACTGTTGGATTCTGACCTCCCTGCACTCGAAATGGATTTTCTGAAGCTACAGAAACCCAATTGGCGCGCTCTCAATTTCGTTGGAAAATAGACATCTAGAGCTTTCCATCAATATATAATAGTTCATACTTTCCCCGAGTTTAGATAACGCAAACTGGGGTTCAACGCCAACTTCCTGCCCTATTCTGGAGTTAAACGCCAGAAACAGGTTGCAAATCAAAGTTAAACGCCAGAAACAGGCTACAACCTGGCGTTTAACTCCAAAAAGAGTCTCTACATATGAAAGCTCAATGCTCAACCCAAGCACACACCAAGTGGGCCCGGATGTGGATTTCTGCATCATTTACTTATCTTCTGTAACCCTAGTAACTAGTTTAGTATAAATAAAACTTTTTACTATTGTATTCAGAGTCTTTTGACCGATCTCTGATTAGTCTTATGCTATCTTAGACCTTTATGGGGGATGGCCATTCGGCCATGTCTACCCTATTTTCACTTATGTATTTTCAACGGTGGAGTTTCTACACCCCATAGATTAAGGTGTGGAGCTCTGCTATTCCTCATAAATTAATGCAAAGTACTATTATTTTTCTATTCAACTCAAGCCTATTCTTCTCTAAGATATTCATTCGCACACAAGAACATGATGAATGTGATGATTATGTGACGCTCATCACCATTCTCACTTATGAACGCGTGCCTGACAAACACTTCCGTTCTACATGAAATCAAGCTTGAATGCATATCTCTTAGCCTCCTGATTTACGATCAGAGTCTTCGTGGTTTAGGCTAGAATTATTGGCGGCCATTCTTGAGATTCAGAAAGTCTAAACCTTGTCTGTGGTATTCCGAGTAGGATCTGGGAAGGGATGGCTGTGACGAGCTTCAAACTCACGAGTGCTGGGCGTAGTGACAGACGCAAAAGGATCACTGGATCCTATTCCAACATGATCGAGAACCGACAGATGATTATCCATGCAGTGACAGTGCATTTGGACCATTTTCACTGAGAGGATGGGATGTAGCCATTGACAACGGTGATGCCCAACATACAGCTTGCCATGGAAAGGAGTATGTGTGATTGGATGAAAGCAGTAGAAAAGCAGAGATTCAGAAGGAGCAAAGCACCTCCATACGCTTATCTGAAATTCTCACCAATGAATTGCATAAGTATCTCTATCTTATTTTATATTTTATTTATATTTTAATTATCAAAACCTCATAACCATTTGAATCTGCCTGACTGGGATTTACAAGATGACCATAGCTTGCTTCAAGCCGACAATCTCCGTGGGATTGACCCTTACTCACGTAAAGTTTATTACTTGGACGACCCAGTGCACTTGCTGGTTAGTTATGCGAAGTTGTGAAAAAGAACTAAGATTATGAATGTGCGTATTAAGTTTTTGGCGCCGTTACCAAGGAATGAACAATCACGATTTCGTGCACCAATGAGGAAGCTTTTTCTTTTATTCGAATCGAAGATGAGCCGGGATATTTTCTTCGGCCCACTGAAAGACAAATGTCTCATCTTCGCCCACTCCATATAACTACTACGTTGAGTGGGATCAAGGTAAACAAAGTCTTGATCGACGGTGGAGCGGCAATCAGTCTTTTGCCGGAAAGGATGTTGAGGAAAGTAGGAAAACATCTTGATGATTTGGTGCCCACAAATATTGCTGTTACAGATTTTAGTGGGACTTCAACTCCAGCAAGAGGATTGGTTATTTTGACTATGAAGGTTGGCTCGTCCAAGCGTAACACTGTATTTGTGGTGGTTTCATCCAAAGCAAGTTATAATGCTTTACTGGGACGGGATTGGATCCATGGAGTGGGGGCAGTACCTTCTACTGTGTATCAGAGTGTTCTTTTGTGGACAAAAGATGGCAAGCCTAAAACCGTTAAATCATATTCGAGTTTATATGTAGAACAGATGCATGCCGATTTTAGGATATATAATCCTAAACTTAAACCTCTGAATGTTGACCGAACGCTAAATTCTTATAATTGTGAAGGTTGTTATCTGTCCTCGGAGGGATTATCGGTGAAGTTGCGCTATCTAGAGTTGGCGTTCGAACCAACTGGTTGGAATTCCCTACTTGAAGATCTTGGGAAGATTGCTCTATGGACCAGATTGAGGAAGTTTCCGACTGCATGGTAACATTACGTAATTATTTAAATAATTTTCAGTTTTTAGAAAATAAAAATGATTCTTCTGATGAAGTTGAATCACATAGGGTTGGTAATCTTTTTAGTTGTGATGCTTTCGATTCGACATCTTCAGTCGAATTTAGTTATAATTTCCCTATTTCCTGTAATGAAAATAATGATGTAAGCTGAACTGTAGATTTAATAGCAAAGGCTCATTGTGTAGAAAATAGAAGTAATGTTAATTTAATCAATGATCAAGTTTCTTCTATTTCTGATGACCCTATTGATTTCACTTTTGATTGCATCTATGATTTAGAACCATTGGGTTTTGAGAAATACTCAGTAAAAGATGATGATTATTATAAAGGGTTTGAATCTCAATATCCCTTAGAGGAAATTAATCTGGGGACTCCTGATGATGTTCGAATTACATATATTTGTAAAGATCTTGTTGATCCTTTTCGAACTGAACTCTTTAATCTTTTACATGAGTTTAAAGATTGTTTTGCTTGGGATTATCATGAGATGCCTGGTCTCGATCGTTCACTAGTGGAACATCGATTATCATTAAAATCAAATGCTCGACCTGTGAAACAAACTCCAAGACGTTTTGCTCCAGAAATTAAGATAAAAATTAAAAAAGAGATAGAACACTTTATTAAAGAAAAATTTATTCGAACTGCACGTTATGTTGAGTGGGTTTCGAATATTGTCCATGTCATGAAGAAGAATGGGAAGTTAAGAGTATGCATCGACTTTCGAGATTTGAATAATGCTACTCCAAAAGATGAATATTTTATGCCCATTGTAGATATGTTAATCGATTCTGCAGCGGGAAATGAAATCCTTAGTTTCATGGATGGTTATTATGGATATAATCAAATTTTTATTGCAGAAGATGATGTGTCTAAAACTGCCTTTCGTTTTCCTGGGGCATTAGGTACATATGAATGGGTAGTTATGCTTTTTGATTTGAAAAACGCTGGTGCAACATATCAGCGGGCCATGAATGATGTTTTCCATGAATTTATCAGAAAACTTATGGAGGTGTATATCGATGACGTTATGATCAAATTGATTTCAATGAGTCAACACGTTGATTATTTAAGAAAGGCATTCATTACTATGAGAAAGAAAGGATTAAAAATGAATCCTTTAAAATCTGCTTTTGGTGTATCGGCTGGAAATTTTCTAGGATTCATTGTTCATAAAAAAGGTATTGCAATTGATAAAAATAAGGCAGATGCAATATTGGCATTGTCTGCACCTAAATCGAAAAAAGAAGTACAGTCCTTTTTGGGCAAAGTGATTTATCTTCGAAGATTCATTTCGAATCTTTCGATCGAACTCGAGTGTTCGCTCCTTTAGTAAAATTAAAGAATGATTCGCAGTTCGAATGGACAAAAGAACATCAGTTAGCATTCGATTCAATTAAGGCCTATTTATCTAAGGCTCTGATTATGGCGAATGTTCGTCCAGGCGAGCCCTTAAAATTATACATTGCAGCATCTGAGAACACTATAGAGTGTATGTTAGCCCAAGATAATGAAAATGGGCATGAGCGGGCGGTTTATTACCTTAGTCGAGTTTTAACCGATATTGAAACAAGGTATTCTCCGATCGAGAAATTGTGTTTGTCTCTATATCATGCTTGTATGAAGTTAAAGTGTTATATGGTGACTAAATCGATGAAAGTTATAGCACAAACTGATCTCATTAAATATATGTTAAGTTTCCCTATGTTACGAGGGCGTTTAGGGAAATGGATGCTGGCATTGACAGAATTCGACTTACAATTTGTCCCAACAAAGGCTGTCAAAGGACAGGTCATTGCAAATTTTCTTGTGGATAATTCGAAAGATCTAAATGACCAGGGGGCAAATATAATCGATGTAGAAGTCAACTATTGGAAATTATATTTTGATGGATTTAATCATAAAGATGGTGCAGGGATTGGAATCCTTATTGTTTTGCCAGGAGGTATTCCATCAGAATTTTTGTTTGAATTAAAGTATCCTTGTTCCAATAATGTGGCCGAATATGAGGCTCTGATTTTGGGTCTTGAAATTTTAATCGGTAAAGGAGCTTTGGAGGTTCAAATATTAGGGGATTCACAGTTGGTTTTAAAGCAGTTATCAAAGGAGTTTAAGTGTAATAATGAGACGTTACAAAAATATTTAGTAACTGCTTGGGAATTGTTAACGTCTTTTCGAAAAGTTTCTTTGGTGCATATCCCTAGAATTCATAATGAAATTGCTAATGAGTTAGCCCAAATTGCTTCGAGGTATCGGATCGGTCCAGAAACTATTAAGAAATTATCTAGTATTCGTCAGATTTTAGTGTCTGCAAATGAAAGAGAAGTATTTTGTATAGATGAATGGGAAGATTCTGATTGGAGAAAGTCTATTGCTCAGTATTTAAAAAATCCCAGTATGTCAGTTGAAAGGAAAATAAAGTTATAGGCGATAAATTTCGTTATAATGGCAGACGAGTTATATAAGAAAGGGATCAATAGAAGTTTGATGAGATGTTTAGGCCAAGATGATCAAAACATAGCTTTGGGTGAAGTTCATAATGGGATATGTAGTGCCCATCAAGCTAGAAAAAAGATGAAATGGGTGTTATATCGCAACCATGTGTACTGGCCATCTATGATAAAAGATGGCATCGATTATGCAAAGGCATGTCAAGAATGCCAAAAACATGGTTCGATACAACAGATTCCAGCGTCTGAGTTGCATTCGATAATAAAGCCATGGCCATTCAGAGATTGGGCGTTGGATTTGATTGGTTTGATTCACCCTCCTTCATCAAAACAGCACAAGTTTATCTTGGTGGCAATTGATTATTTCATTAAATGGGTTGAAGCAGTTCCCTTAATAGAAGTTGGTCAAGGTGAAATAATAGATTTTATCGAGGAACATATTATCCATCGATTTGGAATCCCTCAAACATTAAGTACTGATCAAGGAACTATGTTTACTGGTTAGCGAATTAAAAATTTTGCAGCTTCAAAGGAATATCAATATGATCACCTCTACTCCGTATATGCACAGGCTAATGGGCAAGTGGAAGCAGCAAATAAGATTTTGATAAGCTTGATCAAAAAGCATATCGGAAATAAACCCCGAACATGGCATGAAACTTTAAGCCAAGTATTACGGGCTTATCGAAATTTGCCGAGGGGGTCAACAGGTACTTCGCCTTATAAATTAGTTTATGGCCATGATGCAGTACTACCATTGGAAATTAATTTGAATACTTTAAGAATATCAAAGCAGTATGATTTGCCAGTTGATGATTACTGGAATGCAATATTTGATGAGTTAAATGAATTAGATTCAAGCGAATCCTAGCACTCGGTAATTGATAAATCACTATTTTATGATTTATCTTGTGCTCAATTGAGTGGTTTTTATCAAGTCCTTGCCCACTTATTCATACAATTCGCATGTTTTATATTTTCCTTCCTGATTTTGTGCTATAATTGAAAACATGTTTCTTTGGCCTTTAAATTACTAATTATTAATCCTTTCCTATTACCATTCGATGCCTTGATATGTGTGTTAAGTGATTTCAGGGATTACAGGGCAGGAATGGCTTAGAGGATAGAAAGGAAGCATGCAAAAGTGGAAGGAATACAAGAAACTGAAGGAACTGCTAAAGCTGTCTAGCCTGACCTCTTGGTACTAAATCGACCATAACTTGAGCTACAGAGATCCAAATGATGCAGTTCTAGTTGCATTGGAAAGCTAACATCTGGGGCTTCGCAACGATATATAATTTGCCATAGCTTTCTGATAAACCCATATTTTATGATATATTTTGTACCCAATTTAAGTGATTTATTCAATCCTTCACCCACTTATTCATGTTAACTGCATGGTTTTATTTTCCCTTCCTTATTATGTGATATATGTGAAAAAACATGTTTCTTATGCTTTAAGAATAATTATTTTAATTACCCTTTATTACCATTCGATGCCGTGATTTGTGTGTTGAGTAGTTTCAGATCTTCTAAGGCAGGAATGACTTAAAGGATGGAAAGGAAACATACAAAAATGGAAGGAAAGCACAAAATAGAGTTTTTGAAGAAACTGGCAGCGACGCGAACGCGTGGGCGACGCGACTGCATGCTGGCGCAAAAAGACAGCGACGCGAATGCGTGATTGGCGCGATCGCGCACCACAAGAAAAACGCAGATGACGCGGACGCATGACCGAAGCGAACGCGTGATAAGGAAAACTCCAGATGACGCGACCGCGTGACAGAGGCCACGCACCAGAAATTACAGAAAATGCTCCCAGTGATTTCTGAAGCCCTTTTTGGCCCAAATCCAAGTCCAGAAGGCACAGATCAGAGGTTATGAAGTGGGGGAATGCATCCATTCAGAGGAGAGTCTCCAATTATTCATTTTTCATGATTTAGATGTAGTTTTTAGAGAGAGGTTCTCTCCTCTCTCTCTTAAGATTAGGATTTAGAATTTTTCTCGCTTTCATGATTGCCCCTTTCTATTAGGTTCAACATTCCTTTTAATTAATTATTTTCTCAATTTAATTTATGAACTTTTCTATGTTACAGATTATTCTTTTAATTAATGTTATTTGAGGTATTTCAGTTTATGATTGCGCTCTTTTATTTATGTTACTGTTACTTCCAATCTGAAGATATTTTTATTCGAGTAGATTTACTTTTCCCCTTTTGGTCTTGGTTAAGAAATCAGTAACTCAGGAGTTATCAAACTCAACGTGATCGATAATTGTTATCTTTGCTAATTGAATTGAACTTCAATAATTCCAGTCCTTTCTTAGGAATTGACTAGAACCTGAAGATCAGACTAATCAATCCACTTGACCTTCCCTTGCTTTAGTAAAGGCTAACTAAGTGGGATTAAGACTCAATTCTCATCACTATTGATAAGGATAATTAGGACAGGACTTCCAATTTCTCATACCTTACCAAAAGTTTATTTTACAGTCATTTACTTATTTTAATTGAAATTTAAATTACTTGCTCCTTACTTTCAAAACCCCAATTTACAATCTTCATAACCAATAATAAGAACATACTTCCCTGCAGTTCCTTGAGAAGACGACCCGAGGTTTAAATACTTTGGTTATCAATTTATTTAGGGGTTTGTTACTTGTGACAACCAAAACATTTGTAAGAAAGGATGGTTACTTGGTTTAGAAACTATACTTGCAACGGGAATTTATTCTGAATTCTAAACCGTCAATCTTCAGTTCTTCAAAATGGCGCCGTTGCCGGAAAACTGCAAACGTGTGCCTTATTATTGGTTATTGTAAATATTTTATTTTAGCTGTTTATTTATTTTTATTTTTGCATTTTAATTTTTATTAGCTACTATGAATTCTCACCCCTCTCGCTTTGAGTTTGGTTTTAATATTGTTGAAAGGAGTGAAAGCTATAACAGGAATATGCATCAAGGTCAGAGAGATCAAAGATGGATGGAGCCAAGAGGATTTGATCAACCCTTTAGGCAACAACACCCTCCAAGATATCATGGACAAAGGCCATTCTACAATGCATACTAAGCTGATAGATATGGTGGACAACCTTGTAACTACCAACAAGCCCCACCCTGTGCCTATAGACCATCCTCTCAACGTAGCTTTGAACCGCCACACTCACAAGCGCCTTTTCACCATTCACCACCATATGATCCTTATTTACCCCAATCCCAATCCGATTACTCCCAAACACCACCACTTCCCTATGTACCATGTCCAAATCCATCACCTCCAGAATCACAGGCTCGCCTCAAGGAAATAGTTGATCAACTTTAAACAACCCTTCATAAACTGGAGCAAGCAATAAGTCAATTATCTTCTAGACATTCAGACATTCAAGGACCTCCCACAATCCCATGTGGACAATCTAATGAAGAGCGTAGCATGAAGGAGATACTAGAAACTCCAGTGGACAGAACAGAGCATGACTTCGTACTGGAACAAGTAGAGGAAGCTGTCATTATAGAAGAAGAAGAGTTGGTTGAAGACTTAGGAGACGCTGAACTTCCATGGGAATCCAAAGTTGTAGAGAATTCTGTCAAGGACGTTACAATTGATGCTAAGGAGGATAGTGCACAACCCCCAAGGCAAGTCTTTTATGAAGAACTAGACGGAATAATCCAAGAAGCAAGTTTCCTTGATGATGATAATCACAAGTCAAGTTCTCCTAGTAATGAACTTGCATCCGCCAGTGAATTCTCTGAGATTGAAGAACCTTATCCAAGTGAATACGAAGAAGATGCGGAGGTAGATTTCTCTCAACCTCCAGCTTATGACTTGAGTGATGAGGAAGACATAGAAGACTTTGATCAGGAAGATGTTACATTTGAAGAATTCTGCAAGGAAGTGGAGAAATTCACAGAAGAGCACAAGGGAGTAGAACTTACAGAACCACTGGAAACACATATCCCAAGGCCATTACCACCGAATACAAGCTTCAAGTGGGTACAATCCTTAACCTTTAACTTTACTTTTCCACTTGAATATGGTTTGCTTGAAACAGATGGCCAGCTTAGAGCTCTCTGCGGCTTTAAGAGTAAGAGGGAAATGGCTCGCACTCAGAGCTGGTGCACAAGGTTCAATAAGGTTCCATGCTTCAACTCGAAGTGCACGGATTGGTCTCATGTTCAATCGAATGGATCTCGGAAAATATTTGGTCACCATGGTGAGAATCTAATTTCTAAACCGTCCGAATGGAAAAATATAGGTCAAGACGAAGGCGGATTTAAAAGCAAAGTTTAGGATCCTGGAATCTATTCTGACATTCGCCACACCGGGAGCCTAAGAATCTGTTTGAAGTTGTTTCGAAGCTTTGCATGCCTAGTTTGGGACCCCGGAGGCTGTTGGCATTCTAAGCATTGGTGGAGATTTCTGGATGAATTTAAGCACAAGCCACCATAACAGGAAGCTCACCATATGTCCAACTTAAGGACTTTAAATAAAAGTGCTAGGTGGGAGATAACCCACCATGGTATGGTCGTTTCTTTTTTAGTTTTATTTCGTGTTATTTATTTTTATTCTTTTTTCAATTGAACCTGAATATTATTCATTAGCATTGCATACTGCATAATTGCATATAAAAAAAAGTGTGTGACGCGATCGCATTGCTCATGTGATCGCGTCAGTTGCGAAAAACCACCTCCCACGCATCCGCGTCATTCACGCAGCCGCGTGATCTGGAGATCGGCATAAAGATCCAACGCCCAGAAAGTTGGGCAGGAATCGTGCGGCTGTTGTGCGTTTTGCACAAAACGACCCACGCGGTCACGTCCCTGACGCAATCGCGTCACTTGCACAACACCCATGCCACGCGATAGCGTGAGCGACGCGTTCACGTCGCGCGGATATCATGACACCCTATTGGAGACAGAGAGTTGCGCTGAAACGACGCTGGAATTATGCGTTTAGCACACTTTCCAGCGACGCGATCGCGTGCCTCACGCGATCGCATCATTCATCCTTTTACCCATTCCATGCGATCCCGCCACCCACGCGATCGCGTCACCCCTATTCCACCCCAGCCACGCGACCGCGTGCCCCACGCGATCGCATGGATTCAAATTCATTAACCCCCCTCCAGTGATGCAAAACCCTACCCTGTCGTGCCCCCCAACCCCTTTCTTCTTCCTCTTCTCTACAACCCCCCCCCCTCTCTGCCCCTCGCCACCCCAACCACCTCCATTGACCGCATCACCGTCGACCACCCAGCCACGACCGCGACGCCACCACCCCCCTTCTTCCTTCCCTCTCTTTCTTCTCTTTCTCTTCCCTTTTTCCCTCTACCATCGCTGCCACTGCCGCGCCCAGCCACAGCCACCAAGCCACCATCACCGCCGCTCCACCCACCACCAACACCCTCACCCCTTCCCTTCCTTCCCCCTTAACACCTACCCCTCCCATTACCCCAAACAGCAACCCCTGCCATCGGACAGCCGTTCACCACCGCGCCAACCGCCATCACCGCCGCATCAGCCACCACCGCAACCACCCCCCAGCCATCTCTCAATCCCTTAGCTTAGTTCATACGCCTACCAGGTTCCGCCGAACGCCACTCTTATTTCAATTCATAGTCAATTGCATTTTTTTCCGTTTCTGTTTACATTTAGGCTAGTTAGAAATGCATGTTGTAGTGGATTCTAGGTGGTTAGATAGCCTAGGATGTGGTTAGTGGATTTAGGCCTGTTTAATTGCGCTGTTCTTGCTACTTGTTTTATAATTTTCACAATTCTGCTGTTGATGTGATCTAAGTATTGTTCATATGATGTTCTTACTGTTCATGCTGCTATTGCGACTGCTCTTTCATGTTCATATTATTTATATCTATTTGCAGTTTATTTTAGTTTATATGAACTATTCTGCTTGCTGTTTATTTTCCGGGAACATCCAATTTTAGCCAGAATACTGCCCAATTTTCTGTAAATCATTTTGATTCTCATTCATGTCTTGGTTTTGGCATTTTCAATTTTGCTTTCTTTAGCTTTCACCAAACCAATTCATGAATGCACGGGCCAGCATTCTTATTCCTTTTGTTTTCCCGGTTTATAAATCACATTATTGATGATTTGATTTCAAATTTTCGTTATTGGTATATCTATATGAATCATCAACACCTTGATTTTCTTGCTTAAATATGCGTTGTCTGTTGCTTCAAATTGTGAAATTCTTGTTACTTAGAAACCAATCATCATGCCGCTTACCTTAACTTTCTTTTTACTAACTCACTGATTTTTTATTTCTAACTTCTTTTTCAATTTAAAACCACTTTTAACTTTCTAACAACCCCCTCTGCTTTTTGACTCACTCTTCACTTTTACTTTTTAACTCAAGGCATGTTTATGGTTTTTCCTAATTAACATGAATTCTATTACTTTTTGGATTGAAATTTCTCATCTCAGCTTTTTATTTCCGAACCAATCCAAAATGCACAATTCTTCAACTCATTTAATTATTCTACTACTCATTTGTCACTATGTGCTTATTTTGTTATTTGCCTACTTGTTTTCCTGTTTTTATTATATCATAGATTTCTGTTTTTCAGGATGTCTGACACTCAAAGAAAAGGAAAAGAAAATGCAACAACTGGCAAACGGAAAAGAGGAGAATCCTCTATGTCCATCCTAGACATCATGCATGATGACTCCTGGCGGGAGAAACACTTTACCCCGCAGGAGAAGGCTGACCAGCTACTCCCTGCCACTGATCCCAATAAGTTTGCAAACAGATACTGCGAGTTGAAGTATCCGGTCTTTGCAACCTCCAGAAACCTGTACCTAGAGCGGACTCTGAAAATTCTGGAAGAACTCCAGCAATACACCTCCAATCAGATCAAACAAAGAGGCTGGTTCTTCCTGGAGAGAAACCTGACAGAGGTCAATGCTTCTTGGGTAAGAGAGTTTTACTGCAATTACTTCAAAACTTCCCTAGATGCAGTGAACCTAAGAGGGAAGCAGATACTGGTCACTGAAGAGGCCATTGAGGATATTCTGAAGCTTCAGCCTAAATCTGATCAGCTCGATGGTTACCAAAAGGCTGAGGAGGACATACGCTTTATGAGGTTTGACTGGGATGCGGTCAAGGCAAGGATAGCCCTTGACCCGACTGTCCCATGGGTCATGGGTCAGAACACCACCATGCCTAAGGAAATCAAGGGAATATACTTAAATGATGAGGCTCGGTTCTGGCACCAGATCCTGAGCAACTTTGTTATGCCGAGTACTCACGAGACGGAGCTACCTGCCACTATGATCACCCTCCTTTGGTGTGTGATGGAGGGTAAGGACCTGTACCTGCCACGATTCATCCGGTACTACATGGCCAGGGTCCACATCAGAGGCACTCTCCCCTTTCCATATCTGATTACCCAGCTCGGCTGTCGAGCTGACGTGCCTTGAGAGGATGCTGATGAGAAGCCACCTGCTGCAGAATGCAAGAAGATTATCCCTCACACCAAGAACTTTCTGGCTTTGGGCTATAGACCTCCATTCCTCACTGCCCCTGATGAGACAGCCACACCTTCAGCTGGCCCCTCTTCATCTACTGCTACCCCAGCTACCACCACTGCACCTCCACCTGCCTCAGAGCCATTTTATCACCTCGTGCACCACCTATTTCAGCAGCTAGACCAGATGGAGCGCCGTAACCGGCGCCAATATGAGAGATCTGAGCGTCGCAGCAAGCGACACTATGAGCACCTAAAGTTGATGATACGATCTGGTGGCGACATCCCCTCCGAGCCTGACACACCATCAGAGCCATCTAAGGAGGAGGCGGATGATCATGAGGCGGAGACCCATCCACAGAGAGAGGCTGAGCATGCAAGCCCGGAGCAGGCTGCGCCACAGCAGGAGGCCCCGTATCAGATTCAGGCTGCAGACCCAGAGGTTCCTATTCAGTCAGCACCTCCTCTGCAGCAGGCAGACCCTCAGGCCACCACCACAGAGACTCCAGCCACACATCATTCCAGTGATGACACTCCTTCACACCTTGCTTGAGTGAGCATCGAGGACGATGCTTTATATTAAGTGTGGGGAGGTCGCCATCTCTGGCGTATTTTTCTTGGTGAACCACTACAGACTCTTTTTATTTTATTACTTTTCTGTATTTTGATTTTTATTTTTATTCCTCAGTACTTATACATTGCTCTTTTCATGTATTTTTACTCTATTTTCTGCATTTTGCACTTTAGTTCATATTTTAGCCAGTTAGTTTAGTTGCAATTCTAACTTATTAGCTATAAAATATGTGGATTAATTAGTATAGTTTACCCTTTTAGCATATGATAAGTTTGGTTTAAATTGAAAATAAAAAGGAAGTAAACTACAGACTTAAACATAATAAAAACAATCCACACCTTATATATATATAGCATTACATGTTAGTTAGTTAACAACATTTCATCAAGGAGAAACACTAAAACTTTAAAGCCACCCTAAGGTTTACATTGAGAATAATGGGAACTCTTAATTTTTCACTTGCATAACATATATAACTGAGATATGATTTTTGAGCTAGAGAACACACAGCCTGTGAGTTTTGAGCTTAATTGTATGGTTACATTCAAACCATAATATTTTATTCCTGTGTGTTTCGCCCTTCTTTTTTATTCTGATGTTCTTTACTTTGTTTTAATCTATATGTCCAATTATAGAATATAGATACATACCAAGAAAGTGATTGAGGCCATTGTTTGATTCTAGCTCACTTATCCCAAAATTAGCCTACCTTTTACATCATCCTTGTTAGCCCCCTTGAGCTTTTAATCCCCTCTTGTTCTATAAACCACAATACTAGCCTTAAGCAGAAAAACAAAATAAAAATCCCAAGTTGAATTCTTGGTTAGCTTAAGATAGAAATTGTGTATTGTTTAAGTGTGGGGAACCTTATGGGAACATGGATTATAGAAACAAAGGTAGAAAGTTAAAAAGAATAAAGACATTTCAAAATAAAAGTTTTAGGAAGCATGCTCATGTGAAATCAAAACAATTAAATTACCATGTGCATTAATATATATATATATATATATATATATATTTAAATAAAGGGGATACAAAAATTCCCCAATTGCAAAATAAAAGGAATCAATGCACATGAGACAAAAGTTAAAGTTAATATATGACCTTGCAATACAAAGTGAGAAAATTTGGGTAATAGGTAAAGAAACCTTTGAATTACAAAATATGTGCGTTAGATGAGATCTTAGACTAATCAAGGATTCACTTATTAGCTCACTTAGCCTTATACATATACCCTTACCTTTACCTTGGCCCCATTACAATCTTAAATAAAGACCTCATGATTTTTGTATGTATGTATTCTGTAATTGTTGATTGGTTAGATGAAGAACAAAGTTATAGAAAGTAAGGATAAAAAGAAGAATAGAGTGATTAACCCAATAAACACTGAGTGACTAGAGAGTAAACACAAAATCCAGTGAGGGTTCAATAGCTCATCAACATATATCTCTGCTTAAATTGTTAATTGTCTTGCAAGTTTGTACAATATTTTTCTTTCCCATCTCAATTGTAAAAGTGCTTTAACATTATCTAAGGTTTGGCTATGCATATATGATTCCTTGAGAATGTGCATTAATTCAACTACATGTAAGTTTTATATACAAGTGAATGACAATTAGAATTGCATGATTCATTTAGTTAGTTGCATTTAGAGTAGATTGCATTGCATGAGATTCCACCACTTTAATTTTAACCTTACTCTTTATCTTGGATTTAGCATGAGGACATGCTATTGTTTAAGTGTGGGGAGGTTGATAAACCCATATTTTATGATATATTTTGTGCCAAATTTAAGTGATTTATTCAATCCTTCACCCACTTATTCATGTTAACTGCATGGTTTTATTTTCCCTTCCTTATTATGTGATATATGTGAAAAAACATATTTCCTATGCTTTAAAAATAATTATTTTAATTACGCTTTATTACCATTCGATGCCGTGATTTGTGTATTGAGTAGTTTCAGATCTTCTAAGGCAGGAATGACTTAAAGGATGGAAAGGAAACATACAAAAATGGAAGGAAAGCACAAAATGAAGTTTTTGAAGAAACTGGCAGCGATGCGAACGCGTGGGCGACGCGACCGCATGCCTAGCGCAAAAAGACAGCGACGCGAACGCGTTACTGACGTGATCACGCGCCACGAGCAAAACACAGATGACGCGGACGCATGACCAAAGCGAACGCGTGATAAATAAAACTCCAGATGACGCGACCGCGTGACCCACACGACCGCGTGACCCACGCACCAGAAATTACAGAAAACGCTCTCAGCGATTTCTGAAGCCCTTTTTGGCCCAAATCCAAGTCCAAAAGGCACAGATCAGAGGTTATGAAGTGGGAGAATGCATCCATTCAGAGGAGAGTCTCCAATTATTCATTTTTTCATGATTTAAATGTAGTTTTTAGAGAGAGGTTCTCTCCTCTCTCTTTTAGGATTAGGATTTAGGATTTTTCTCGCTTTCATGATTGCCCCTTTCTATCAGGTTCAACATTCCTTTTAATTAATTATTTTCTCAATTTAATTTATGAAATTTTCTATGTTACAGATTATTCTTTTAATTAATGTTATTTGAGGTATTTCAATTTATGATTGCTCTCTTTTATTTATGTTACTGTTACTTCCAATCTGAAGATATTTTTATTCGAGTAGATTTACTTTTCCCCTTTTGGTCTTGGTTAAGAAATCAGTAACTCAGAAGTTATCAAACTCAACGTGATCGATAATTGTTATCTTTGCTAATTGAATTGAACTTCAATAATTCCAGTCCTTTCTTAGGAATTGACTAAAACCTGAAGATCAGACTAATCAAGCCACTTGACCTTTCCTTGCTTTAGTAAAGGCTAACTTAGTGGGATTAAGACTCAATTCTTATCACCATTGATAAGGATAATTAGGACAGGACTTCCAATTTCTCATACCTTACCAAAAGTTTATTTTACAGTCATTTACTTATTTTAATTGCAATTTAAATTACTTGCTCATTACTTTCAAAACCCCAATTTACAATCTTCATAACCAATAATAAGAACATATTTCCCTGCAGTTCCTTGAGAAGACGACCCGAGGTTTAAATACTTCGGTTATCAATTTATTTAGGGGTTTGTTACTTGTGACAACCAAAACGTTTGTAAGAAAGGATGGTTGCTTGGTTTAGAAACTATACTTGCAACGGGAATTTATTCTGAATTCTAAACCGTCAATCTTCAGTTCTTCACTGCCCCGAAGCCAGGCGATGCGAACGCGTGGATAACGCGGACGCGTGACCTAGCAGAAACGCAATCCACACAAATGCGTGGACGACGCTTCCGCGTCACTTTCCCGCTACCTGTACGTACCAGAATGCGCTGGGGGCGATTTTTGGGCTTTTTTAACCCAGTTTTCGGCCCAAAAAACACAGATTAGAGGCTATAAAGTGGGAGAATGCATCCATTCATGAGATTTAACACACAATTCATAATTTTTAGGATTAGATGTAGTTTTTAGAGAGAGAGGTTCTCTCCTCTCTCTTAGGATTTAGGATTTTAGGATTTCTATTAGTTTATTTCAATTCATCTTCAGTCACAGGTTCAATATTTCTTTTACTTTATGTTTCTCTTCTACTTTCAGACACTTTAATGCTTTTATTTGTTAATTACTTATGTTGCCAAATTGGCTTATGAACCATTCGTGTTAGGATTTTCTTTATTTAATATAAACTGAGGTATTTCAGATTTATGATTCTTATTTAGCTTTTTATATTCTTGGCTTTAATTGATTAATTAGAGACTCTTGAGTTATCAAACTCATCGTGATTGATAATTGTTATTTTGCTAATTGAATTGAATTCCAATAACTCTAGCCCTTTCTTAGGAATTGGCTAGGACCTGAAGATCAAACTAATTAGTCCACTTGACTTTCCTATACTTTAGTAAAGGTTAACTAAGTGGGATTAAACTCAATCCTCATCACCATCGATAAGGATAACTAGGATAGGACTTCCAAGTTTTCATACCTTGCCAAGAGTTTTATTAGTCATTAATTCATTAATTCCTGCAATTTATTTTCCTTGTTCAAACCTTTTAAAACCCGAAATTACTGTTATCCATAACCAATAATAAATCATACTTCCCTGTAATTCCTTGAGAAGACGACCCGAGGTTTAAATACTTTGGTTATAAATTTTATTGGGTTTTGTTACTTGTGACAACCAAAACGTTTGTACGAAAGGATTTTCTATTGGTTTAGAAGTTGTACTTACAACGCGACTATATATTTGTGAAATTCTTTACCGATAGAAAATTCTATTCGTCAAAATGGCACCGTTGCCGGGGAATTGCAAACGTGTGCCTTATTATTGGTTATTGTAAATATTTTTCTTTTGCTTGTTTATTTGTTTCTGTTTTCATTTTTAATTCTTATTAGCTACCATGAGTTCTCACCCCTCTCGCTTTGAGTTTGATTCTAATATTGTTGAAGGGAATGGAAGCTATAGCAGGAACATGCATCAAGGTCAGAACAGTCAAAGATGGATGGAGCCACGAGGACTTGATCAACCCTTTCGGCAACAACACCTTCCACAGTACCACAAACAAAGACCGTCCCGCAATGCATGCTAAGACAATAGTTATGGTGGACCTTTTCGTGACAACCAACCTCCACCAAATTACTATGGTCAAGAGCCATTCCAGGGAGCGTATCAAGATGATGGATATGGTGGATCCCCTTGTAGTTACCAACAAGACCCACCACATGGTTATGAACTGCCTCCTCAACATACCTTTGGACCACCATACTCACAAGCCCCCTACTACCAAACACCATCACATGATTCTAACCCTTATCCGCCATACCAACCACCCTATGAGCCATATGAGCCATACATAGATCCACCCCAATTCCAACCCAATTACTCCCCAGAACCACCACCTCAATATTCACCATCTCCATATCCTTATCAAGAAGATCCACCTCCGTATTATGAGCCCTCTCTCCTAACCAATGAACCCTCATATCCACCCTAATCTCAAATGGATGACACCCTTCGTGTTCTTCTTCAAGGGCAAGCGAAGATTCAAAGGGACATACTGGAACTCACTACTGCCTTAACCGAGGTAGTAAATAAATTAGCTTCCCAACATCTAACCACTCAAGGTACTCCCATGGCTACATGTGGAGAATCAAAAAAAGAGCGTAGCATGAAGGAGACACTAGAAACTTCAGTGGATAATGAGGAACATGGCTTTGTATTGGAACAATTGGAGGAAGCCGTGATCGTTGAAGAGGAAGAAGTGGTTGAAGATTTAGGAGATGCTGAACCTCCATGGGAATCTAGGATTGTAGAGTACCCCTCCAATAAGATTGAAATTGATGTCAAGAAGGCCAGTGCACAACCTCCATGGCATATTCCTTATGAAGACTTGGATGGGATAGATCAAGAAGTAAGATCCCTTGGTGATAAGAATCATGCACCAAGCCCTCCTGGTGAAAAATCTACATCTGCAAACGAACCCTTTGAGTATGAAGACTCTTCTCTGATTGAGTCTGCAATTGATGTGGAAGTAGAAGTCCTTCGAAAAGGATGGACGGGAGTTGAGTACGCTTTATCAAGAACATTGGAGACTTCTCCACCTATGTTGTCGTCTACTCCTTCACTTGAGTGGGTAAAACTTATCTCTACTCATTTTCATATCCCACTTGAGTACGGTATTCTTGAAACGGATGGCCAACTCAGGAAGCTTTGTAGCATGAAGCGTAAGAGGAGACTGTTTAGTGGTTGGAGTTGCAAATCCAGGCTCATCAAGGTTGATATTTCGAGAGTTAGATATAAGGACCCGACTGGTGATAATTTGGTTAGATCTAAAAGAAGAGTTTGGTACTCCCTAGAGAATTCAGATTGCTTACCACCCGGATGGATTCATGATGATCAACTTGAAGACGGGTGTAGAAACAAGATTAGGGATCTTGGAATACATGAGTATCAAATTTGGGAGCTCAAAGCTTGTGAAAAACCCCATCAAAGCTCGGAAACTTTACTTGAAATAAATAGAGCTTTATGGAAAACCAAGCATTGGTGGAAGTTTTAGAATGAGTTCAAGCACAAGCCTCCATGACAAGGAGCTCACCAAATGTCCAACTTAAGGACTTTAACTAAAAGTGCTAGGTGGGAGACAACCCACCATGGTATGATCGCTCCTTTTCCAATTATAATTTTATTTAGTTTTGTTTGTTTTTGAGTTTTATTTTATTTCATTGAACCTGGAATAATTCATAACATCTGCATATTGCATTCTGCATTTTGCATATAAAAAAAATGCACGTGACGCGTAAGCGTCGCTGACGTGTCCGCGTCACAGGTGCATTATGAAGAAAAGAAAGTGAACAGAAAATCACGCGAAAGCGTGGCTAGAGGCGTGCCTTAGGCACAAATATGATCACGCGACCGCATCGCTGACGCGTTCGTGTCATTTGTGAAATAGCCTCCCCACGCGTCTGGGTCACCCATGTGAACGTATGGCTCTGTAAAATCGACGTAAAGGGGGTGTATGGCAGTATGTTGGGCTGGAATGGGGCTGGACTCGTGCTGGAAGCCCAAGCCCTCCCACGCGAACGCGTTCCCCACGCGGCCGCGTCGTTTTCCAAAAATGGCCATCCACGCGATCGCGTCAACCACGCAATCGCGTGACCCAAAAATTTGGCAAAAAGAGTTTCGAACAGAAAGTTGCGCGAACGCGAGGCTGCACTCGCGCCAATTGCACAAATCAGGCCACGAGATCACGTGACCCACGCGTCCGCGTCACGTGACCTTATCGCACACCACACGACCGCGTCAATCACGCGTCCGCATCGCCTGTGCCGCACAACTTATCCAAATCAGTGCCAATTATCTTATCTTTTCTTTTCTAATCCTAATTTCTTCTATCTTTTCTTCTTTCTTCTTTCCTTCTCTTCTTATCCCCATCTACTCTTCTATCCCTTTAATTTAATGCATTTATTTATTCTTTCCTTTTGGTTTTTTTTCAATTCTTTTTCATGCATTTTTATGTTGGTGTTGGAGTTTTATTTGGATAGTACCTTATTTTATTTGAGCATGTGGCTATTCTGAGGAGAGATTTGACAATTGACATTTACTTATGGCTCTCATATACATTTGGATTACATTATTTTCATCCCTATTTTAACTTGCACACCCAATGTATTTGGGATTATCATTCACAATTGTCTTCATTACACATGCTCTTTAATTTGGCACATTTATTACTTGATGCTTGAGCTATGCTTCTCATGCCTATTATTTGCGTATTTTTACCCTCTTGCATCTAATTATTTTGAATTGCCCTTTTTTATCTTTATTGTTGTCTTCCCTACATGTTGTAGCTACCATGTAGTTGGGCTATCATCTTTCCTTTGGCATTCCTTATCACTTGGAATTTTCTCCCTTCCGGTCTTAGTTTTCTATATCTCACACTCTTCTTTTTTCCTCTTCCTTAGGCATGGGTACTAAGAAAGTAAAAGAGAAGACTACTGACAAGATACCGGCACGGAGAAGAACCAAGAGACCTCCAGCTAAGGCGCCTCTATCTACAAGCGTCAGTTGTAGCAACCCGTCCACTTGTACATCTCAGCATGCACCGAGGACCGTGCAATCTTTAAGTGTGGAGAGGTTGATATTGATCTCCATGGGTTAGTTACTCTTCTATCTCAAAACCAATGGTTTATTTTTCCTTGTTAGTTGTTGCATTTATATGTTTGATTGCATATTTATTTGATTTAGTGCATATTTTACCACTTGGTTGAAGAAATATTTTCTTTTTCAAGAAACTTTTTATAGCATTTCACTAATTTGAATTAAAACTTTTTGAAAAACTTGTTTGAAGAAATATTATTTTGGAACATGGTTTAGAGCTCGAACACACAAAACCTGTGAGATTTTGAGCCTATTTGAATTGGTTGCATTTTATCAACCAAAATTTTGTTTTAGTGTGTATTTTTTCTCTCTAAAATTGTGATCTTTGTCTTGCTTGATTCTATATTTCCATTGTTTGATGTATGCATGCACTTATATGATTAAGGCCTTTGTTTCACTGAGCTTACATACCCATATGGCCTTACCTTTCATTATCCCTTGCAAACCAATCTTGAGCCTATTATACCCCTTGTTCTTTACTTTAGCACATCATTAACTCTAAGCGAAAAACAATAATGTCCTTAATTTGAATCCTTGGTTAGCTTAGACTAGTGAGAGTGCTCATGAATTAAGTGTGGGAAAAAGTGGGTTTCGAAACATTTGGTTTGAGAATTGGGTGTTATATATCTTTATGAAAATGTGAAAGAAATGTTTAGGACATGTTCATGCATTCAATAATTTAATCATATGCATTGAGAAAAATAAAATAAAAAAAGAAAAAGAAAAAGAAAAAAAAAGAGCAAATAATAAAAGGGGACAAATTGCCCCAAAGTAAGTGGTGAAAGCAATGCATATGTACTGTACTTGAAATTAGAATGCATGAATATGTGAAAAACATGGTTAATGGACAGTTAGATTTTGTACTTTGATTACATGGATTGTCTAAGTTAGGTGGAAAGTTTAAGTTAATTAAGGATTCAGATTTTAGTCCACTTGGCCAAATACAATCCTACCTTGACCCTAACCCAATTACAACCCTTAAAAGACCTCTTGATATGTGTATCTGTGCATTAAATTTTTGTTGATTGTTAGATGAAGAGCAAGCCTTAGAAAGCAAGGTTAGTAGAGAATTGAGAGAATCGAACCTCGAACACTTGAGTATTTAGAGTGTATACACTTTCGGTGAGGTTCGACACTCGATTTTTTGTTCCCGGCTTTCATGAGCTATTTTCTTCTGCAAGTTCACTTGTACTTTATTTTGTGATTTGAATTAGTGAAATCCAGTTCATGTATGTTCTTGGAAGATTTATTTACTTTTAACCAAGTAGGTAGAAACATTCTGCATGTAGTTGCATTCATATAGATAGGTTGCATTTCATACATTCTATCATTCCTCTTCACCCCTTTATAGCTTCTCTTGAGCTTAGCATGAGGACATGCTAATGTTTAAGTATGGGGAGGTTGATAAACTACTATTTTATGATTTATCTTGTGCTCAATTGAGTGGTTTTTATCAAGTCCTTGCCCACTTATTCATACAATTCGCATGTTTTATATTTTCCTTCCTGATTTTGTACTATGATTGAAAACATGCTTCTTTGGCCTTTAAATTGCTAATTATTAATCCTCTCCTATTACCATTCGATGCCTTGATATGTGTGTTAAGTGATTCCAGGGATTACAGGGCAAAAATGGCTTAGAGGATGGAAAGGAAGCATGCAAAAGTGGAAGGAATACAAGAAACTGAAGGAACTGCTAAAGTTGTCCAGTCTAACCTCTTGGTACTAAATCGACAATAACTTGAGCTACAGAGGTCCAAATGATGCGGTTTCAGTTGTGTTGGAAAGCTAACATCCGGGGCTTCGCAACGATATATAATTTGCAATAGCAGCCTCGAAGCCAGGTGACGCAAACGCGTGAATCACGGGAATGCGTGACCTGGCAGAAACGCAATCCACGCAAACGCGTGGACGACGCTTCCGCGTCACTTTCCCGCGACCTGTACATATCAGAATGCGCTGGGGGCAATTTCTGAGCTGTTTTTGACCCAGTTTTCGGCCTAGAAAACACAGATTAGAGGCTATAAAGTGGTGAAATGCATCCATTCATGAGATTTAACTCACAATTCATAATTTTTAGGATTAGATGTAGTTTTTAGAGAGAGAGGTTCTCTCCTCTCTCTTAGGATATAGGATTTTAGGATTTCTATTAGTTTATTTCAATTCATCTTCAGTCACAGGTTCAATATTTCTTTTACTTTATGTTTCTCTTCTACTTTCAGACACTTTAATGCTTTTATTTGTTAATTACTTATGTTGCCAAATTGGCTTATGAATCATTCGTGTTAGGATTTTCTTTATTTAATATAAACTGAGGTATTTCAAATTTATGATTCTTATTTAGCTTTTTATATTCTTGGCTTTAATTGATTAATTGAAGACTCTTGAGTTATCAAACTCATCGTGATTGATAATTGTTATTTTGCTAATTGAATTGAATTCCAATAACTCTAGCACTTTCTTAGGAATTGGCTAGGACCTGAAGATCAAACTAATTAGTCCACTTGACTTTCCTATACTTTAGTAAAGGTTAACTAAGTGGGATTAAACTCAATCCTCATCACCATCGATAAGGATAACTAGGATAGGACTTCCAAGTTTTCATACCTTGCCAAGAGTTTTATTAGTCATTAATTCATTAATTCCTGCAATTTATTTCCCTTGTTCAAACCTTTTAAAACCCGAAATTACTGTTCTCCATAACCAATAATAAATCATACTTTCCTGTAATTCCTTGAGAAGACGACCCGAGGTTTGAATACTTCGGTTATAAATTTTATTGGGTTTTGTTACTTGTGACAACCAAAATGTTTGTACGAAAGGATTTTCTGTTGGTTTAGAAGCTGTACTTAAAACGCGACTATATATTTGTGAATTTCTTTACCGATAGAAAATTCTATTCGTCAAAATGGCACCGTTGCCGGGGAATTGCAAACGTGTGCCTTATTATTGGTTATTGTAAATATTTTTCTTTTGCTTGTTTATTTATTTCTGTTTTCATTTTTAATTCTTATTAGCTACCATGAGTTCTCACCCCTCTCGCTTTGAGTTTGGTTCTAATATTGTTGAAGGGAATGGAAGCTATAGCAGGAACATGCATCAAGGTCAGAACAGTCAAAGATGGATGGAGCCACGAGGACTTGATCAACCCTTTCGGCAACAACACCTTCCACAGTACCACAGACAAAGACCGTCCCGCAATGCATGCTAAGACAATAGTTATGGTGGACCTTTTCGTGACAACCAACCTCCACCAAATTACTATGGTCAAGAGCCATTCCAGGGAGCGTATCAAGATGATAGATATGGTGGATCCCCTTGTAGTTACCAACAAGACCCACCACATGGTTATGAACTGCCTCTTCAACATACCTTTGGACCACCATACTCACAAGCCCCCTACTACCAAACACCATCACATGATTCTAACCTTTATCCGCCATACCAACCACCCTATGAGCCATATGAGCCATACATAGATCCACCCCAATTCCAACCCAATTACTCCCCAGAACCACCACCTTAATATTCACCATCTCCATATCCTTATCAAGAAGAACCACCTCCGTATTATGAGCCCTCTCTCCGAACCAATGAACCTTCATATCCACTCTAATCTCCAATGGATGACACCCTTCGTGTTCTTCTTCAAGGGCAAGCGAAGATTCAAAGGGACATACTGGAACTCACTACTGCCTTAACCGAGGTAGTAAATAAATTAGCTTCCCAACATCTAACCACTCAAGGTACTCCCATGGCTACATGTGGAGAATCAAAAAAAGAGCGTAGCATGAAGGAGACACTAGAAACTTCAGTGGATAATGAGGAACATGGCTTTGTATTGGAACAATTGGAGGAAGCCGTGATCGTTGAAGAGGAAGAAGTGGTTGAAGATTTAGGAGATGCTGAACCTCCATGGGAATCTAGGATTGTAGAGTACCCCTCCAATAAGATTGAAATTGATGTCAAGAAGGCCAGTGCACAACCTCCATGGCATATTCTTTATGAAGACTTGGATGGGATAGATCAAGAAGTAAGATCCCTTGGTGATAAGAATCATGCACCAAGCCCTCCTGGTGAAAAATCTACATCTGCAAACGAACCCTTTGAGTATGAAGACTCTTCTCTATTTGAGTCTGCAATTGATGTGGAAGTAGAAGTCCTTCGAAAAGGATGGACGGGAGTTGAGTACGCTTTATCAAGAACATTGGAGACTTCTCCACCTATGTTGTCGTCTACTCCTTCACTTGAGTGGGTAAAACTTATCTCTGCTCATTTTCATATCCCACTTGAGTACGGTATTCTTGAAACGGACGGCCAACTCAGGAAGCTTTGTGGCATGAAGCGTAAGAGGAGACTGTTTAGTGGTTGGAGTTGCAAATCCAGGCTCATCAAGGTTGATATTTCGAGAGTTAGATATAAGGATCCGACTGGTGATAATTTGGTTAGATCTAAAAGAAGAGTTTGGTACTCCGTAGAGAATTCAGATTGCTTACCACCCGGATGGATTCATGATGATCAACTTGAAGACGGGTGTAGAAACAAGATTTGGAATCCTGGAATACATGAGGATCAAATTTGGGAGCTCAAAGCTTGTGAAAAATCCCATCAAAGCTCGGAAACTTTACTTGAAATAGATAGAGCTTGATGGAAAACCAAGCATTTGTGGAAGTTTTAGAATGAGTTCAAGCACAAGCCTCCATGACAAGGAGCTCACCAAATGTCCAACTTAAGGACTTTAACTAAAAGTGCTAGGTGGGAGACAACCCACCATGGTATGATCGCTCCTTTTCCAATTATAATTTTATTTAGTTTTGTTTGTTTTTGAGTTTTATTTTATTTCATTGAACCTGGAATAATTCATAACATCTGCATACTGCATTCTGCATTTTGCATATAAAAAAAATGCACGCGACGCGTAAGCGTCGCTGACGCGTCCGCATCACAGGTGCATTATGAAGAAAAGAAAGTGAACAGAAAGTCACGCGAAAGCGTGGCTAGAGGCGTGCCTTAGGCACAAATATGATCACACGACCGCATCGCTAACGCGTTCACGTCGTTTCTGAAATAGCATCCCCACGCGTCTGCGTCACCCATGCGAACGCATGGCTCTGTAAAATCGACGTAAAGGGGTGTATGGCAGTATGTTGGGCTGGAATGGGGCTGGACTCGTGCTGGAAGCCCAAGTCCTCCCACGCGAGCGCGTTCCTCACGCGGCCGCGTCGTTTTCCAAAAATGGCCATCCACGCGATCGCGTCAACCACGCAATCGCGTCACCCAAAAAATTGGCAAAAAGAGTTTCGAACAGAGAGTTGCGCGAACGCGAGGCTGCACTCGCGCCAATCGCACAAATCAGGCCACGCGATCGCGTGACCCACGCGTCCGCGTCACCTAACTTTATCGCACACCACACGACCACGTCAATCACGCGTCCGCGTCGCCTGCGCCGCACAACTTATCCAAATCATCGCCAATTATCTTTTCTTTTCTTTTCTAATCCTAATTTCTTCTATCTTTTCTTCTTTCTTCTTTCTTTCTCTTCTTCTCCCCCTCTACTCTTCTATCCCTTTAATTTAATGCATTTATTTGTGCTTTCCTTTTGGTTTCTTTTTCAATTCTTTTTCATGCATTTTTATGTTGGTGTTGGAGTTTTATTTGGATAGTACCTTATTTTATTTGAGCATGTGGCTATTCTGAGGAGAGATTTGACAATTGACAATTACTTATGGCTCTCATATACATTTGGATTACATTATTTTCATCCCTATTTTAACTTGCACACCCAATGTATTTGGGATTATCATTCACAATTGTCATCATTACACATGCTCTTTAATTTGGCACATTTATTACTTGATGCTTGTGCTATGCTTCTCATGCCTATTATTTGCATATTTTTACCCTCTTGCATCTAATTATTTTGAATTGTCCTTTTTTATCTTTATTGTTGTCTTTCCTACATGTTGTAGCTACCATGTAGTTGGGCTATCATCTTTTCTTTGGCATTCCTTATCACTTGGAATTTTCTCCCTTCCGGTCTTAGTTTTCTATATCTCACACTCTTCCTTTTTCCTCTTCCTTAGGCATGGGTACCAAGAAAGGAAAAGAGAAGACCACTGACAAGACACCGGCACGGAGAGGAACCAAGAGACCTCCAGCTAAGGTGCCTCTATCTACAAGCGTCAGTTGTAGCAACCCGTCCACTAGTACATCTCAGCATGCACCGAGGACCGTGCAATCTTTAAGTGTGGTAAGGTCGATATCGATCTCCATGGGTTAGTTACTCTTCTATCTCAACACCAATGGTTTATTTTTCCTTGTTAGTTGTTGCATTTACATGTTTGATTGCATATTTGTTTGATTTTGTGCATATTTTACCACTTGGTTGAAGAAATATTTTCTTTTTCAAGAAACTTTTTATAGCATTTCACTAATTTGAATTAAAACTTTTTGAAAAACTTGTTTGAAGAAATATTATTTTGGAACATGGTTTAGAGCTCGAACACACAAAACCTGTGAGATTTTAAGCCTATTTGAATTGGTTGCATTTTATCAACCAAAATTTTGTTTTAGTGTGTATTTTTTCTCTCTAAAATTGTGATCTTTGTCTTGCTTGATTCTATATTTCCATTGTTTGATGTATGCATGCACTTATATGATTGAGGCCTTTGTTTTACTGAGCTTACATACCCATATGGCCTTACCTTTCATTATCCCTTGCAAACCAATCTTGAGCCTATTATACCCCTTGTTCTTTACTTTAGCACATCATTAACTCTAAGCGAAAAACAATAATGTCTTTAATTTGAATCCTTGGTTAGCTTAGACTAGTGAGAGTGTTCATGAATTAAGTGTGGGGAAAAGTGGGTTTCGAAACATTTGGTTTGAGAATTGGGTGTTATATATCTTTATGAAAATGTGAAAGAAATGTTTAGGACATGTTCATGCATTCAATAATTTAATCATATGCATTGAGAAAAATAAAAGAAAAAGAAATATATATATAAAAAGAAAAAGAAAAAGAAAAGAAAAATAGCAAATAATAAAAGGGGATAAATTACCCCAAAGTAAGTGGTGAAAGCAATGCATATGTACCGTACTTGAAATTAGAATGCATGAATATGTGGAAAATATGGTTAATGGACAGTTAGATTTTGTATTTTGATTACATGGATTGTCTAAGTTAGGTGGAAAGTTTAAGTTAATTAAGGATTCAGATTTTAGTCCACTTAGCCAAATACAATCCTACCTTGACCGTAACCCAATTACAACCCTTAAAAGACCTCTTGATATGTGTATCTGTGCATTAAATTTTTGTTGATTATTAGATGAAGAGCAAGCCTTAGAAAGCAAGGTTAGTAGAGAATTGAGAGAATCAAACCTCAAACACTTGAGTGATTAGAGTGTATACACTTCCGGTGAGGTTCGACACTCGATTCTTTGTTCCCGGCTTTCATGATCTATTTTCTTCTGCAAGTTCACTTGTACTTTATTTTGTGATTTGAATTAGTGAAATCCAGTTCATGTATGTTCTTGGAAGATTTATTTACTTTTAACCAAGTAGGTAGAAACATTCTGCATGTAGTTGCATTCATATAGATAGGTTGCATTTCATACATTCTATCATTCCTTTTCACCCCTTTATAGCTTCTCTTGAGCTTAGCATGAGGACATGCTAATGTTTAAATGTGAGGAGGTTGATAAATCATTATTTTATGATTTATCTTATGCTCAATTGAGTGGTTTTTATGAAGTCCTTGCCCACTTATTCATACAATTCGCATGTTTTATATTTTCCTTCCTGATTTTGTGCTATGATTGAAAACATGCTTCTTTGGCCTTTAAATTGCTAATTATTAATCCTCTCCTATTACCATTCGATGCCTTGATATGTGTGTTAAGTCATTTCAGGGATTACAGGGCAGGAATGGCTTAGAGGATGGAAAGGAAGCATGCAAAAGTGGAAGGAATACAAGAAACTGAAGGAACTGCTAAAGCTGTCCAGCCTGACCTCTTGGTACTAAATCGACCATAACTTGAGCTACAGAGGTCCAAATGATGCGATTCCAGTTGTGTTAGAAAGCTAACATCTGGGGCTTCACAACGATATATAATTTGCCATAGCTGCCTCGAAGCCAGGTGACGCGAACGCGTGGATCACGCGAACACGTGACCTGGCAGAAACGCAATCCACGCAAACGCGTGGACGACGCTTCTGCGTCACTTTTCCGCGACCTGTACGTACCAGAATGCGCTAGGGGCGATTTCTGAGCTATTTTTGATCCAGTTTTCGGCCCAGAAAACACATATTAGAGGCTATAAAGTGGGGGAATGCATCCATTCATGAGATTTAACTCACAATTCATAATTTTTAGGATTAGATGTAGTTTTTAGAGAGAGAGGTTCTCTCCTCTCTCTTAGGATTTAGGATTTTAGGATTTCTATTAGTTTAGTTCAATTCATCTTCAGTCACAGGTTCAATATTTCTTTTGCTTTATGTTTCTCTTCTACTTTCAGACACTTTAATGCTTTTATTTGTTAATTACTTATGTTGCCAAATTGGCTTATGAACGATTCGTGTTAGGATTTTCTTTATTTAATATAAACTGAGGTATTTCAGGTTTATGATTCTTATTTAGCTTTTTATATTCTTGGCTTTAATTGATTAATTGGAGACTCTTGAGTTATCAAACTCATCGTGATTGATAATTGTTATTTTGCTAATTGAATTGAATTCCAATAACTCTAGCCCTTTCTTAGGAATTGGCTAGGACCTGAAGATCAAAATAATTAGTCCACTTGACTTTCCTATGCTTTAGTAAAGGTTAACTAAGTGGGATTAAACTCAATCCTCATCACCATCGATAAGGATAACTAGGATAGGACTTCCAAGTTTTTCATACCTTCCGCATTTAAGATTTTCATGCCAAAGTCCTTTGACACAGTCGAAGGCATTTTACTGTTTTCTTTTAATTTCAACGCGAACCTTTTTATTTTCAGTTTGTTCTTTTTTCGAAAACTTTACTTTTGTCTTTATTCCCAATTTCCATCTAATCGAAGACGCTTTGATGTACTTTTAAAAAACTGGTACCTGCAAAAAAAAAGTAGATTTCGCTCTCAGATCATTAGATATTAAATCACCATCGATTTGCTAAAAATTGACAAAATAATTATATTATATCTCAATGGTGGAGAAAAATAGAATATCACGTTCCGCTCAATACAATGGCATACTCTAACCGGTTCCTATATTAACATATATTCTGGCACTTTGCCATCGACATATACACGGCCGATGCGAGTACTAATAATAATTGCAAAATACGTGGGAGAATGAGATTTTCATAAGCTGTAAATACTAAATAATTAACTAAGCAGTTTCAAAGAAAACAAACTCCGTTTATTACAATTCTAATACAAACATGCACGAAACATAATGATTAGGGTTATTATATCTCAAACTGTGACATGTTCAATTTATTAATTTATATTAGCTAAGTATGGGGGAGTAAACTGGATGCACGGCTACGGGCCATTGGTTATTTCTCCAATCATGGATATGTTGGTTTATGCCATCCTCCACCGTTGTTTGATGGAACATATCCTCCGCCACCACCAGATGGGAGATATGTTGGGAGTGCCACATGGAAAAGCTTTCGCCCTGTACCATATAAAGAAATAAATGTAAAAAAAAAAAACATATAAAATTAAAAATAATAGAAAATTTAAAACTTAAGTAAAAAAAACGTTTGAAAGTGAAATAAATTAAAACTAATTTAGAGTATAATATTTAAGATTAAGTAATTTTAAAATTTAGGATTTGAAGTTTAGAAGTTGGGGTTAAGTATTTATGGTAGTGGCAACTGGCAAGGAGTGTGGTAAGTTATCCGTGGTTGAAGGTGAAATTAAGTTGTTAGATGAAAAGAGAAAGAAATGAGAAAAGATAAAAAAAAAAAAAAAAAAAGAAGTAATTTCAAAAGAAATAGTGAGTGAATTTGTTTGGTTGTGATTGGGTAATTATTTATTGGCTGAAATTGATTATTTTTTGTATAAGTATAAGTATTTGTATTTTTAAAACTACATATTAAAATAAAATGGTATAATGATGTATTAAATTATTTTAAATTATATAAAATTTTATTAGATTGATTTATACATTAAAATATTAGAAAAATAATATTATATGACAAATAAAATTTATTATTATTTTTATCAATGTTTAGCTAAATTTTAAATACAAAATATTAATTTTAAATTATAAATTTTAAATTTTAAATTTTCATAATATAAAAAATAAAATATTAATTTAAAGTATTGACTAATATTAATAAATTAAAATTTATATCGCCTAGCTTTACTGATGTTAAGATTCAAAAATTGAGTTGTTAAAGTTCATAACCTATAAAAAATTATTTGACTATGTAAATATGACAAAATTTACAAGCAGTGTAAGTGAATCTCCACTTATATATATTGTTATTTAAATTGGGGTGTTGGAAACTTATGAATGGTGTTCCAAAATTAAAAAGGAGGACATACCGAGTTTATAGTCCGCAGGGTTAAGGCCTGCAGCAGCGAAGTTGGAGAACATGAGGCATAAAAATATTATTAGCACACTAGAAAATGACATCAATTTCAAGGCACTCAGGAAGGGCATTATTTCTAATTGAATGATGACAAGATATTTGTGGGTGTTAATAGCTCCAATCAAGCCTGAGAGGATGGGAAGCATTACACTTTAAAGTTGGTATTTATAGAGAGATCAAGAGATATTAGAAATGAATGAAAAGATCAAGGTGCAAGGTGGTGGCGTGTTCATTTCGTATTCCGTCGAAGACTGTTTCTTCTCCTACGGAAACTGTTCACATGTGTCAATTACTTTATTGGTATACCGATATGACATGTATGGTTGGGTTGATGGTCATTATTTTATCTTGATGTGTGTTTTGAAATACCAAAAACATCCCTATTTTGCCAGTTAAAATTACGTAAAGGGACTGCAGTAAGCCAGCAACATATATGTGGTTATTAGAGGATGACTTGTCAACAGCTTGTTTTAGCCAAGTGTAGCCAATAATAGTGAAAGTGGCTTAAGCTAATGGTTAAGATGGATGGGCCATTTGTTCCTTTAGGGTGCATATTTATGAAAATAAGATAAAACAAGATAATAAAAATAAAATATAAAAGACAAAAATATAAAATTTTATATTTTTATATTCTGTTTAGTAATTTAAAATAAATTATAAAAATTTAGTTTATTTTTATTTTTTTATTCAAAAAATTTGAGATAAAAATATAATAGTAAAAAATATAATTATAAAAAATTAATAAAAATAATAAAAAAATAAAAATAAATTGTGTCTTTTGTTATTGTCTTTGTGTTTTTTTTATTCGGATGGATATAAAATACACTAATTCAGTGTCTCTAACTCTAAATACAATATCTCTATCCATGTCTCTTTTGTCAAACACAATTTTATATCTGTTTTATCGATTTTTAGCAAATTGAAAGTGGATCGATATCTATTATTTGGGAGCACAATCTACTCATCTTTGTGAGTATCAATTTTCTTAAAGTGCATCAAAGACCTTTTGATTGAATAAAAACTTAAGAAAATCTGAAAAAAAAATAAAAGACTTTGAAAATAAATTGACTGAATTTAAAATGAATTGCATTGAATTTAAATAAAACTGTAAAATGTTTTCGATTAGATCAAATTAAAGGACTTTTGAAATGGGAAATAAAAATTCTGGAATGTAACAGAGAAAATAAATATTGCATTGCTTGAATGATAAACTTGCGAGAAAAGTAAAATTTGCGGAGAGTATAAATGAAGAAGCTAAAACAGTGAAAAGAATCCTATAGAAAAGTAACTCAAACGCAAACTCAGAATATGAGTGTGCTTGAGTATTTTCTGAAACAAAATTCTAACACTTATTCCTTCCATTCTTCTCCTATTTATTAGAATCTTCTACCAATTGGGTTGAAATGTAACCTCCATGTTCATTAATTCAACAGTAAACGTTCCTACTTCTTTTGCATGACAAAAGTAATCACCAGGAATAGCCTTCAAAATTTGGACCCTTTGATTTAACATTTCGAGCAGCTTACTGAACAAACGTGACAATTCTGACTCTTACCCTGCATTCCTAGCCATAAACTTTTCGATGTAAACCTTTCTTTGAAGACACGCTTACTGACTTTTGAATACATCTTTTTTTCGAAATAAATTATTTTCGACTAACAATATCTTAGTGTCTCTATCAGTGACGGATCCAGAAAATTTTGACAGTGGGGGCAAAATATATATAATATAATAATAATTTTTATAATAAAAATATTATATATACATAAAAATCAACTATCAAAATATTCATTAATCATTATATATTTGTATATAAATACATGTATTATTTAATTTATTTTTAATATGTATTTTTTATTTCAATATGTATATAGATGGTTATTTTCTATGTACATATAATATGATTAGTCTTTAAAATATTTAATTTACAAATTAAAATATTAAAATAATAATTTAAATAATAACACATAATTTAGAATTTTATTATTTAGATTTTATATTTTAAAAAAATTGAGTAATCTTTTTCTTAACAATATAATCAAAATATCTCTCTTTTTATATAGAATAATACTACACATTCAAGTAATTTTTTTGTTAAATAAGTCCAACCAAATTAATCTAAGATAACAAAAATCAATTATGACTAGCATTATTCTAAGTCTTATTGTTTAACTTGGTTAGACTTAGTTCATAAAAAGACTTAAATGTGTAGTATATATATATCAGTAAATGCTTATTTAGAAATTTACTTCTCATACAATTAGAAGCCAACTCTTATTGAGATTCATAGTTGAAAAAGTTCTTTTAATTAATGCAGTTGTTACAAAAATAATTAAAACTAATATAAAAAAAAATAAATAATACTCTTTTAAGTCGATTTCTAAAAAAAATCATAAATTTCATTTAAATTGATAATTGATCATTCTAATGACATCTAATATAAAATTTTTAAATTGATTATAAAGTATCAAAAATTGAATAAAAAATTATTGTGGGGTCAAATTTAATAATTTAGTGGAAGCAAATAAATATTATTATCATATACTACTCAAAAAAATTTCAAATTGTAGTGGGGACGGTTGCCCCTACAACCAAACACATAGATCCGTCCCTGGTCTCTATCCTATTATCCTATCTCTCTAAAAAAATACAATCTTAGATTTTTACCAAATCTTGCAAAAGATCAAAGATTAATAGAAAAACTTTGAATATTTTTTACCACTATGTGCTCTTGTCAAGGGAATGGAGAATATAAAATTAAAGATGACTTAGAATAAAATATGGCATAACTGTAATCGATTATATATATGTATATTTTTTAAAATTGATAGTAATGATTGATGAATATTATTAAATATTAAAATGAGTATTGCTACACATATAATAAGTCTTTTTGGTATATAAGTCATACAAATTAATTTTAACCCAACAAAATTCACTTACATAATGTGTGTGTGAAAATCATGTTATTCTTTTTTTTTATCCTGCGTTCCTCATCCTCCTTCTCCTCCTCTTCTTTCTTCTTCTTCTCCTTTTGTTTTTTTTTTTTTTTTTGTTTCTCCTCCTTTTACAATTTGATGTGACTGAAGTCATTGGGCATAAATATAGTAAAAGGACTTGACCAAAATTAAAAAGCTGAAAAGAATTTATTAATTAAAAAAAATAAATGATATTGTTGTAATATTATAAAATTGAATAATTTTTATTAAAATAATCATTAGATTAAATTTATTATTGTTAATTATATTTATTTTGCATTCAAATAAAATAAAATACTTGACAAAAATATAGTTACTATATATTTGTGTATATTACACACAAAAATATTTTATAAAAATAAATAATCAGCTATTATATATATATATATATATATATATATATATATATATGTTATTTTACTCAATTTTTTAATGAAATTATTATTATCATCTGAATAATCAAATTTAGTATAAAAAAAATCAAATTTGTTATAACTAGGTAATTAAATTTTTTCATAAATACTAAATATGTATTCTTATATAACTAGTGGCTGATTTTTTATTTTTGTATTTATGTAATATAATTAAAAATAATTTGACATACTTTTTTTATATATCAAAATTAATATTAGTATACAAGTTTATAATTTACATGAATTTAAGCCGAATATAAAGCACATGGATACAAAAATAAATTTATGTATACAAACATTCTTTTATTTGAATAAAGTATTTTTTTTTCACTTCAAAATACTCATTTTATCTTAATATACATTATTTATATTATTTATTTTATTTTTATGCCTTTAGTAAATATTTTCTTAACAATGAATAATATTAATAATTTAAAATTATTATTTATACTATTGTTATTTAAATATTCTCTTAATAAAGAATACTGAAATTCAATACCACAATTTATATAAGAAAAATTAGACACGAATGTATTAAATTTAATTTATAAAAAATTTATAATTATATATATTTTTTTTTATTTAAATAAAAAAATTCATTAACCAATAACTTAAGTCCAATTGACATCTGCCTCTAACACTATATTTAGCTAGTCCAAGTCCAACACTAACTTAGCTTTCCACAACACCACAATATGAGCTGCTTTGAGTGTGCGCTATCATTTATACAACAAGGGCATCAAGCCACATTTCAAAAAAATCTACTTTTCGGTTAACAAAATGGTTGGTGCTCATCTCACGGTGTTCAACATCTTCGCATATACACAACAAAAAGTGTCTTTATAATCTTCACCACCAACTTATTTTATTCATTATATCCACGGTGAAAAATTAATGAATACTAGTGTGTCAGTAAAGTACAATGGCATATGTGAAAGTCTTCCCTATACTATAAGTCTATAACTACTTGCGCAAGATACAATAATCCACTGTTTGTCTTCTATCAATTTAGTCTTTATTTAGATTTAGAAAAATAGGAGTGATAAATATTTAGTTTTTTTGTTTTTGGTGACTTAAATATTTAGTTTGAAACTTAGTTTTCCATTTTATGTTATACATGTGAGTAATAACTTTCTTTTACGAAAAAGACACAAAAACAATCCTATATTATTGGCTAGATTTATTGTAATAAAAATTGAATGACCGAATAATGTTCTAGACTATGAAGTACGTATGGACACTTTGATGAGTTGTCGTTGATGATCGGATTTTTGTATGGTAAAAAATTTCACAATAAATTCTCGTTACAAGTATAGTTTCTAAACCAACAAAGAATCCTTTTATACAAAAATTTGGTTGTCACAAGTAACAAACCCCTAAAAATAATAACCGAAGTATTCAAACTTCGTGTCGTCTCCCAAAGAAATTGCAGGGAAGCGTTTTTGTTATTGGTTATGAGTTGTATATTTTGGGGTTTTGGATTAAGAAATAAGAAAAGTAAATTGCAAAGGAAACAAACTAACAACTATAAAAGCTCTTGGTAAGGAATAAGAATTGGAAGTCCTATCCTTATTATCGTCCTCAATAGTGATGAGAATTGTTCATTGCTCCCACTTAGTTAACCATCTAATTATGAAGGAAAGTCAAGTGGATGAATCAATTTGATTCCTCAAGTCCTAGTCAACTTCTAAGGAAAGACTAGTTTTAGTGGAATCCAAATCAATTAGCAACCTTCAATTATCAATCAACAAAGGAGTTTGATAACTCAAGTGTCACCAATTACTCAACCAAAGCCAAGAGGAGATAAGTCTAATCTAGAATCCAACCAAGCATTTTGTCAAACACTTGGTAGGTACAAAATAAAAGCATAGAAAATTAATAAGAGAATATTAAATCTAAACAACCAATTGCAAGCATCAATAACACAAATTAAAGAAAGCAACAATAACCATAGAAAGCATAAATTGCATTAATATGAAACCAAACGTAACAAGAGATCATAAACATAAAAATGGTGGAAAAGGAAAATTAACAAGAGAAGAAGATAAACTAAAGTAATAGAATAAATAAAAGTAGAAGAAAACTAAATTAAAAGAACATTGAACCTGGATTTGAGAAGAAATAAATCTAAAACTAAGATAAACCCTAAAACTTAGAGAGAGGAGAGAGCCTCTCTCTCTCTAGAAACTACATCTAAAACCTAAATTGTGAATAATGAAAAGTTCCCCTTGATTTTGCTCCACTCCCAGCCTCTAATCTGTGTTTTTGGGCTTGAAACTGGGCCAAAAACAGTCTAGAAATTGCTCTCAGCGATTCCTGATACGTACAGTACGTGGCTCCATCACGCATACGCGTCGCCCACGCATACGCGTCGCTTGTTTGCCGCACTATCCACGCGTACGTGTCGCCTAACAGCAAGGCAACTATGACAAATTGCATATCATTTTGAAGCCCCGGATGTTAGCTTTCCAACGCAACTGGAACCGCCTCATTTGGACCTCTGTAGCTCAAGTTATGATCGATTGAGTACGAAGAGGTCAGGGTTGACAGCTTAGCAATTCCTTCAATTTCTTGTATTCCTTCCACTTTTGCATGCTTCCTTTCCATCCTCTGAGCCATTTCTGCCCTATAAACCCTGAAAATACTTAACAAATATATCACGGCATCGAATGGTAATAAGAGAGGATTAAAACTAGCAAATTTAAGGCCAAAGAAGCATGTTTTCAATCATAGCACAAAATTAGGAAGGAAAATGTAAAACATGCGATTTCTATGACTAAGTATGAGAATAATGGGTAAAATCTACTAAATTAAGCACAAGATAAACCCTAAAATAGCGTTTTATCAGTTGTGTTTACGTGTCGGACACATTTCGGACACGACACTCATCGACACTCGTCTGACACGCGTGTCTGCTGTGTCAAACCGTGTCTTAATAAAAAATAAAAAAATTTTCTTCGGACATACTTGGACACACCTAAATACCATCACGTGTCAGTGTGTTGTCACGGTAAATTTTAGAAGGTTAGATTTAACAGTGTTTGTATAGTTTTCTAGAGTATTTGAGAATGCTCTAGATGGTTTCGGAACATTCTAGAATGTCCTAGAAGGTCCTGGAATACCCTAGAAGGTTCTAGAAGACCCTGGAATGTCATAGAGTATTCTAGAAGAGCGTGGATGTATATAGAAGTATGAAGAGTAGTATAGAACAATCTAGAAGTATTTAAAGAAATATAGAAGGATAGATATTTGTAATGAAGGTTCTAAATGATTAATCTAGACCGTTGATTAGATTTAATCCTAACCATCCATTAAAGAGGTGGATGGCTATAAATAGGGAGTGAGAGTTAATGTGAGAATCATGTGTGAGTGATTTGTAACAAATAATTGAGTAATAAAGTGTTCTTTCCACCAAAGCTTCCTTTCTCTTGTGTTCTTAGCTTTCTTGCTAAGTATTGAAGGTTAGGCTGACTTGGTCTTAGCTCAAGAGGTTGAGTAAGTTCGAGTGCCAGCACGGTAGCATTAGAGTGTGTCCAAGACCGCGACAATTTGGCATCAGAGCAAGGTTCGAGAGGGAGTACAAGTGATTTGTGGGTATGGCTTCTAGTGTAACCATGGAGCATGTTGAGTCTCAAAGGGGAAGGAATACTATTCCTTCTCAATGAAGAGGCAAGAAGGTTTGTTCTTCAAGTGAGCCTAGAGGTAAGAATTCTAACCTCTTAGAAGAGATAGTTTCTATGTTGGAGAATATTTTATCCTCTATGGATGAGTGCTTCCAAATGATAGAACATGACAAGGAGACCTTCGAGACTCATATGTTAGGAGAACTAGATGCTTTCAAAGAAAGCATGCTCCAAATCGAAGAGAAGCTTGAGAATTTCTTGAAGTTATTTGAGGAAGTTCGAGTTTGGTTCGAGGAGGCAAAATCTCGACCAACCATTATAAGGGAGACGACAAAGATTGATCTCCCAAAGTCAATGGAGTTCAAGGGTGTGAGGGACGCTCGAGAGGTGGTGAACTTCCTATGGAAAATGAAGAGGTACTTCGAAGGCCATGGGGTGGTCGAAGAAGCAATAAAGGCACGCACCGCAGCTCTCAACCTTTCTGATAATGCTACTTTGTGGTGGAGGAGAAAGTGCGTAGATATGGAAAATGGTACTTGCAATATAGTCACATGGGAAGATTTCAAAAGGGGTTGAAAAGACAATTCTTCCCTGAAAATGTGGTCTATGAAGCAAGAAAGAAGTTGAGGGAGTTGAAGCACAAGAGTACAATTAGCGACTATGTAAAGGAGTTCACTACTCTCACACTTCAAATCCCCCAACTTAGCATCAGAGGATGCATTGTTCTTCTTCATTGATGGACTCCAACCTTGGGCAAAGCAAGAACTACAAAGAAGGAATGTTAAGGATGTCGATGAGACCATCGTGGTGGCCAATCACTTACTGAGTATCATGGGGAGGCTCTAAACCCAAGTCTTCCTCCAAGCTTAGTTCTACTAAAGGTGGGGGAGACAAGGGGAAGAGTTTCTCAACCAAGAAGGAAGGAAAATATTCCTCAAAGAAAGAGTATGAAGAAAAGAAGAAGGCTTTTGTGCCCAAAGGAAGACGCTTCGTGTGCAAGAGACCACACCAAATAAAGGATTGTCCCAAGCTAGGGACTCTGGCATCTATCACCGAGGAACAAGAGGCTCAAACTCAAGTAAATGAGTGTGTTAGATTTATCCAACTCATGAATATTGTGAAGGGCAAAGAGGCAAGCACTATAGAAAAGAAAGGCTTGATGTATGTCAAAGCCTTTATCAATGAAAAACTCGTCATGGCTATGATCGACACTGGTGCTACACACAACTTCATCATGCCTGATGAAGCAAAGAGGCTTGGGTTGAAGATCACCGAAAAGAATGATTAGTTCAAACCCGTGAATACCAAGGGTGAACCCTTTAAGGGAGTAGCAAAAGGGATTGAGATGACTCTTGGTTCTTGGAAGGGCCTTGTAGATTTCTCAGGAGCACCCATGGACAATTTCAAAATAGTCATCGTGCTCGATTTGCAAAGAAAGGCAAATATAATACCTATGCCATACTACGACATAGTATGTGTCATGGAGAAAGGGTCTCCATGCATGGTCCCTACAGTCTCAAAAGTTGGAGGACCACCAATACTCTCTGCTATGCAACTCAAGAAAGGGTTTAAGAAGGAAGAAATTACATATTTGGCCCTATTACAAGAGGAGTCAACATCTGAAAGAGAAGACGTTCCTCCCAAAATCAAGGAAGTCCTTAAAGAAAATAAGGATGTGATGCCTCCCGAGTTTCCAAAACAACTACCACCTAGGAGGAAGGTGGACCACAAGATTGAATTGGAGTCAGGAGTAAAGCCGCCTGCCTCAGCACCTTATAGGATGTAGTCAATTTCCATGGTCGAAGGAGACATTATACGCATCATTAAGGAAGGGTTACATCATGATCCACTAGCCAAGAAGTTGGTGGAGTTGGTTAGAGAAGGTAAGATCAAAAGATTTTGGCTAGAAGATGACCTTCTCTACTAAAGGGAAAAGACTATACGTCCTTAAATGGGAAAATATAAGAAAAAAGTTAATGAGAGAATGCCACGACACCAAGTGGGCTGGTCATCAAGGTCAGTGAAGGATCTTGGCACTCATTGAATCTTCTTATTATTGGCCTCAAATGAGAGATGTACTGGAGAGCTTTGTGAAGACTTGTCTTGTGTGCCAACAAGATAAGATTGAAAATAAGACACCAAGTGGGTTGTTGGAACCTCTACCTCTATCAGAGCGACCGTGGAAAAGTGTCTCTCTAGATTTTATCTCTGTCTTACCGAAGTCTGAGGGGTTTGGATCTATTCTTGTAGTAGTGGATCGATTTTCGAAGTATACTACTTTTCTACCTGCCCCAACTGACCGCACTGCAGAAGAAGCAGCATGACTATTCTTCAAGAATGTTGTGAAGTAGTATTGGAGATTATCTAAGAGTATCATTAGTGATCGAGATCCACGCTTCACAGGACAACTATGGATAGACCTATTCAAACTCCTTGGGTCGGAGCTTCATTTCTCAACAAGCTTCCATCCTCAAACCGATGGGCAGACTGAGAGAGTGAATGCCTTACTTGAGTGTTACTTGAGGTATTTTATAAGCGCTAATCAGAAGGACTGGACAAAACTCCTCGACATTGCTCAGTTCTCATATAATCTATAAAGGAGTGAGTCTACAGAAAAGAGTCCGTTCGAGATTGTGATTAGACATCAACCACTTACACCTCACTCTCTTTCTTCCTCTTACTTTGGAAAGAGCCCTAGAGTTTATTATATGATTAAGTCATGGAAAGAACAAGAAGATGTCACTCGTTCTTACCTTGACAAAGCTGCAAAGAGGATGAAGAAATGGGTAGATAAGAAGAGGAGGCATGCAAGCTATCAAGTGGGAGACAAGGTAATGATCAAACTTCTTCCACAACAATTCAAAGCCTTTCGCAAGGTTCATAAGGGTTTAATCCGCAAATATGAAGGGCCATTTGAGATCATTGGATGTGTTAAGGAGGTTGCTTACAAAGTACAACTCCCTCCCTCTATGAAATTCACCCGGTCTTTCATGTGAGTATGATTAAATCATATCATGAAGACCAAGATGAACCGAGTAGAGGTGACTCAAGTCGTGCTCCGCCTGTGGTGATTAGATCATTTGATAAAGAAATCGAAGAGATCTTAGCTAATTGCGTCGTGCGACGAAGAGGAGTACCACCAAGTATCCAAAACTTGATCAAGTGAAAAGGGCTCCCGATAATCGAAGCTAGCTGGGAAGCTCGTGAAGATCTGTGGCAATTCCAAGAACACCTAGAGCGCTATCATGAAAAGAACGCGACGAGGACATCTGCGCATTAGGTGGGGAAGAATGTCACGATAAATTTTAGAAGGTTAGATTTAACAGTGTTTGTATAGTTTTCTGGAGTATTTGAGAATGCTCTAGATGGTTCCGGAACATTCTAGAATGTCCTAGAAGGTCCTGAAATACCCTAGAAGGTTCTAGAAGAGTGTGGATGTATATAGGAGTATGAAGAGTAGTATGGAACAATCTAGAAGTATTTAGAGAAATATAGAAGGATAGATATTTGTAATGAAGGTTCTAGATGATTAATCTAGACTGTTGATTAGATTTAATTCTAAGCATTCATTGAGGAGGTAGATGGTATAAATAGGGAGTGAGAGTTAATGTGAGAATCATGTGTGGGTGATTTGTAACAAATACTTGAGCAATAAAGTGTTCTTTCCACCAAAGCTTCCTTTTTCTTGTGTTCTCTTGTGTTATTAGCTTTCTCGCTAAGTATTGAGGGTTAGGCTGACTTTGTCTTAGCTCAAGAGGTTGAGTAAGTCCGAGTGTTGGCACAGTAGCGTTGGAGTGTGTCCAAGACCGTGACAGTGTCCGGTCTTATTCTTAACATATATTTTTGAAATAAATTTAGATATAGTATATATTATTATTTATTAAAATAAAAAATATTTTAAATACTTGATATAATTAAAATAAGATATTAAAAATAATTAAAAAAATTACTTTATATTTTAATATCAATAAAATATCAAAATATCATTACGATTTATCTAAAAAATACTTTATATTTTATATGTATGCGTGTTCCCATGTCTTATAAGATTTTAAAATTCGTATATTGACGTGTCCCGTGTCATGTCATATTCCGTATCCGTATTGGTGTCCGAACATTATAGGTTCTAGACAATTTTATTGTCTAATTAAATGATAATATTGATGGTGTAATAAGTAAAGGATAACAAAAAAAAATCATTTTGACTGAAAAAATAATTTTAAAATTTTTAAATAATTACTTTTTTATAAATAAGTTACTCACATGATATTTTTATACGAACATAATAGTTAAAATGTGAATATTTGTTTTATAAATAATTTAATTAAATATATTAAATTATTTTTAATTATTATTTTTACCGAAAATGTTAATATAAAATATCAAAAGTCCGTTGAGTGAGTCAAGTCACAAGTGCCTTGCTTCATAGGCATGCTACGAAAAGTTCACTTAAGTAGTGTTTGGTAGAGAGACAGAGATTGAAAGACTGAAACTGAGAGACAAAGACTTAGAGACAAAGACAGAAATAAATTTTAATATTCTGTTTGGTACAAAATGGAGACAAAAATTAAAACAAGAATGAAGTTCTAATTTAATTTGTACAAAGAATAAAATTGGAATTAATTAATTGAAATGAGAGTATTTTAGGTATAAAATGTTATTAAAGTTTCAGTCTCCGTTTTTAAAAATTTCAGTCTCTTGTGTCCCTACTTTTTAGAAGTACTGAAATATTAAAATTTTGGGGACAGAGACAAAAATTTTAATATCAGTCTCCAAACCAACAAACATAATACTGAATCTCAATCTTCCAATCTTTATTTCAATACCTCAAAACAAACGCTACCTTATGAATATCATAGACAGTAGTCTACTACATCGCTTTCCATTGCACTTTTTTCCAATCTTAACATATATGTCGATAAATTAAATAACGAGACTTATTGAAGGACATGACGAATAAAAATATCGTTATTAGTACATTAGCAAATGACATCAATTTGGAGACATTAAAAAAGGGCATTATTTCTAATTGAATGAGGATAAGATATTTGTGGGTATTAGTAGCTTCAATAAAGTTTGAGAGGATGGAATCATTACACTTTAAAGTTGGTATTTATCGAGAGATCATAAATCTTAGGTTGTGTTTGTTTTCTGCACAAGATATTAAAATTAGAATATTAAAACATAAAATTATATTTAATAGATAAAATATAAATAAAAATATTATATTTAGATGTATTAAACAGTGTATTTTATATTTTAATAAAATTATAATATAAAAATATTAATAAAAAATATAATTTATTTTTTATTTTTTTATTTTTTATTTTTTTATAATTATATTTTTTATTATTACATTTTTCGTCTTTTCAAACTTTTTATATGAAAAAAAGTTAAACATAAATTACACTTTTAAAATTTTTTTTTAATTTATCATTAAATAAAATATAAAAATATTAATTTTTATATTTTTTTTATATTTTATTTTTAATATCTTATCTTATCTTACTCTAAAAATCAAACATAATAATTTTAAAAATAAACAAGAGTCCAATGTAAAAATGTGATCATTTTTTCGAAAAATGTTTCTTCTCCGTGTATTATAACTACTTATGCAAGAGACAATAATCCACAAGTTTATCTATATCTCGTATCAATTTAGTTTTTATTTAGATTTAGAAAAAAAAAGTAATAAATATTAAGTTTAAAATTAATTTAATTGTTATATATCAGGAACTTTATTTTAAGAAAAATACAGGGACAAACAATTTTATAATTGGTTAGATTTGGTTAGATTTATAAAAATGAAAATTGAATAATAAAAATATTTTTAAAATAGATTTATGGAACCCAATTTACAGGTTCTAAATTTTGGAAATTATTGTCCAGCTTAAGAATCCAACAAATATTTGTTTCGGTGGAACACCTACAGACAAACGAATAAGCCGAAGCTGTGAAAAAGGTAATTTTGAATGGGTAGAAGAAAAGATTGGATGAACACCTAGATTCTTGGACTGACGAGGTGTAGTCGGTACTGTGATCATACCGAATAATAATACACTCCACTACCAACGAGACACCTTTCAGGCTTACCTATGGTGAAGAAGCGGTGATTCCGGTAGAACTTGGAGAGCCAAGTCCAAAAATACTTTTAGGAACATTGGCATCTCATGAGAGTCTGAACCTAATTGATAAAGTCAGGGGCATGACTAATTTAGCAGAATAAGCTCTAAAACAAAGGGTGACCAAAAGGTACAATACAAAGGTCTGATACAGGAGTTTTCAAGTGGGGGATCTAGGTCTAAGGTAAGCCGATGCCGAGTTACCAGAAATACGAGGTAGGCTAGCCCCGACCTGGAAAGGACCTTTCAGAGTGAAAGAAACACTGGGGAAATGTGCATACAAGTTAGAAACTTTGGACGATTCCGAAATTTCGAGAAGTTGGAGTGCAACCCATTTAAAAGGGTACCATTCTTAGGAAATGTTGGAACTTTTTTAAATTTCCCTTTATTTTCTTTGCTAAGTAGAATAAGGACATTCTTTTCCTAGCAATCTAGGTTTTTAATGAGACCCCACTTGTATTCGGTAAAAGAAACTTTATTTGCGACTTTAAATAAACATTTGAGTTATTAAATATTTTTTGTGAATCCTATAATAAATCCATGTTACAATACCCCCTCATTTGTATGTTATGCGTTAAAATATTCCCTCATTCGTTTAAAGACGAAATCGAACTGAAAAATAAATTTTGAGATAAAATGATTTGATGAAGAAGGATATACAATAAACAGTGAAATGATAAAATGTTAAAGTTAATCCCGAATATAACGGGAACAAATAAAGTTAAATCCCAAAAAAATAACAGGAGAGGATACTGCAAAAAGTGTCACAATTTCGAACTATTAAATTCAAAACATTTAGAAAAATAGGTAACAAATTGTAATTACAATATTGAAACAACCAAAATCCTAAACCCTAAATCCACCACTTTTTTGAAGGCATCAACTTCGGAGACATCCAAGTCAGGAGCCTTCAACTTGATTTGGTCAAAGATGTACTTCTTGGCATCGAACACACCATCAACAGCTGCATGTTCAGCTTTTCTAACTGAAAAATCGAATTCCTCTATCTTCTTTATCAACTTGGAGACCTGCTTCTTCAAAGTCGTATCCCTTAAGTCAGAAGCAGCCTAGGCTGCCTTTAGATTTTTCACCTCGTTTTCCAAAAGAGTATGTTTACCTTAAAGATTGGTAACCGATCTATTTAGCTTTTGGATTAGGGTGTTGGCCTCAGCAATCATTTTATCTTTAGAAAGAAATTTTGTGTCCTGAACATAAGTCACGGAACACAGGAGCATCTTCTGAACTCGAGGAAGAGTATCTTTCAAAGGCATATTAGCAAGAACATTCCTGGTGTCTTCATCCATAAAGTGTTGATTCACAAATTTAGGAGCTCGAAATCCCTTATTCAAACATGCCTGAAGGAGGTGGGGGTTGAGGCAGCAACATCATCTTGTCTAACATTCTTTAGCTTTTTGTTGGCTGGGGAGTTGGTAGGAGAATTCCCTTCCAAGATGTAGACCTTGGGACCTTGCCTTTTTCCATTCTCTTCAACCATCCAAGACTGTGGTTGACAACTAACAGTGGCAGAAGATGAAATTTTGTTGCCACCACCCATGATCGGAGGTTGGGTTACCAATCTCTTCTTCATATCGGCGATAGTAGCAAGTCCCCCAGCCATATCAACTAAAAAATAAAAGCAGAAGGCAATCCATAAAATGGAGAAACTAAACATGCACCAAAGCAAAAAATAAAGATACGAAGGATAGGAGACTTACTAATAGCATTTTGAGCAACCTGCTCATTTATAATGATATTCCACAAAACTAGAGGTCGTTTATTCCACAGCATCATTAATAAATTGATGCTGAGGAGTTTATTGGAATTCACACCAAAAATTCAAATTTTTGGTGAAGAAACATGATAGTTCTAATAAAGATTAAATCTTTGAGCATTCTTCAAAGTAAAAAAGAAGGGAGTGGTGCCCTCTACCCCTTCGATCTTAAAAAAATTTTCTTTGAATCCGTGATAGAATTCCTCAAACAAAGTAAAAATTTTTTATTCGGGACACTTCGAAAAGAGATGAATCCACGACCCTGAGACCTAAAAAAACGGTCAAAGTGAAGAAGTAAAAAAAGACTCTAAGGGTAGGTTTAATATCCAGGAACCACTACAACATTTTGGGTCTATGGCCACGGTTTTTTGGTCATGATAAAAAACCGTGACTATAAATGGTCTATGGTTTCGGATTTTTACCATGACAAGAAAAAAGCTATGGTCATGGTTTTTTAAAAAAAGGTGACCAGAGTACCTATGGTCACGGACTCACGATTTTTAAAAAAAGGTGGCCTAAATAGTCTATGGTCACAGTTTTTTGGGATGACAAAAAATGGTCTATGGTCACGATTTTTTAGGGTGACCTAAAAGGGTCTATGGTCACGGTTTGGGGTGACCTTAAATGATCTATGGTCACAGTTTTTCGAAAAAAGGGGGGATCTAAAAGGGTCTATGGTCACGATTTTGGGGGTAACCTAAAGGGGTCTATGGTCACGGTTTTGGGGGTGACCTAAAATGGCCTATGGTCACGGTTTTTCACCGTGATCAAAAGACATCTATGATCATGGTTTTGAGGGGTGACCTAAAAGAGTTTATGATCACGATTTTACGAAAGGGTGACCTAAAGAGGTCTATAATCACGATTTTTTAGAGTGACTTAAAGGGATCTATGGTCACGATTTTGGGAGTGACCTTAAATAGGTCTATGGTCACTTATTCAGAGCCTATACAAAGAACTATTCTTCTATTCAGTTGTTCAGTACCAGCAATTAACCAACATTAATTAATTAACAATATATAACCTAAATCAAATAAAGAGGAGACAAATTAAAACACTTAGGTCTATTAATGAGTTTTTTTTTTCGAAGAAGACATGACAACATTAAAATTTCATAATTAACTACTACAGTAATCTATTATATATGTAAAATAGATAACCGGTTATTACAACACAGGAGAAAATAAGAAAGTAAATAAAGCTAATAAGTGGGTTTGGTGTGAAAACAATATAAGAAAACAGTTAAGCCTTCAAAGATGTTTATTTTTCCAGATTAAAAGTTTTTACCAACTATTTTAACAATACATGATTCATTCCATGGCAAACCATAAATGTCTAAATCCTAATCTCTTAGTGATTTAGCCTCCTCTAACCTTCATCAACCGCCACTCTCGTGGTCACTTAATTCCGATTAGAGGGTTAAGTTCAAAAACTAGTTTATGACCACAAAAACTCTAATTACCCAAAGCTAACAGGATTATATATCACATATCCCAATTAATTCATGTAATTAGTAATTTAGGAGGAATTTATTTACAAGTTGTAGTTCAAGCGAGATAACTCTCTCGAGAATTACAAGAACTCGTGTAGAATAAGGGTCATATTCTCGTTTCACGCAGATTCATAAGATTGAGAACAAAAACAATCCTTAGAATTGAATCAAAACATTAATTAAAATAGAAGAATAATAGTTCTAATCCATAGAAATAAATAGAACTCCTAACCTTAACCAAGAGGTTTAGTTGCTCATGCCTTACAGAGAAAATTAGGGTTCTTCCAAAAGTGTGCCGTGCGGCAGTCTTGATCCGAGATGCCCTCTAAAGGGTGGATCTTATTCCTTAAATACTAACCTAATTTTATTTGATACTAAAATAAAATAATAAAGTTTGGGTCTAAAAGATTTTGTTTGTAAATAAAAATAACTAAAATATGATAAAAGATAGCTATTAAAAGCTAAATCTCATTAAAGATGTTCCCTTGGGTGAGTTTGACCCATATCTGGCATTTTTTTTTGGCGTTTTGTGCCGGCAGAGGGGAGTTCTGGTGCTGGTTCTGTCCTCTTTGGGTGCTAAACGCTAGGCTCGGTGTTTAGCGCCAAATTTGGCAGTGATTCCATAAGAAAAGCACAAATTATTATATATTGTTAGAAAGCTCTAGAAGTTGGCTTTCCAACGCTCTTCGAACCGCATTAATTGGACCTTTGTAGCTTAAGTTATGGTCGTTGGAATGCAAGGAGGTCAGGGTTGACAGCATCTACTTTCTTCCTTTATTTTTGCACAAAACTTTGCCAAATTCGCCCAAATTTCGCTTGAAATAATAAAAACACCAAAACAACTCAACATAGCATCCAAAGAAGATTTTTGCACTAAAATATAACAAAACTTAATAATTTCTAACTAAAAACAACTAGAAAATGAAGGAAAAAAGGGTACAAAATACTCACCCATCACAACACCAAACTTAAACTGTTGCTTGTCCTCAAGTAACCAAAACAATATAGGACCAAGAAGAGAAAATGCCTAAGACTCAAGTTGTCAATTAAGCTCGGGTCAAGTTACTGAATGGGGCTAATGACACTCTAATTCTGAATAGGTTTGGCATCTCACTATCCTTTGAAGCTCAGAAGCATTAGTATCCTTCAGAACTAGAACTCGAATGATATTATAGATTCTCTTCTTTAGGCTCAAATTGATTCTTGAACATAGTTTTTTTCTTTCTTTTCTTTGGTACCTTTTACCTTGAGCCTAGCCGTAACTCTGAGTATTTTGTCTTCAAGCTTAACTTGAAACAAGAACACCACAAGCACTTAAACTGGGGAACTTCTTTAGGTTCGAATTTTTCTTTCTATTTCTCCCGAACAGTGGTGCTCAGAGCCTTAGGCATATCTAGCAAAAGCAATTGGTGACGACTTTAAGTGTTCAGTCTCAAGGGTTACTTGACACTTTCACACCACAAGCATATGGTTAGGGAAAACCACTCTTTTGAGCTTTAGATCAGTTTTGACCCTCCTAACCGTTGATACTCAAAGCCTTGGACCTTTTTCTTTTAATTTTTCTATTTTTTCTTTTTATTTCTTTTTGTTGTTTGTTTTGCTTCAAGAATCAATTTTTTCTTATTTCAAAGAGTCTATAATACTTCTCTAAGTTCCTGTTTCTCAAGAACCAATGTTCTCAACTCCAATATCAAAGATGCACTATTTAATTTATACATTTAGAAATAAAGATAGTGCCACCATATCAAAGTAATCAGAACAACTCATATATATACTCAAGTCTCATGCATTTTATTATTTCTTTTTCTTTTTGATTTTTCAAGTTCAGTGAGGAATACATGAGACATCTTTCAAAATAAATAGAAAACAAAATAAGGGACTAAACTAGAAAGTGAAGAGATCTTACCAGTGATCATGCAAAAGCTAGAATAGAAAAACAGGAGATAAGCTAAAAGGTACCGGAAGAACAGAAGGTCAGATAAGGTAAGGGATAATGAAACTTAACTGATGGAGGAAAAATGTCGGTAAAGATTTTCACAAAAATTTCGCATTGCAAGTATAGTTCTAAACCGACAATTAGACCTCAATCAATATTTAAATTGTTTGTCACAATTACAAACCCAATAAAATTAACCGAAGTATTTAAACCTCGGGTTGTCTCTCAAGGAATTACAGGAAAGTGTAGTTTATTATTGGTTATAAGATTGTATCTTTTTGGGTTTTAAGTTTAATAAACAAGGAATGTAAATAACAAGAAATTAAACCAACAACAAAGAAAAGTCCTAGCAAGGGTTGAGAATCGAAATTCCTATCCTCATTATCATTGTCAATTATGATGGTAATTGCAAATTGCTCTCACTTAGTTAACCTCTAATAATTGAAGGAAAGTCAAGTGAGTAAATCAACTTGAGTTCACAAGTCCTAATCAATGACTAGAGTTGGTGAAGCTCAATCCAACTAGCAACTTTTAATCACCAACCAATAAAAGACTTTGACAATTCAAGAGTCTCCAAATTACTCAATCCAAGCTAAGAATACAAAAAGCTAATTTATAATCCACCCAAGCATTTTATCAAACACTTAGAGGGCATAAAATAAGAACATAGAAAATTAACAAGGAATATTAAATCTAAACAACCAATTGCAAGCATCAATGACTAACAATTAAAGAGAGTAACAATAAACATGGAAAATATAAATTGCATTAAAAGAAATCAAACGTAACAAGAGCTCATAAACATAAAAATGGCGAAAAAGGAAAATTAACAAGAGGAGTAGATAAACTAAAGTACTAGAACAAATAAAAGTAGAAGAAGACTAAATTAAAGCAAGGTAGAAATCTGAATTTGAGAAGAACTAAAACTAAAAATCCTAAAACCTAGAGAGATGAGAGAGTCTCTCTCTTTATAAACCTATATCTAAACCTAAAATTATGTGAATGAATGTTAATGATTGATTCTCCTTTCCAGCTCCACTCTGCAGCCTCTAATTAGTTTTTTCGAGCCTGAAACTGGGTCAAAAGCAGCCCAGAAATCGCTCCCAGCGTTTTCTGTAATTGCAGCATGTGACGCTCTGTCACGTGTACGCGTTGGCCACGCGCATGCGTCGCTTGAACTCGGCACTGGCCACGCATAGGCGTCATCCATGCGTGCGCGTCATATGTCTACTGCACCAGTCACGCGTACGCGTCGTCCATGCGTACGTGTCGCTACCAGCTTCTAAAATTCTCAATTTCTTGTGTTCCTTCCACTTTTGCATGCTTCCTTTCCATCCTCTAAGTCATTCCTGCCTTAGAAAACCTGAAATCACTGAACGCACATGTCACGACATCGATGGTAATGAAAGAGGATTAACACTTAGCAAATTCAAGGCCAAAGAAGCATGTTTTCAATCATAGCACAAAATTAAGAAGGCAAAAGTAAAACTTGCGAATTCTATGAATAAGTGTGAGAATAATGGATAAAATTCACTCAATTCAATACAAAATAAACCGTAAAATAGTGGTTTATCATTAACCACCTCAGTTATGGTGGTTGCTGCTCCTTCCTCAAGCTGTGCTCTTCCATGAAGATTATTCACCTCCCTTCGGTGTTATTGATGATAATATAAACCGAGAGCTTGCTCTGTAACACCAAACTTAAAGTTTGCTTGTCCTCAAGCAAAGTAAACTGAAAACAGGAAGGGACATGAAGAGCAGATGGATGAGTAAAAATAATACAAAAGAAGATAAAAGTGATAGAAGAAAAAAATTTAAAATTTAAAACTCTCTTCTTTTTTTTTTTGAATGATCCCTTAGCGTTAAACGCCCATAGGGGATAAAAAATTTTTAATTGGAACGCCCATTTTGGGCGTTAAACGCCTAAGCCAATGCACCCTTCCTGACGTTAAACACCCTCCTGTTCTTCACTTTAAGTCTTCTTGTTGCTTTTTTAAATGCTGTACATGATTACAAAAATTAGAAAACCTAGGAGAACTTTGAAAATCAATGAACAATAAAATGAAATCAAACTAAAATAAAACTGAAATAACCTAAAGGATACTCCTGGTTGGGTTGCCTCCCAACAAGCTATTCTTTACTGTCACTAGCTTAACAGTCAGCTCCTCTAAGGAGGGTCATAGGGCTCAGGTCTTCACCCCTAATTGTGAACTTCTTCCCTGTGTTATCATGGATCAGCTCAATATTCTCAAGGGACATGATCCTGTTCATGGTGTGTGGTATGACTAGACTTTTAGAGAACACCACCTTCATGCCAGTTGATAAGTCCTCAGTAGGAATCTTCTTGTTCCTCCAACCTGAACGCACCTTCTTCTTAGGAACTCCTTCCTTGTGGTTAATGCACACCCAACACCAAACTTAGGTTTGATATCAGGGAGAATATTATTGGTTTCATCAAAGGAGGAAGCTTAAACTCTGAATTCTGTATGCAGGTACCTCATTTGTCAAAGAGGGGTGGAGGTTTAAAAGCCTTGAACACCACGTAATCCTCCTATAACCTTAGCACCAGTTCACCTCTCTTATCATCTATAGGGCTCTTCTAGTGTCTAGGAATGGTCTTCCTAGGATGATAGAGTCATTTGCATCCTCTCCCATATCAAGTATCACAAAATCTGCAGGAAGGAATAGCTCTCCAACCTTGAATAGTACGTTCTCCACTAGCCCATATGCCTGCCTCAGAGACTTGTCATCCATTTGCAGGGTTATCCTTGTTGTCTGTACCACTTGGATGCCCAACTTCTTCATCATCACAGACAAAGACATCAGATTTATACTTGAACCAAGATCACACAGTGCTTTCTCAAAAATGATAGTCCCAATGGTACAGAAATCAGAAAGCTTCCAAGATCTGGCATCTTCTTGGGTAGCTTCTTCTGAATTAGTGCATTGCACTCCTTGGTCAAGACCACCATTTCATCTCCCTTTAGGGCCTTCTTCTCAGAGAGTAGGCTTTTCCTAAAAGCCATATAGGGAGGCATCTTCTCCAACACCTCAGCAAAAGAAATATTGATGTGTAGCTTTTTAAAGATTTTCAAGAACTGAGATAACTGCTCATCCTTGGTCTCCTTTTGAAGCTTTTAAGAGTGTAGCACTTCAGGCTCTTGTGCCACCAGTGGGGCGTGTAACAGTGTGTTTCCAGTTTTTTCTTGAGCCTTCTCTTCCTTCAATTTCTTAGCAACATGCACCTCCTTAGGCTCGGCCTCTTTGGCCATAGTGAGGGCCTTACATTCTTCTCTTAGATTAGGCACTGTGTCACTAGAAAGAGTGAAAGGTCTCTCAGGTATTCACTTTTCTATCTGGTCTATTCTCATCTCCAGATTCCTAAAAGAGTCTTGGGCTTCCTATATAAAGCTTTGTTGGATTTTTGCGAGTTCTACAACAATGGATGCTAAGTCAAGGGTACTCTGAGGTTGAGGAGGCTAAGAAGGACGGTTGTTGAATTGATTCTGATTGAAACCACCCTGAGAATTGTTGACATAATTCGATTGATGTCTCTGAGGTTGGTCTCTCCACCCAAAGCTTAAGTGATTCCTCCACCCTTGATTAAAAGTCTGAGACTAAGGAGTATCGTAGGGGTTTCTGGAGGAATTCTCCATGCAAGTGACCTTCTCAGGTGTATACTGGCCATAGTTGCAAGGCTCACTTTGAGGGAAGTCACCACTCATATCATAAGAAGTATCTGGAGGAGCACTATGAGCTTTAGCAAGTAAGCTCTGCATGCTACTCAATTGTTGAGAGACAAGATTCATTTGTTGAGATAGGAGTTTGTTCTGAGCAAGAATTGCATCTATAACGTCCACTTCTATAACTCCTTTCTGTTTCTGATCACATACAAACAAGAAATGAAGAAAAGGAAAATTTCTACGTCATAGTGTAGAGAATTTCGAGTGAGGTACCTATGTACAAAGAAATAACATAAAATAAAGCAAACAACTGAACTGAAAATTTCAAAAACACTAAGAAAAATATAAAGGGAAAAAACACTACTATTTTCAAAAAATATAAAGGAAAAATACTAAAGGGACACTAAACTTAAAATAAAAAATTAAGGGGCAACAAATAGAGCAAAATTCGAAAATCAAGAGAAAATAAATAAAATTAAAAATTAAAAGAAAAATTAAATAAACAAGACTAATAAAAAATACCTAATTTAAGGAACCAAACAACTAGTAGTTGTCAATCATAAACAATCTCCGACAACGACGCCAAAAACTTGGTGCGTAAAAAGAGATTTCGCACAGCTTAACCGTCAAGTGCACCAGGTCATCCAAGTAATACCTCAGGTGAGTGAGGGTTGATCCCACGAGGATTGTCAAATTGAGCAAGTAATGGTTGTCAGGTTGGACTCAATTAGGTGAATTAAAGAGGGTTTTCAAAGTTGCAATTCATATGAAACAGTAAATAAGAAAGTAAATAAAGCAAATAAGTGGGTTTGGTGTGAAAATAATATAAGAAAACAATTAAGGTTTTAGAGATGTTTATCTTTCCGGATTAAAAGTTTTTACCAACTATTTTAACAATGCATGATTCATTTCATGGCAAACCATAAATGTCTAAACCCTAATCTCTTAGTGATTTAGCCTCCTCTAACCTTGATCAACCGCCACTCTCGTGGTCACTTAATTCCGATTAGAGGATTAAGTTCAACAACTAGTTTATAGCCACAAAAACCCTAATTACCCAAAGCTAACAAGATTATATGTCACATATCCCAATTAGTTCATGTAATTAGTAATTTAGGAGGAATTTATTTTCAAGCTGTAGTTCAAGCGAGATAACTCTCTCGAGAATCACAAGAACTCGTGTAGAATAAGGATCATACTCTCGTTTCACCCATATTCATAAGATTGAGAACGAAAACAATCCTTATAATTGAATCAAAACATGAATTAAAATAGAAGAATAATAGTTCTAATCCATAGAAATAAATAGAACTCCTAACCTTAGCCAAGAGGTTTAGTTGCTTGTGGCTTTCAGAGAAAATTAGGGTTCTTCTAAAAGTGTGCCGTGCAGCAGTCTGATCCGAAATGCCCCCTAAAGGGTGAATCTTATTCCTTAAATACTAACCTAATTTTATTTGATACTAAAATAAAATAATAAAGTCTGGGCCTACAAGATTTTGTTTGTAAATAAAAATAACTAAAATATGATAAAAGATAGCTATTAAAATCTAAATCCCACTAAAAATGCTCCCTTGGGTGAGTTTGACCCGTATTTGGTGTTTTTTCTGGCATTTTGCGCCGGCAGAAGGGAGTTCTGGCGCTGGTTCTATCCTCTTTGGGTGCTAAATGCCAGGCTCGGCGTTTAGCACCAGATGTGGCAGTGATTCCAGAGAAAAAGTTTAGACTATTATATATCGTTGGAAAGCTATGAAAGTTGGCTTTATAATGCTTTTGGAACCGCGTGAATTAAATGTTCTTTAACTTAAGTTATGCTCGTTGTAATGCAAGATGGTCAGGGTTGACAGCATCTACTTTCTTCCTTTGATTTTGCTCAAAACTCTGTCAAATTCGCCCGAATTTCACCTGAAATAATAAAAACACCAAAACAACTCAAAGTAGCAACCAAAGAAGATTTTTGCATTAAAATATAATAAAACTAAATAATTTCTAACAAAAAATAATTAGAAAATGTAGGAAAAAAGAGTACAAGATGCTTACGAATCAGTGACTATAGTGCAAGCTATGGTCACGGTTTTTACATGTGACCATAGAGTAACCTATGATCACAGTAAAAAAATGTGGCCCAGAATTTAATCACTAAAATCGTGACTATAGAAACTGTGACCATAGATAAAAGAATCGTGACCATAAGTCTATGTCGACACCATAATAGGCTACGGTGAAAAACCCGTGACCATAGGTTAAAAACCGTGGTCATAGACCTATGGTCACCCTTTCCACTAGCTATACTGTGACCATAGACATTTTTTTTGTAGTGAACGAGCATAAAAGCTCAAAACGTCGGATAATGGCCCAGGAATTAGGATGGAGCTGCGAGGAGGCACATCCAATAGGAGTTAGCACACTCACTTGAAAGTTGGAAAATGGTAAACGAACCCCAATCCTGAAAAATAAGGTATCATACATCCATAATCAGTCCGGGGCAGTGCCGACATGTTCATTTATGTGGCACAAACGATTCCCGGTCCTCGGCAAACAGAAAATATACAAGTTACTAATATCAGAATAAAAAATAACTTATGCCTCTCGTAGATTGTCAAGTTTTTTTTTTTTTTTGCGTAATCGTGGAGGGAGTAGACTTCATCTCCTCGGACACCCACGAGTATATGTCTACCTCGAGCTCACTATTCATCCTTTGGATAGGGGCAGGTCGGGGTCTCGGCAAATTCGCAACACTGCCACACCCTCGGATCGTGATAACTTTTTTCCTACCCATAACCTACAGGGGCACCACCACTATGTCACCACCACTACGTTACCAAAGAGCAAAAGTCCTAGAGCTACAAAATTTATGGCTCACTTAAGTAAGATACAAAACAAGCCTGAAAAACACAGAAATTCTGGAAAATGGGGGCAAGACAAATCATCGATTATTTGAAAAAAGAAAACTCAAAACAGTGGTGTCCCTGCTATATTGAGCCTAATCAAAAGAATAAACGAAGAAAAAATGCGAAAAAAATTTCAAACAACGCCAACAAACATGGAAAATGTGCAAAGGGAAAAATGTGCGAATGTTTACAAAGAAGGAAAAACTGCAAAGCAAAACACACAGGAATAGAAAGAGACAAAAAAATTTCATTGACCTTGAACAAATGTGTTGGAGCGCTGGTAGAAGAAGTGACGGCAGCGAAGAAGGCGATGGAGAAGGAAGACCAGACAAGAGAGAAGTTCACTGGGAGGAAGGAGAGATTGTTCGCGTCTGTGAGAAGTTTTGAAAAATGAATGGTAAAATGAAAATAAAGGGTTATTTAATTTCAAAATAATGTTGCATTTATTGCTGAGAAAGAATTTGAGAGTGTGACTGACGGTTTGTAAAATAAGAAAATTATAATTGCTTTGAAATTAAAAGAAACTGTTCAATTTTTTTTAATGAACTTTTCAAAATTCCAATCTAGAGACATGTCTGACTTCCTGAACTCAGATGCCCCCAACCAAAAAGTCCAGGTCTGGGAATCCAAATTGGAGACACTGTTCTGGACAAATAAGAATGTAACAGAACAAACAATTAAGTCATAACCGACGTTATGAGATAACGGCAAGATTGCCATAACAGTTGCATCATTAAAGTCTGTAACCGTCGAATCTCAATAATAACAACGAGACATAAAAGCATTAGATGCCGGAAAAAAGGCAGCCTTATAGGGCAGAATTAAAAGGAAAAAGCAACTAAGAGGTAAGGAAACGAAAAAATTTCTTACTACCTAATACACTATTAACTTTAGTATCAGAGTGTCTTGCAAGTTGTTCATCTGACCTGATTTTATACGCATCAAAGTTAAGATCTCTAATCTTCACCCTTTCAATTCGTAATCTCGCTTCTAGTACGGACAGTTATATACGTGAGTAATAACTTTTTTTTTTTTTAAAAAGACACAAAAAGAATCCTATTTTATTGGCTAAATTTATTGTAATAAAAATTAAATGATCGAATAATATTCTAGATAAATTTATTGCCTAATTAAATGGTAATATTGGTGATTTAATAAGTAGAAGACAACGAAAAAAATAACTATTTTAACGAGAAAGATAATTTAAAAATTTTTAAATAATTACTTTTTTATAAATAATTAAGATGGTTACTAACGTAATATTTTTATACTAATCGAATATGTTAAATTATTTAATTTTTTTAAATTATTATTTTTACCAAAAATTAATATAAATATCAAAAGCCCATTGAGTGAGTCAAGTCACAAGTGCCTTGCTTCATAGGCATGCTACGAAAAGTTCACTTAGGAATATCCATGAATATCATAGACTACTAATCTACTACATCGCTTTCCTTTGCACTTTTTTCCAATCTTAACGATAAATTAAATAACGAGACTTACTGGAGGACATGAATAAAAATATCGTTAGTACATTAGCAAATGACATCAATTTGGAGGTATTAAAGAAGGGCATCATTTGGAATATTGGTATACAAAATTATATTTAACACATAAAATATGAATAAAAATATTATGTTTAAATGTATTAAATTATATATTTTATATTCTAATTAAAAAATCTTAGTTACAATTTTTTTTATTTTTATTGATTTTTTTTGTAATATATTTTTTATTATTATATATTTTTTTTTCAAAATTTTTATAAAAATAAATTAAAAAAAAGTTAAACTTTTAAAATCTATTTTAATTAATTACCAAATAAAATATAAAAATATTAATTTTTATATTTTTATTTTTTTATATTTTATTTTCAACATCTTATTTTATTATATTCTTAGAACCAAACCTAACTTTAAAAATAAACAAAAGTCCAATATGGCGCTGTGATCATTTTTCCGAAAAATGTTTCTTCTCCATGTATTATAACTACTTATTCAAGAGACTAGTTTATGTATATCTTGTATCAATTTAGTTTTTATTTAGATTTAGAAAAATAAGAGTGATAAATATTAAGTTTCAAACTAATTTAGTTGTTATGTGTCAGGAACTTCATTTTAAGAAAAATACACGCACAAACAATTTTATAGTTGGTTAGATTTATGAAAATGAAAATTGAATGACAAAATATTTTCTAGTCAATTATGTTGCCAAATTAAATGGTAACATTGGTGGCTAATAAGTGGAGGAAAATTGAAGGAAATTATATTTTCAACAAGGTAATTTAGTAATTTTAAAATAATAATTTTTTTATAAATAAGATAGTTATTCACGTGATATTTTTATATAAAAATAATAATTAAAATATAAATATATATTTTATTAAAAAATTTAATTAAATATGTTAAATTATCTAACAATTCTGAATTATTATTTTTACGTGAAGATGTGAATATAAACATCAAAAGTAAGTTGAATGAGTCAAGTGCAGATCAAAAGTAAGTTGAATGAGTCAAGTGCCTTGCTGCTTGGACATAAATACTATTAAGTAAAACACTAAAGTTCATCAAGACCCTTGTGAGTATCATGGACCACTACATCGCTTTCCATTGCACTTTTTTCCATTCTCAAGTCTTAACACAAATGTCGACATTCAAGTGTTGGCACTTTGGAAATTAGACAAAGACACTACTTATTCTAAAAGAAAAGTATAAGGAGAAAATAAAAATATTAAATAATATAAATAATAAATATATTAAATATTTAATTTACTAGGTGTATAGATAGTTATTCTAATATTAAGATTTAGATAAATAATTTAAATGTATAATATATTTTTACTTTATTGAATTAATTTTAGAATCATTATTCACATTATTCACAAAAATAATTGTTTATCTAACAAAATCCCATTCTAAAACATATGCTGAAATGTTGATATGTCTAGCTTTTTGGTTACGTTTATGACTCATTCTCCCTTCCCAAGCAAAAACAACGATATATCAAACAAACGCGTGAAGCAATGCAAGTAAATATTTTCACTTATAAATATCTGTATGCGTATTCATTAAGGAACCATGAGTTCCAACTCAACACATAGTTAAATACTTAAATTCATGACAACAATGTTGTTGCTCCTTTGTTTCCTACTCGTTCATATTAGTGGCATTGCATGCAACTTTGCCACAGACAAAGAAGCCCTTCTTTCATTCAAATCCAAAGTCATTGACCCCCAAAACACACTCTCAACTTGGACGACAGACTCCCACCATTGCGAATGGTACGGTGTGAAGTGCTCCAATATTGGAAGAAGGGTCAAATCTCTGAATCTAAGAGGACTGAGCCTCTCTGGAAAACTACCCTCTCAACTCTCGAAACTCACTTACCTTCACTCACTTGACCTCTCTGCCAACTCATTCCATGGCCAAATTCCACCAGACATTTCTTACCTTTCCCTTCTCAATATCCTTTTCTTATCTTCCAACAATCTCAGCGGCTCAATTCCACCGCAGTTGGGACAACTCAAACGTTTACATAGCTTGGATTTGTCTGTGAATAATCTCACGGGTGAAATCCCTTCAACGTTGTGCAATCTCTCATCTCTTAAGTATCTTGCCATTGCAAGGAATCACTTGTCAGGTGAAATTCCAACTCAAATAGGCAACCTTGGCAATCTTTCGCAGCTTCAGCTATCGGAAAATGATCTCAGCGGCCAACTTCCCTCTTCACTCTTCCACATCTCTCAGTTAACATACTTGTCTGTCACATGCAACAATCTCTCAGGAAAGTTGCCAGCTTCTTTAGGATTTTCACTTCCAAATATAAAGAATCTCTCCCTTGCAACAAATAGGTTTGAAGGGCCGATTCCTCATTCCATATCCAATTCTTCACAACTTGAGTACCTTGATCTTTCTAACAACTTCTTTCATGGGAACTTGCCTTTCTTCAACAACTTTGAAAATCTTGTATACCTTACTCTTGGAAACAATTCTCTCTCTTCCACCACTTCCTTGAATTCTCAGTTCTTTGATTCCCTCACAAACTCAACTAAGCTTCAAGTTCTCATACTCTATCACAACAATTTGGCTGGAGAACTTCCAAGTTCTATTCAGAATCTGTCTACCAAACTATATTGGTTCTGTGTAGCTGATAATTTTCTCACTGGTAAGATTCCTCAAGGATGGAAGGAATTTCAACATCTTGAGTTTTTATCTTTTGAATCCAACCATTTCTCTGGTGAGTTGCCATCAGAGATCGGATCTCTAAGTAATCTGGTGGAACTTTCAATAGATGATAATGTATTGTCAGGGGAAATACCAGATATTTTTGGGAATCTCACTTCTCTGTCTACTATTTCAATGGCATACAACCAATTCACAGGTAGAATTCACCAAAGTATAGGACAATGCAAGTCACTAAACTTTCTTTATATTGGAATGAATAAGCTTGGTGGAACTATACCAAAGGAGATTTTCGACCTTCCTGGCTTAGTACACTTATCCGTTGGAGGAAACTCATTGCATGGATCAATTTCATCTGGCGTGAGTACCATGAAACAGCTTGAGATATTTGATGTTTCCAACAACCATTTTTCAGGTTCCATTCCTTCTGAAATAGGAGAATGTTCTACCTTGAAGATACTTGAGATGGGGAGAAACAATTTCAGTGGCTTAATCCCAACTCTAGGGAGTTTAGCATCCTTGGAGACTTTGGATCTTTCTTCAAACAACCTCGGTGGCATTATTCCTGAAAGTTTGGAGAAGCTGCAGGATCTAAATACATTAAATTTGTCTTTCAACCATTTGGAAGGACAAGTTCCCATGAAAGGTGTTTTCATGAACCTTAGCCAGGTTGATCTCCGTGCAAATGACATGCTTTGTAGCATTGACATGGAAATTGCAAGGAAGTTGGGGATACTTTTATGCCATGTGGGCAAAAAGAAGAGACATATTTTACTCCCTATCATTCTTGCAGTTATAGGTGCTACTATTCTTCTCATTTCAATGCTTTCTCTGTTGTGGATAGTAATATTCAAAAGGAGGAGAAGTAGAGAGAGTAATGTCAATTCAACATCTGCTCTAGTGATGGGATTACCTCAAAGTATGTCATACAATGAGATACGGATTGCCACAGAGAATTTCGCAGCTGAAAATTTGATCGGAAAAGGAGCATTTGGATCTGTTTACAAGGGCGAGTTCACCCTAGACAGCGGTGAAACCACCACCTTTGCTGTTAAAGTGTTGGACATGCAACAAAGCAAGGCTTGTAAGAGTTTCAATGCAGAATGTGAAGCTTTGAAGAATGCAAGGCACCGGAACCTAGTGAAGGTTATTACTTCTTGTTCCAGTCTTGATTCTAAGGGAGAGGATTTCAAGGCACTTGTTATGCAGTTTATGGCAAATGGAAACTTGGACATGTGGTTACACCCAAACGATGATGAGTCAGGATCATCTCTAACTTTGTTGCAAAGATTGAACATTGCCATTGATGTTGCTTCAGCTATGGACTATTTACACCATGATTGTGACCCACCAATAGTTCACTGTGATATGAAGCCAATGAATGTTCTTCTAGATGACGACATGGTTGCACATGTTGGAGACTTTGGATTGGCAAGGCTTCTTTCTGAAAATGCAACACACAAAGAAAGTGGCACACTTGGACTTAAGGGATCAATAGGCTACATTGCACCAGGTACAAAATATTGCTTCCATAAACCATATTAATCTTTATCTATTATATATTACTAATTTTACAATTAAAATATGCCACATATTATTCTCTCATTACAATTGAAATTAAAATTTTCTCTCTAAAATTAAAGAGTTTTTTCTTCTCTCTTTCCTTTTATCTATCTCTCGCATTTCTTCACTCACTATATCTCTCTTATATATCATTATCAATAACTAATTATAAATTTGACAATCAAAATATACAATATAACATTCTCTCATTGTATTTAAATTAAATTAAAATTAAACTTTAAATATAGCGATATTATATATTATATTTATATATTACTAACTAATTTAATAATCAAAATGTGTCACATGACACTCTCTTATTAAAATTAAGAGAAAATATTTTTCTCCAAAATTAGTAAATCCCCTTTTTACATTCTGTTATCTACATCTCTTTTTTTTTTCTATTTTTCTCTATCTTTCCCACTTTTTATATAATTTATAATTTATATTTTATATTAGTAATTTGACAAATCAAAATGTATCACTATATATTTTTCATTACAATTAAAATAAATTTTTTCATTCAAAATTAACAAACTCCCTCTCTCATTCTTTTTCTTTATCTTTCTCTCTCTTTTCTCTCATTCTCTATTTTTCTCAATCTTTCTGTTATACAAAAAATAAAATGAACAACATAATATAATTCAAATAAAAAATATTATTATATATATATTTTTTTATTTAATTTCAAATTTTACTATTTATTTTTTTAATCTATATTTTTATTTATCTTTCTTCGAATATTTATTATATATAATTTAGAGAGAATATTAATGTTGTGATTAAAAGTTAGAATCAAGATTTAATTATTTATTTAAAAAAATAATTTTGAGTTAATTTTATAACTATCAATATAAATTTTTTTTATACTAATATCTAATTATATTTTTATATACATAGAAAAAAATATTATTTTTAAATAACAAGTATAAAAATTAATTATTTCTATTTTTGAACCAAATTTAACACCTAATCAAATATAAAAATATACACGTTAAATTCTTTCAAATTTTAGATAACAAATATTAAAATTAATTATTAGTAAAAAATTAAACTCGTTCACATGAAAATAATAACTAAAAATCTTATTATTTGATTTTTTTATCTACGGAGACTCTGGTCTTCTTAGTCGATAATGACTTTTGTCTCCTACAATCTTTTTATAAGATAGAGTAGTTTAATTGTATAAACTTTTGTGCCATAATCTATAATTTCAAGACAAAATTGACCTAATTTTAAAATATTTATATTCGCATAATGTTATTATAGATAAAAATACTAATTCATTCTAATATTGGGGTTATATTTATCTATATACAATTTCAGAATACGGGGAAGGAGGGAAGGTTTCAACAAGTGGAGATGTGTATAGCTTCGGGATCTTAGTGCTGGAGATGTTCATAGGAAAAAGGCCAACTGATGAAATGTTCAAAGAAGGGTTATGCCTAAACAAATTTGCCTCAGCAATGGATGATCATGAGAATAAAGTAATAATGAAGGTTGGTGATGGAAGGTTTCTTACAAATGAGAGTAGTGAATATTCAACACAAAGCTATAGCATTGAGGTTGATAACCATAGTGTGCATCATTGGAGGCGCAAAGCAGAAGAATGTGTAGATGCAGTGATAAGAGTAGGGTTGTCATGTACAGCTCAACAACCTAAAGATCGTTGCACCATGAGAGACACCTCAATTAAGTTGCAAGCAATTAGAAAGTCTATGTTTGCCTTGTGAATTTGATATGATTTCATGCTCAAATTATTATGATTATTTAAATTAAATTAAATAATATTTTTTTTTAACATCAATAAAAGAAAAATCACAAAGAATATATAGTTTATTTTAGGATTAAGTACTGTACGATTTCGATCTTTAAGGTATAGATTGAATTTTTTTTTTCTTTCCAACCTTTTTTTTTGCATACAAAATTGTCCCTAAAATTTAACTTGATTTTAAATTCGTCTTTACTTTAGAGATCAAAATTATACGAAAATGGTGGCAGAAACGGAGACAAAGGTAGATTGTGGGCAGCTTCTTCTTCTTCTTCCTTTCTCCCTTTTTATTCTTCCATTTTCTCTTCACAGGAACAAAAACACTCTTTTTCTCTTATTTTTTTTATTTTATAATTTTTATGAGTAATTTGATTTAAAATTTTAATATTTAAATAAAAATAATTATTTTAAAATTTGATTTTAAACTTTAGGAACGATTCTGTATACAAAAAGAGCTTAGAAACAAAAAAAAATTTTAACTTATACCTGAAAAACTAAAATTGTATTTAACCCTTTATTTTACCTATGTAATTTTTTCTCGTAATCATCTAGTATATATATAGCTTGTGCGCAAATTCGCAAACCATGTATTTGTAAGAAGTATTTTTTCATTTATAGTATCTGCTTATGCTCTACTTAGCTTGCGGATGTTTTTTCTCCTAGTAACCGTGATTTATCATTTAAATTGAGATGGACCTCTAACAGAAATTTTTAATAGTATAAAATTGAATTGAATTCTAATGTTTGAAATGAATTAATAAAAATATAGAATTGAAATGTTTATTAAATGAATTAAAATTTTATAATTGATAACTTTTTTTTATTAAATTATATAAAATAATTAAAATACATCTAAAAATATTAAATTAAGAAAATATTTTTATTAATTAAAAACTAAATGATTTTTTATGGTTGATTATAACGACAAACCAATAACAAAAAATAAATATAAACTATCAAGAACCAACTTAGCAAGTAAAAAAAAGTTTAATTATTAATAATAAATTATAGTAACTAATTCATGTTATTAAAAGAGAATAAAATTATGCCACTTTTTGTTAGTGTCATAATTGACACAACTTTACTTAAAATGTTCGGATAGATTGGCAAACGCTTGGTGTCATTAATCTAAGTTAAACAATTAAAATCTATATGTGTGTATATTTTTTTAGATTTACATAGTAGATCTTTAAAAAAAATGTATATATTATATTAAGTAAGTTGAAGGAAAGGAAAAAATAGAAAATGAAGATGGTGAGAGAAGAGAGAATGTGTGATGAAAGGTGGGATGTATTGAGAGAAAGTGAGTGAAAAAAGTTAATAAGAAGTAATTAGATTATAAAGACATTTTAAATTTTAAGTGAAATTCCAATGGAATGGAATTCTAAATCAGACCTATTTGAATTGGAATTGATTTTGAGAGAAAATAAAGGAATTAAATTCCATCTAAACTAATTTAATTATTTTTGTTTTAAACGATGAAATTGAATTTAATTCTCATCCTTTACCAGATATAATCGACTGCAAAGGGGGTTCCATAGTATATTTTTTAGTATCTTTTTTCTAGTGCAATAAAGTTACATAGTGTCTATTTTTTGTTGAAAAAAAAAGAGAGGGGTATTCTCATGGGTTTGCCTTGGTATCGTGTTCATACTGTTATATTAAATGATCTCGGCCGCTTACTTTCTGTCCATATAATGCATACGGCTCTGGTTGCTGGTTGGACCGGTTCGATGGCTCTATATAAATTAGCAGTTTTTGATCCCTCTGATCCTGTTCTTGACCCAATATGGAGACAGGGTATGTTTGTTATACCCTTCATGACTCGTTTAGGAATAACCAATTCGTGGGACGGTTGGAGTATCACAGGAGGTACTACGCCGAATCCGGGTATTTAGAGTTATGAAAGTGTGGCTGGAGCACATATTGTGTTTTCAAGCTTGTGCTTTTTGGCGGCTATCTGGCATTGGGTCTATTGGGATCTAGAAATCTTTTGTGATGAACGTATAGACAAATCCTCTTTAGATTTACCAAAAATCTTTGGAATTCATTTATTTCTTGCAGGGTGGCTTGTTTCCAAACACCCTGTAAACATCAAGAAAGCGTAAGGCTGATTTGGCATGTCAAAAACTAAAATAAAGTACAAGAAGCTGGCTATGATGAAAAAAAACTCCTCTTCTCTTTTTTCCAAATTTTATTTTGTATGTAACATTAAGCTAATTTTAATTTAACTAAATCTTTTAATATTATAAAAAAAGATAAAATATATTTTTTATTTTTGATGTCTATCAAAAGTTTTAAAAATACTCATAAATTTTGATTTGTTTCAATTTTATTTTTTAAGTTTTTTATTTGTATCAATTTTATCCTTCTTACAAATTTTTTTATAATTAATATTTTTCTTTCCAATTACACTACAAGAAAAAATGACTTTTAGCGGCCATTTATTTTGCTTTTAGAGACAATAAAAATAGCTGCTAATATATTTATCGGCAATTAGACATTAGCCGTCTTATGCTTTGCTGCTAAAAGGTTTTAGCGGCAATTATAACATTTGCCGGTAAAGACCTTTTTAATGGCCGCAAAAAGTATATAACTATTAGTGGTCATTTTTTAGCAATTTATATGGCCACTAAAAGTAATTCTAAAATTGCAATGTTATTCATTTTTAGCAGCCATTATTATTGCCGCCAAAACCCATTTTACCAGCAATTTATATGGCCACTAAAAATAATTCTAAAATTATAATGTTATTTACTTTTAGTTGCCATTACTATTGCGGCTAAAATCTTAAGACTTTTTTTTAGTTATATTATACTCAATTTTTTAGAAACAACGAAATTCTTTTTTTTTCTAGAATTTCAATTATTTGTGGCAACAATAATTATTATTATTATTATTATGCATAATATAAATATACTAAAATTAATTATTACAAAATGAGATATTTCATTAAACTTAAAATATTGATACACAAATTTTTCTTAAAAAAATAATAAATCATGTTACAAATCTAAATAACAAAAAATGCTACAAGCTTATAACTATGTTACATCAAGTTAGGCTATAATAGTAGCAAGGAAGAAAATAAAGGAATGAACATAAGTTATATATAAGTAATAAGTTGCCACTGTATCAGAAACAGAATAGTAAGCCATTGTCTGCACGCAGTAACAATTCCAAACAAACAAAATAAATAAATGAATAAAAAGAGAAATCAGGAAGCCATCATTGGCAATAACAATTAAAATTAACAAAACTTAAATCAATAAAATTAGCCTATGCTCGTACTTGAAGTCACTTAGAGTGTCAATTATCTATGTATAATGAATAAAAAAAATTTGGTTAATCAAAATAACACTATAAAATTCTTACTTGATTGTGAGTTTTTTAATGAGAGTTATTATAAACCTTCACAATATATTTTAATGGTGACAATTTATAAAACCTCCCTAAATCATTAACAATAACTTCCACAGCCCAATCAATACTAAAAAAAATTTTAGCCCAAATAAATATTAGCTCATAATAAAAATTGAAAAAAAAAAAAACAGTAAGAAGGCTTCGACAAAGAAAAAGAGAGAGAGAGGGAGAGGGACGATTCATCACCGCCGCCATTCATCTCCTTGCCGCCGTCGTCTCCTCCGTCAAGCGTTGCCGGTGGAGTTATAAATGGAAATCGTGGAGCCTCTGAATTTTCATTGACCTCTCAGAGTGACGATTTGATTTAGATTGTTGAGGTAATGCTTCAAATTTTCCGCTTCTCCGTCGTCTTCCACCGTGGGTTATGCCACTGGTTTTGCTTTTTCTCCGTCGGCTTGAAGCACTCAAAGTGCGTTTCGGCGCGGATTCGGTGCTGCTAACTGAGGAGATCAAGAAGGCGAGCTAGCAAGTCTCTGTAAGCTTCGATTGAAGCCACGTTCAAAACTATCAGATCTCGTGGAACTGATTTCATGTCGTGTGGAGTCATTACAATGAGGATTTGTTCCTAATTTTTTCTTGTTCTTTGCTTTCTTCAATTCTTCAAATTTTTTCAAAGATATTAGATTTTGTGATAATTTGATGATATAGTTTTGGCAAAATTATACACAAATTCTGCTTCTTATGTTCTAATATACTCTTCTCTTCTGTTAATTTTTCAGGTCAAGACAGAGAATTTGATATAGATTTAGTTAAGTTGATTTGATATATTATAAAGGTGAATAGACATTGAAAATTTTGATTTTTCTTGAAGTAAAAAGGATGTTAGGGTTCATAGTTTAGGTGATCATTAAGTTCAATTGTTTCCATTAGAGGTTATTCTCCTTTATTGATGTAGATTTGTTGAGATATATCTATAAATTAAGTGTTTAGTACTTTGTTGATTCAAATTTCAAAATGAAAAATAGTTATCTTTTGTATACCTTCAAGTTGTATCATTTTTTGCTGATCAAGATTGGTAGAAAAATTTCAGTATATAGCATAATAGTTGTTTAAAACAAACATAGCAATGTTCATGTTTCTCATTCAAAGTAGACATATTTAATTTAATGTTCTGTTTTGACAAGTGACTATTACTAAATATGTCATATGAAGTTCTTGAACAAGCAATAAATTACTTCAATGATTCCAATAAAGGTAACATATTTGTATTATAACTGTATAGTATTTACTAAAAAAACTAAACTATGGTTAATCAGATCTACTTTATCGACTCTATTTTGCAGGTATTTTCTATCAATTTCTTTGGGGAGTGGGGTGACGAGCCAGGTGAGCGTAGTTATTAGTTTCCTCCCATTCAACCTGTTGGTCGTGACGCTTACAGCGTCTTTTAGTATCTTCAACTCTTCAATCTCTCTTTTCAATTTTATTCAATTTTCCCTCATCTTTCTATTTCAGCTGCGCGACAAATTCAGAGTCCAAAGAAGGTGTTGCCATCAAAAAGATCGGGAATGCCTTTGACAACAGGATCGATGCCAAGAGGACTCTCCGGGAAATCAAGCTCCTCTGTCACATGGACCATGATCATGTAATCAATTTCATTTTTCTCTAATCAGTTTTTTATTCGGTTTTGGTTTTGAAGTTTTTGGTGTGAATTCTGTGTGGCAGGTGATTAAGATAAAGGATATAATAAGGCCAGCGGAGAGGAAAAAGTTCAATGATGTGTACATAGTTTATGAGCTAAAGGACATGAGAATCTGCCATTCATTCTTCTTCTTTAATGAAACTAACTGCAACCATGACAATGGAAGAAGACTCCTTAGCTGCACTTCCATTTGACAAAGCTGTTGAACAACAGGTTCAATTTCTTCTTTACATTTTCTCTTTACACTTCAAAGTTTAGAATTTTTCCTTCTTAGCTCTATGATTTTTTTCTTTCAATTTTGAATTTCTTATTTTTCTTTCTGGCATAATTACTGCTACATAGGTAGTAAATATGAATGAAGAATTACATGCCACGATACAATGTTTTAATTTGGAGAAACACGTCGATGCTCGCATGAGCTTTGGTGGCAACGGTGGAAAGTTGCAGGTTTTTTTTTATTATTTTATTTGAATCTCTTTGAATTTTTCTTATCTTAGCTATGTCTCAGTTCTATTCTATGGCTAATGATTAATCATATGAATACCTGTAAGTAGTGTGTAGAAAATACTATACCATTACCACAAGATGCTCAAGTTCTATTCCCAATTTTTTTAAAAAACGGATATTTCTCATAATGAGGATCACCTACATGAATTCAAGATTCAAACTATGCCATGGAGTCCTTCCTAAAATTTTCAATTTAGAGTAATTAAGATGTAGGACTTTTAGTTATAAATCCGCCTATAGTCTTGCTAGTTACAAAATTTTCATAAACTTGTATACAGCAGTTACCAAATACTACTTAGCAATAATAACTTGCACCTCCATTTGTCACATGATACATGATGATTACAATCTGTTCACTGCAGATTTTGGATGCTATGTGATGATTCAGGGGGATTTTAGGGTATAAGAAGATAAGAAACATCGGGCGACCTATCAGGCATTAGGTGATTCTGAAAAGAAGCTCCAGTTTTATTCAGCCAGACAAATAGCCTGTCGCTTGCTTGGAAGCAGGGGTTACCTCTGTCAGAAGGTTTAATTTAAAGTGATTTGAGCAAGGTCTTGCCGAACGATGGTGATATGCCTTGGGCATCTGCTCTTACAGATTATTGTTTAATTTTGTAGTGCTGGCTTCCTGTGGAGGAGGATTGTATGTGTTCAAGAATCAATTCCTGCTCCCTCTGGCTCGGAATGAAATTTTGATTGTATATGCATCCCAAGGTTATCTTTTTTCCTCCCTTGCATTGGTAGTTTACCGATGAACAAGTTGATTTTGATATGCATATAAAAGGCTAATTAAGAGAATCAAAGGTTGAGGACTTCCTAGATTAACATACTTAGGAATCCCCCAATTCTTGAATAGTTGTTAGATATATTTGTTTTGTTAATGCACCTTATTTATTTTTTGTTAGTATTTATATTTGTTTTTCTTATACTCAAGAAGAAGAAAAGGAAATTAGTGTTGAAAAAGGTACATAAATGCAGAGATAGTATTTGCAGCTAGCTCCACTTGCCCATTGTGTGGTTGTGTTCCTTTATTTTACCATGAAAAAGAGGTATTTGTGCATTTTGCATATAACACAGCATGTGGTCATAATATGAAGGCCAAAACACTAAGACTAATTTACAGAAAAAAATAGCATATATAAGATAATAAAATAATGAAGATTATTAGCATGTGTGGCATGCATGCATGATATGATTGTTATTTGTTTCTGAAAGAGAATATATAGTACACATTGCTATAGATGTATATCATGATTATTCTCTATCACTCTTTTATTCAGTACTATCTATTCTACCATCATGCTATGCCGGTTAGCTTATCCTCAATTATTCACTTTCTGTACAAATTTTCTAAATGAATCAAAATGATCAAGGGATCAAGTTGACTAATGTATTTTATTCATAGAAACTATTTGAACTCATTAACACCAGACCAAAGAAAGCATTAACTCTTAATTTTGCTTTTGATCAAAGTTCTAATTTTGTTGTGTGTAAACCAGGATGCTGTGGTCTCTCGAAATTGACTGTCTACTTTGTTTTGTTTCTAAAGATAATTAATTCTTTTATTTCTATTTTTTAATGATACTTTTATGGCTTTTATTTTTTCTATTTTGTTGCATTGATGTTTACCATTATGAACATATGGCCTCTTATTTCAATGTGTACTCTACTCTTAATTTTTTGAAAAGTGAGAGAAGAATCTGCTTGCAATGAGGGGAAGAGTTTTGGTATAGGATCTCAGATTCATGACAAGGGACATAAGGATGAGGTGTGCATTTTTGTTGTTTTTATTATTCTAAATGTAATGGTTGTTCTATGACAGTTCTTACATGTTTAGCAGTATTGATTATGGAATAAGGAATATATATTGGCATGTAGTTTATTTTTCATACAATAGGAAATGCTTTAAGATAAGTCGCCGAAGCTGTTAGCTGGTGTATGCTTTTTCTTTCTACTAAGCTTGCAATTAGAGTTATTTCTAGTTTTTGGACAATGAAGAGTATGTTTCATAGATGAAATGATTAGTGAAAAACTAAATGTGGAAAACAATTAGTAGCAATTAATCTCATATTTGAAAACAATTGACAATAGCCAGAGTTAGGACTTCAAGTTTGTTGCTGCTGCTTTTTTTTTAATTTGAGAATATGTAATTTTGATGAGATTAACGAATGATTTGAAATTAAAAATAAATAAATAATTATAGAATTTATGGAGGTTTAAAAAGCTTACAAAATAGTTAATTTTTTTAAATTAAAAAATTAATTTGTGGGGTTTTAAATTGCCACAAAAGTGATTTAAAACTGTCACAAAAGTCCAATATAAAACCCCCACTAAACACACACAAAACCTCCACTGAATAGATTGTGGAGGTTTTTAAAAACCCCACAAAAGACCTCGTGGCACCTCAAATTTTGGGAGTTTTAGAAACCTCCACAAATAAGAAAAAAAATTGCCACAAATAAATAAAAACCTTGTAGTGTGAAAACAAACCATACAAATGTTCTTCAAATTTTTGCTTCCATCTCTCTTCATAATTCATACACCTCCTAAAATATATCTTTAAATCTGTAATACTATCAAACTGTAAATGAGTTTAAATATCAACAAAATAGAGAGTAAGTCACTAAGTCTAAATTACTAAGAAATTTGGCATACAACTGTGACACTTGACACTATAAATTAAATCAGAGATATGAGAATAATCACCTACCATCATATTTCTTGAGAATTGTATTCTTGGTACTCAAGTAAAGTGGCCACCTCTTTGAAAATGCTAGGGACATTGATGATTCAGCAAACACTCAAATAGACTATAAAATTATCAAAAGCAAGCATGTTTACACACAATAATTAAAACAAAAATAAGGGTTTATACATTTAACTACACTACAAAAAAATCACTTTTAGCGGCTATTTATTTTGCTTTTAGCGGCAATAAAAATAGCTGCTAATACATTTACCGGCAATTAGGTATTAGCCGTCTTATACTTTGTCGCTAAAAGGTTTTAGCGGCAATTATAATATTTGCCGGTAAAGACCCTTTTAATGGCCGCAAAAGGTATATAACTATTAGCGGCCATTTTCTTGGCAATTTATATGGCCACCAAAAGTAATTCCTAAATTGCAATGTTGTTCATTTTTAGCGGCCATTACTATTGCCGCAAAAGCTCATTTTACTGGCAATTTATATGATCACTAAAAATAATTTTAAAATTGTAATGTTCTTTACTTTTAGTTGCCATTATTATTGCCGCTAAAATCTTAAGACTTTTTTTAGTTATATTATACTCATTTTCTTAGAAGCAACGAACTAACCTTTTTTTTCTCTAGAAGCTCAATTATTTGTGCCAACAATTATTATTATTATGCATAATATAAATATACTGAAATTAATTACTACAAAAAGAGATATTTCATTAAACTTAAAATATTGATACACAAATTTCTCTTGAAAAATAATAAATCGTGTTACAAATCTAAACAACAAAAAATGCTACAAATCTATAATTATGTTACATCAAGTTAGACTATAAACCAATCCCAATGACAAATCCTACGAAGCATTGCCATGGCATGAAGGGTTGTTGCAAGCATTCCCAACCAGCAGTATCATCAATCACAGAAAATTAAGAATATAACATTATCATCTACATAAGACTTTCTTCAAACAAAATCCAAAGACAGGTAATTGCCCAACATATGGGAGCGCATGAACCTCCACAATTTGGCTGTGACCCCTTTTGGGCTTTCATTTGTGCTGTCGTAGTTAACTATCACAATTATAGTGGTGTAACATCAATAAACCCAATACAAAAAACAAATCATTTTCGGTAGAAGATCCAAACATCATTAACTTCTGGTGCTTGATCTTAGAAGAATCACTCCAAAATACAATCATAGATATTGATATAAATGGATTTCAATACTAAGATTGCAATGAGAACTTTACCTTCACTTTTTTTCTCTTTTCCAGGATACTTTTCCACTTTCTCTTCTTTATTTCAAGCCATCCTTGATAATCAACATTTATGTCAACATTTTCAGATGATATTTTCTTTTGTTGAATAAGTGAAAGTGACTCGTCCTTGCTACTATTATCAATGTTGTTGCTGAGAATTTCCATGACCACTGAGCTTAATTGAATTCCCTTCATTATTAGCTTTATAATGTCGTATAATTGGTCTAGGACCAATTGGCAAATTTCTGGCCTTGTTTCCAAAATCCTCCAATCACTCACAGTCTCTTCATCAGCCATAAGGCTGACACCATTAGAATCACTATTCCCTTTTGAGTGATCATCCCTTTTAAATGAGTTAAAGACATTAACTAATTTTCAATGACTAAAATTGTCCTCTTTTTCACGAACTTTCTTATGCAACCAATCTGGATGAGCTACTCGAAAAACAGAATTTGCAATCCGTAAGTATTAAACTCCTCAGAAAAAATACAAAAAATACAAGAATCAATTACTTCAATATGCCAAAAGAAAAACTTTAAACCTTTTGCATGGCAGCGGGAATTGTGACAATTTTTTGAATTGTTGAAGAAAAACTCAAATGGTCTGGGCATTTGACCTTGTATACCGTGTAACTTGGTACCAAGTTTTCATAAAACTTCCTAGTATAATGAACCTGCAAAAATTAAATTCAATTCAGGTTCCTTCAACAGAGGAACAAGACAGCAATTCCAAAATTTCCCACCAAGCTAGTTGAAAATTTTCTAAGATGCAGTTCGGCATTTACCCACCCAACTCCTATCAAAACACCGAAAACAAACACAAACAATAACAAACAACCTAAAATGTCTATTACTTCCTGTAGCTAAGCATAAATATTGGTAATCATCCATAATAATTATGTTCACATTATTGATTATACTCCACCAAATAACATAGTAAACTAGAAGGAGGCGAAGAAAGATCAAAGTTGAAAGAATTCCTAGAAGAAACCATCTTAAATATAATATGTAGCAAGAAGAAATTACACTGGTGCCAGGAGCAGGAGTGCAAATCTGATGAGCGAAAATCCTAACTGTAATATTACTGCTTTTGAAGAACATTAAAGCTTCTCACAAACTTAAAAACTTGTTTGTACTGAAAGCAAAGCAAAGAAAATGAAATTATTATGTCAGGCAAGTCATTTCTACAGAACCATTAGTTCTAATATCATTAGTATATAGTTAGTATATGTATAGGAATAAGAAATTAAATTAAGAAAACTACCAATGGCATCAACGTTGCTCCAGTAAATCTCTTTCTGAGGGTGCTGAAGAGGATCTCCATAAACCTCACTGGTGCTTGTAAGCAAGCTAAGAATCTGGCTCCAACTAATTAATTATTCCCTAATCTTGCCAACCATCAGATTTTGAATAATAAAATATTCACATCAAAATTCCATACAATTATATCAATTTCCAGATAAACTGGCTCAAATAGTAGGAATTTCATAATTTAGAATTAAAAAAAAAGAAAATAAAATTATTTTTCAGAAAATTAGCTACATTGAGTTAAAAATTAAAATAAAAACCACTAAATAGATGGCAGATCATAGTTACCAATAAAAATTGTTATTTGTTAATCATAGTATACGTTCGCTTACAGGTGTTCCCTACAGAGATGATGAGTTTTTTCTTATCACTAAGCAATAAACTAGCAAAATATTGTGGGTGGATGCAAAAGAGATAATTTTTAACTTTTAGATTCTTAGATTAATTGCTGAATAGAAATAAGCAAATGGCTTAATATAAATTGCCAAAATAAATATAACTTGTCTTCTACTTTCAACTTTCACTTGAATATGTGTTCCATCAAGATGAAAGCACGAACAGATATCCTCAATCCTAATGATTTATCTATATCAAATACTATGATGCTTTGTGCTTGAAGCTAATAATCTTGACCAGTATTACCTGGAAAACTTTTATTAGTTTCAGTTCACCTCTTCGCTTGATTTATCCATATCAAATACTGATCATTTGTATTATTGATTGCCACATCAACATTTAGCATAACACAAGGGCATGAGATTGTCAATTTCCTTTCAAATATCTACAATGCAATAAGTATGAAAAAGATTCTTTACAATTCTAACTACCAAGATTCTAAATCGTCAAAAGTAGGCAGAAAAAATTAAGTTTTGGAAGGGAGACATAAAAGGGTAAAGATTAAAAAGGGTGAAGCTAAATGAATTGCCTACACCCTAACAAACAATCACCGAAATCTAGCCTACAAATTTTAGCAAAGTCAACAATTTCTGAAGTATTCCTCAACAAGAACAAGTGAACAGTTAAACCTTATCCCAGTAACAGGATCAGCTTCCTGGATCTAATAATGGCATAATGTTCTATCAAAAATCATGTTCATGTTTAAACCGATAAGTCTCTTTTAATGATTTGCATATAGTTTTCTTTAGGACCCCCTAAATTTAGCTACAAGACTTCACCAAACATATTCAAACCACCTAATTCTACCATCTGTTCTACACGTGGCACTACCCCAAATCTCTTTCTAATGCTTCCATTCCTTATTATATCTTGTCTACCGAACCCATTCATTTATTGCAACATGCTTGTATGGCTGTGAATGCCATCTTGATTAAGTATGACCTCTATTATGAACCAAAGTTGTTAAAAAACCAATACCAACCTTCTGGCAGTATTTCTTTAAACGATCTTTCAACCTTGATTGTTGCTCTGTCTTGGACAGGTCAAGAAAAGATTTTGATAACCTTACATTAGCACCATCAACAAAATCAGACTCAATCTGCTTCTTTATATGATAATAGTCACTGAAAGATTTCAAATAGATATTTCAATCAATTGTGTACAAATAAATCTACAATATGCTAATGATAGCAAGCATTAACCAAAAAGAGAGGCACACCTTTTCTTTGCCATGAATGTTTCTCCATCCCAAGCCCACTCAAGTTTGCGTAGACATGTCTTTCCAGGATGGTTGAAATCACATGCAGCGCAAACCTCATCTGAAACAATCGACGGTGGCTACAAATAGGAAAGAAATGTCACATAAGCCACCAACATGCATCATAACTTCAGATTTCAGAAAGATAAATCCCAGTAAAACAGCATAAGCAGCACAAACATTCTTAAATTTTCTTCCAAATTTTTACTTGGAAGTTGATAGAATCAAGAAGATATCATTTCTAACAGAAGTGATCATCCACATGAATCTGGCCAGAAAAAGCTAAGAAACCATTGTGATATTGTGGTGAGATGCATGGCCACTTTTGCAAGTTTCTCCTACTATTCAATTTTTTAAAGAAATCCAGCCAAGTAAAATTGGCCTGGAGAAAACGTTGATATTCGAGAGTTACCTGAAACACCTAAACAAAAAATTAGGATCTGAAACATTTAAACACTTCGATTTCATATTGATCTGCCAGATTGATTAGGATCAAGCAAGCAAACGTAGCAAAAATAATAACAGAGAGAGAATCAAATGTTTCTGAATATTCAAACCAAAATCGAAAAAATAAACGGAGAAGACCTACCGCAGCGACGATCTTGTGCGTCTACACGCAAGAACGGAGGCGGTGCAAGCGGCGGAGGTGTGGTGTTGCGACAAGAGAAGCAACGGTGGCTGGAAGACCTTGGCGACATAGATCTGAGATGAACAAATGATGATAGCGATGCGGATCTACGCTTTCTCTCGATCTCAGAGGCGGAAGAGGAGCCTTTGCTCGATTCTAGAAGCCTTTGGAACTGCGGCGGCGATACCGACGACGATGAGCTTAGAGTTTCGTGGTGATCTCTCTTCTATCTCTATTTCAAGCAATCTCTCGTTCTGTTTGTTAATTGGCTAATTATTATGAAAAAAATATTTTAGGAAGAATACTAGTAGCCATAATACTATGGCCACTAAAAATTTTTAACTAAAAGTATCTTTTATATATTTTTTAGTGGCAATAATAATAATTGCCATTATAATATATAGTATTAGTGGTAAATATATAATTGCCATAAAAATCAACTTAAATAAAACAAACAGTGGCCATTAAGCTATTGCCGCTAAAAGTTAGTCGCTAAAATTAATATTTCTTGTAGTGCTAAAACATAATGGTATATGCTTGTAGAAACTATAAAATGAATCAAATCTCATCAATATTATACATAGCAAGTGCTACACCTAGGACTTTGAAATTGAAAATATCTAGTTCTATTGGACTCTCACTAACTTCAGGGACTACATAGACATAGATACAATTTGATAAAAAAAAGTCAATGATGCTTAAAATACCAAATACATGTCCAATCACAAAATAGCACAGGAATAGAAAAATTGATTGCATTCTGCATAAAGGCACACAAGAAATATTATCATATAATTGGGGGATTAATTAGGATACCATTTGTACAAGAGTCCCGATATTCCTATAATTAACTTTGAGATTTGATCACAATTTGGAATTAATTTTAAAAGTTAATAACTTTTTCTGATAAGACACCTTATTTTCAAGTCTTCTTTGCGTAAGTTTGGTCCCCATTTCTCTTTTCATGCTTTTTTATTTTCAACATCAAATTCAAGTCCTCCCTCCCAAATTAAAAAAAAAACACATTTTTTTGCAACTTGCTGATGCACCACTATTTAGAGATATATTTTGTACTTAATTTGAGTGGTTTTCTCAACATTCTATCACACTTATTCATATAAAATGCATAGTTTTGTATTTCCTTCCCAATTTCACTTAATGGTTGAAAACATGCTTTTTAGGCTTTAATTGTGCTATCTTTTTAATCTCTCTCTATTACTATTCGATGCCATGATTCGTTTGTTGAGTGATTTCAAAATTTATAGGAGCAAGAATGGTCTAGAAGAGAGGAAAGAAGCATGCATGACTTGCTAAGTTACTTTTTAATCACACAAAACCTGAATATACCAAAAAGACTCAAACTATTTCCAGAAATAATTAGCTCAAATAAAATTAAGCTAGCATGCAATATTATCCTATAGAACTACCCTATGCTAATTAAATATATACTCGTCATAATATTTACCTAAATTCTATTCCATCAACTTGGCCATATATATAGACACAGCACACACATTCGACTTGAAGAAATTAGGAGTATAGATAATTAACTAATTATTATAAAGTAACAATAATGTAACTCTTATATGAGAGTTGATTATAGACAAGCTGCAACAAAGTAACATTGACCATTTGATCCCAAATATTTGTGCCCGAAAATCAACACATTGAATTAAAACTAAAGCAACAATTATTTGCCAATAATAATAAATTAAAACTTGCCTTGAGATAATTATTCATCATTGATGAACATAATTGCAGTGCATCCCATTTATCTATAGCATAAGCAAAAACCAATTTAGCTTTATTTGCGATCCCCTCATTTGATTTCACGTGATCATCTTGTCAACATAAGAGTTGAAGGCAATGAGCTAAACCAGCTTATGCTCTAAGACCTCATTTTTCACTCACAGTAAGCCACAAAATACTTGCCAAATTCCAGTAAAGCAGAATGCTTAAAGAGAATAAAATCCTTCGACTAGTTAAACTTACAAGAATTAGGAAGTCATTAGTTAGCCTATTCTCACGATCAATGTCCTTATCCTGATTGTTTCCACAATTTTCACTGCAAAATTGTTTTAAGCCATAAGAATCACAATTTGGATCCAACATGGCCCCTCATCCCAGAAAAATTAAAAGTAAGAATTTAAACCTTCTCCCAATAACAAATCGTGCAACAATGCCCTTCTATCCTCCAGTTTCTTCAAAGATGCACTTGCAAAGAAAGAACTCTTAATGTTAAAACCACCTCTAATCCACAATCTCAGTGAGCAAATCGTGCAATATTAATCATGACAGAGTAATTTAAAATGTTAGTGATTTCTAATCAAACAAGAGAAAGAACAAAACATATATAATTACCACTTCCCATCCAGACATTGCGAATGGCGTCCCTATTCTTCTGGCGGCCAAATGTTGTGATTACACCTATCATGACCAAAGGCTTTCCTTCAAAGTAAATCCCATTGGTCTCAAGCAGTTGCTTCAAAACAAAACCCTTATTCCTAGCAGCAGCAAGTTCCATCTCAAGGGAATAGAGCTTCTTGTGTTGTTTCCTAAACAATCACACGATGGAACAAGTACTGAACAAGTTCCAAGCACGAAATGATCATCATTAACAAATATCCAAACAAGAATTAAGAGATCAAGTTGAGTGAACCTGCAGATTATGATCTTCAAGGTATCTTCTACCGATATCGCAGATTGTCCCTATAACAATTAACAGAACGAAACCCTAAGCATGATTAGACTAAAATAAATAAAAATCAAATTGTTAGGAACTTGAATAATTACCTGGCCAGTGATCCTGTCAAGCTATTTGATTGCAACTCTGGTAAACATACCAAATACCAACTTTAGCTTCCCAGCTCCATTAATTACAGTATCAGTGGCCTGATACTGATCACCAAAAGCATGCCCACCAATACAAATGGACCGATTCAAATTCCATTATCTAAAAACAATTTAAAAGTGCATTACTATTGCATCTTAGAAGGTTCAACACACATTCATGTTCAAAAACATGGACATGACCCTAAAATAATGTGTCCTTGATGTAAAATGAGCATAAGTAACTTGATCAAAGTATTGTCCTTCAAACAATCATCATCATCGTCATCTCAGATCACAAACCAAGAAAGTAATAATAATTAAGATTACAAAAATAGAATTCATCAAATCTAGACTTAGGAATTCCAACAATCAATCCCTAATAAAAAAAGATAAAATTAAAAATTAAAAAGGAAATTGGTAAAGCGAGAATTGAGGCCCAGTCAACAATTTAATATATAACTTCCATGAGTCTCACTAACTTGAATTAACTTGAATCACGATTAATTAGAACCGTACCTTGGGATCGGTACTCAGAGGCCTTCTGGTGGAAATCACGAGCGACGAGACGCGCAGCTTCGTCTTTGGCTTTGGAGACGATTAAGAGGTCGTGCAAATGCGAGATGCTGCGAGGCGTGTACTCAAACTCTGTAACGGGTTTGCCGGTGGCTTCAAATGTCTTTGCCAACCACTCACTCACTTCCTCGATCCGAGAAGACGCATCGGAGCCGCTTTTCGGTTCTGACTCCGCAGGATTCTGATCGGCCATTCGTACTTCGAGTTAGGAGAGACAGAGTGCAATATGAGAGGTGATTTTGGGATTTGTATTGACGTCACAGCTTGTTGCTGAAGATCGGCGGTGTCAGAAAAAGGCGTAGATGTCAGAGGTTTGGGCATTGCTACCAGATCTAGAGATGAGTTAGTGGAGGAGGCGCCTTTGCTCGACGGCGGTGGCGATGGTGGCAGCGACGGATACGATGAGATTAGGGTTTTGGCGGTGAGACCATTTTTCACCTTCAACATAAGCTAGATCCCTTTCTCTTTAAATATCTGAATCAACATTTTTTACACCAAAGTTCTAAGAAGCACAAGCAATAACTCATTAAAAAAATATTTTAATGATAATAATACTGGCCATAACTCTATGGCCACTAAAAATTTTTTACAAACAAATTTTTTTTGTATTTATTAGTGGCAATAAAAATAATTGCCATTATAATATATATAGTAATAAAAGTAAATATATAATTGACGCAAAAACATAACTTAAATTAAAGAATTAGTGGCCATTGTATTATTGCCACTAAAAATTTGTCACTAAAACATGGTTTGTTTGTAGTGTTATACCTCTTCTCTATACCCATCATCATCACACTTCTTTCACTCTCTCTCTTTCTCTCTCACATTTCACCATTACCCAACACACCACCTTCACCGTTGTCACCCACTTAAATTTCTACAACAATAAAAAATATTCTCTGCAATTTCACTATTGTTGCTGTCGGACCATTCCAAGGTAAGTCGTCGGCGGCTCTTCCTTAGCTAGATCTGAAATCTACAACGTCGATGGAGGCATATCTCATCAATTTAGTCAATTTCCAATACTTTCAAGAATATATCACAACTTAATAATCCTAGAATAGAATATTCACTAAAACAGAAAATTATATCTGTGTTCTACTAACTAATTAATCAACTTAACTCTGCAAATCAAAATTAACTAACAGAAATTAGAGGCAGTAGACGTAGTTACCGAAATGTTGAGCTCGCCAAAAATAAGAGAAACAGGGTTGCTCTATTTTGATTTCGTGTTTAAAAGTGAGTGAGACACAGAGGTAGAGGTTGGGATATGGAGAGAAGAAAAGGAGAAGAAGAAAAGGGAAGGGAGAGGAGCTGCGATGGTGTTGAGTGGTTGCCTGCGACGAACAAAGAAGGAGGGAGAGAGATGGCTTAGGTGGTGCTGGGTTTGTGCGAAGAAGAAGAAAAAGGGTGGTGGTCGTCGAGAATGGAGCTCGACGGAGATGGTGGTGATGATGATGATGGAGAGTCGGCGGAGAAGGGAGAGAGAGAGAGAGAGAGAGAGAGAGAGAGAGAGAGAGACGATGATGATGATGATGATGACGACGAGGAATAGGGATAGGAGAGGGTATAATTGAAAAAATATTAATTATTAAAAATTAGCAGTAAGAGTAAAATTAATACAAATAAAAAAATTGAGGGACAAAATTGAAACAAATTAAAATTTATAGATATTTTTAAAACTTTTAGTAAACATTAGGGACAAAAAGTACACTTTACCCTATAAAAAAATATGTTCTAAACATCCTAGCTCCAGAAGATAAAGGAGAACTAGAGGTCCCTATTCTTTCAACAACACCACACATAGTTTCCTTGTAAAATTTTTAAATAACGGGTAACAACTCCGCACTAACTCACTTCTTTGATAGAGGTATCCTATGCTGCATTTGTTTACTGGCATGGGACACTGAGACAGGGACATAGAGACACAAAATCATGTTTGGCAGATGACATATAAACAAAGACATTGTATCTAGAGAAACTAAATTAATGTATTTTGTATCCATCCTGACAAGAAGGACACGGAGACACTAGCAAGAGACAATTTATTTTTCATTTTTTTCAATTATTCTTGTTAATTTTTTATAATTATATTTTTTATTATTATATTTTGAGTAAAAGACAAATAGGTCCCTGGCCTTTTTAAACACGGACATTTTCGTCCCTCAGGATTGAAAAATACATTTAAATCCCTCACCTTATAAAACGTGTGACAATTATACCCCTCTATCGAGTTGGGGCTCAAAACGGCAACAGAGAATGCTGACCTGGAGGGGTGGAGATTGAGCTATCCTTTTTTCTTGATGATGTGGATGGGGAACAAATTGTTAATGGACAAATTGGTCCTTGTGCCTCAAAACAACACTGTTAGCATCTCCCACCTTATTTCACTCTTCGTAATCCCATAACACCCAGAAACTACTCCAGTTATTACAGAAAACCCTACCAGAAGATAAACAGCTTCTTTCTCCCTCCAAAAAAAACATCTTCCTTCAGTTAAAAGTGGTGGTGTGCTTAGTGGATGTCATGGTTGGCGAGGGGAATGGCAAGCTTTGTCTGGCAAGAAGCTGTCATCTTCTACAGAGGTAAGGGTAATAGTCGAGGATACGTGCGTTGTTGTTTAAATGTTTGTGACAATATAATGCATGGGGTTGGTTTTAGGGATGATTGCATGTTTTATTTCAGGTAAAAGAATGAGAAAAAGTTATGTGGAGTTTACTGATTTCAAAATTTGAGGCACTTGATCTAGGGTTTAATGTCTGATATATGTTGTTGTGGGTAATGTAGATAGATGATATGTATGTGATACCTATTTTTCATCACGAAGGCCATTTTGGTAGAGGACTGATGCAACTCGGGGTTGCGTCGGTAAAGAATTTCTCGGTAAAGTTGCGTTGCAAGTATAGCTCTACCAACAACAATCCTCGAGTATCAAATTTAGAAAGGGATTTGGTTGTCACAAGTTCAACCCCAATAGAAATAACCGAAGTATTCAAACCTCGGGTCGTCTTACAAGGAATGGGCAAACATGTGCTTCAATATTGGTTAGAAATCCGGGGTTGTGAGTCATGAGCAAGAATTTAAACTAGGAATCTTAACAAGCAAGTAATCTTAAATTGCAAGAAACTAATTCAAATAACTAAGCAAGATATGAGCAATTCCAAACTAGCAAAGTAACATCCAATATAATTATATTATAAACCAAACAAGCAACTATAACTAAGACAAGTAATCAAGAATTTGGATTTCCAAATATAAATGATAAAAGTAACTCTTGGCTAGGCATGGGAATTGGGGTCACCATCCTTGTCTAATAACCATATCTTGATAATTATAACGAACCAAACTCATTAAGTCTACTTCTATACTTGAAGTACGTCAAATGGTTTGGTCAACATCAACCCATAAGTTCTAACCTCACTACTAATTGACTTAGTAATAGCTTAGTGTCAATGGTTATCAAATTGACCACTAAGGGTTCTCAAATCATCAAATCCATTAAACCCAATGACTCAAGTTTACCCAATCTCCTTAGCCTAGGCTAAGAGTAAAGAGAACTACTCCATAATCAAAGTAAACAATTCATCGAACACATGGTGAGCATTATCAAAGAACATGTTCAAATTGCAATTAAATTGAAATTAACAAGTACCCACTAACAATTATCAACATGCAATCACACAAACAACACAATTAATCATAGAGATCATCAATGTAACATCAACAAGTCAAGATTCACAACACTCATGAAATGGGTATAAAATGACAATTGACAAGAATTCATAAAACTAACACAAGATCTAAGCAAAATTGTATTAAGGAATTCAAATTGAACAATTAAAACTAGTAATTAACAAGATCCAACTCAGAATTTAACAAGGGAAGATCAAATTAAAACTAGATCTAGAGAGGAACAAGGGTTTCTCTCTCTAGAAGAACAAAGAAAAAAAACTAGCTAAAAATTGTGTCTAGTGTAAAATGAATGATCCCCCCTTTTCCCCTAGCATCCTTGGGTATTTTCCATGCAGAAACAGCTTGAATTTGGGCCTGATGAGCCTCAGAAATTGCCAGGCACAATTTCCTTTAATGAGGTCACGTGCAGCTTTCCGCGCGTGCGCGCTGATTGCTTTTGAGATCCACGCGTGCGCACCAAGTGCGCGTGCACGTCGACGGGAATCCTCTGATCCGCGCGGATGCGTCCATCCTTGCGTGCCACTTCTAGCTATCCTCATCCACGCGTGCACGTGGAGTGCGCGTGCGCGCCGATGCTGAGTTTTCCAAAATCCAAATCTTTATGTTCCTTCCTCTTGCACATGCTTTCTTTCTCTCTTCTAGGCCATTCCTACCCTATAATTCCTGAAATCACTCAACAAATACATCACGGCATCGAATGGCAATAAAAGAGGATTAAAATATGGCAATTTTAAGGCAAAAGAAGCATGTTTTTCATTATGGAGCAATATTAGGAAAGGAACACAAAACCATGCATTTCTTGTGAATAAGTGTGAGAAATATTGACAAAAACCCCCAAATTCTACACAATATAAACCACAAAATTGGAGTTTATCAAGGACCCAGTGGAACTCTTGAGTATATTGGTGGAAATGTTGAAAATTTTCCAAAGATGGACTTGGACTTCGTGAATTTTGGGGATTTGGTGACATTGTTCAAGGGTCTGGGCTATGCATCATACAGGGAAGTTTATTGGTATGACCCAACAAGCAGTGACATTGAGTCTGGACTGCACATTCTGAGAGGAAATGCAGGAATCAATGAGATGCGAGAGAACAAACTGAGGAATTCAACCACGGATGAGTTTTACATTTACTTCGACCACCCCGTCGATGAGTCACAAATAGTAGAAGAAGATGCTGTTGTAGAAACGGGGCAGAAGAATTTGATGATCACATTGATGTTAATAGCATCATGAGGGAGCTTCAGTCATCACTATCCACAGAAGATGATGGGTATGATAGTAGGGAGGATGAACTGTATAAACCTCCTCCGGTTGTCTCTGAAACTATTTCTGATGATGATTATTCTAGCTGTGATGAGAAAAATGATGGTATAAAGAGAAAAAAAAATCTGAAAGGAAAGGAGAAGGTTCTGCCAAAGAATAAGGTCAATGCCAAGGAAGGGACAGGGACAGAGTCAAGTAGAAGTAAAAAAAGAGCTGGACCAAAGAGTGTAAGTAGGAGTGATGGCAAAGGAACTAGGCCAACTACAAAGTTCAAAGGAACTGTGCCTACTGTAAAGCCCAAAAGGACCAGGCCTGCTGCCAAGTCCAAAGGGTGTGGGCCTAATGTAAAGCCCCAAAGAACTAGGCCTACTATACAAGTTGAAGAAGCCGTGCTTACTGTGCAGCCCAATGTTAGGCCTCCAATCAGCCTTTATATGAATGAGGAGAATTCAGATGATGATGACCCTATTTATGAGTATGAATCAGAGGATCTTCACACACCAGTGCCTTCAGAAGATGAGGGAGACAAACATGAATTTCCAATTTTTAATGATGAGTATGGATTTGGGGAGGGTAGATTTGAGATTAGAACCAAGTTTGCAACCATTGATGGGTTCAAAGAAGTGGTAAGAGATATGTTCATTTCTGAAGGGAGAGAACTTATCTGGATAAAAAATGATAAAGAAAGAGTGAGGGTTGGCTACAAGGGTAAAGACTGTCCATGGCTGGCACATCTATCATACAACAAGACACTGTTATGTTTCCAGGAAAGACTTTCAATCCAGAGCATACATGTGCTAGAGATTTGAATAGTAATACTGCTAATTAATACTGGATCAGTAAGAAAGTGGAGAAGAGAATGGCAAGTCAACCTTATATGACAACTGATGAGCGGATAATTTATACGCTTTTTGGCATTGTTTTTAGGATGTTTTTAGTATATTTTAGTTAGTTTTTATTAGTTTTTATTCAAAAATCATATTTCTAGACTTTACTATGAGTTTGTGTATTTTTCTATGATTTCAAGTATTTTTTGACTGAAATTGAGGGACCTGAGCAAAAATCTGATTCAGAAGTTGAAAAAGGACTGCAGATGCTGTTGGATTCTGATCTCCCTGCACTTGAAGTGGATTTTTTAGAGCTACAGAAGCCCAATTGGCGAGCTCTCAATTGCATTGGAAAGTAGACATCCTGGGCTTTCCAGCAATATATAATAGTCCATACTTTTCCTGAGATTTGATGGCCCAAACCGGCGTTCCAAGTCAGCATAAAAGCTGGAGTTAAAAGCCCAAACTGGCACAAAAGCTGGCGTTTTACTCCAAGAAAAGTCTCTACATGTGAAAGCTTCAATGCTCAGCCCAAGCACACACCAAGTGGGCCCGGAAGTGGATTCTGCATCATTTACTCATTTCTGTAAACCCTAGGCTACTAGTTTTCTATAAATAGGACCTTTTGCTATTGTATTTGGACACCTCATGACACTTTACACGTTTCATATTGAATGGAATTAATGCAATTACTACCGTTTTCCATTCAATCACGCTTGTTTCTATTCTAAGATATTCACTCGCACTTCAACTTGATGAATGTGATGATTCGTGACACTCATCACCATTCTCAACCTATGAACGCGTGCCTGACAACCACCTCCGTTCTACCTTAGACTGAGTGATTATCTCTTACCCTCCTGATTCAGATCAGAGTCTTCGTGGTATTGGTTAGAATTATTGGTGGCCATTCCTGAGATCCGAAAAGTTTAAACCTTGTCTGTGGTATTCCGAGTAGGATCTGGGAAGGGATGACTGTGACGAGCTTCAAACTCACGAGTGCTGAGCGTAGTGACAGACGCAAAAGGATCAATGGATCCTATTCCAACATGAGTGAGAACCGACAGATGATTAGGCATGCGGTGACAGCGCATTTGGACCATTTTCACTGAGAGGACCGATGGTAGCCATTGACAATGGTGATCCACCAACATACAGCTTGCCATGGAAGGAGCCTTGCATACATGAAGAAGACAGTAGGAAAGCAGAGATTCAGAAGATAGAGCATCTCCAAAACCTCAACATGTTCTCCATTACTGCAAAACAAGTATTTATCTTATGTTCTTTTACTTTTTGCAATTAAATCTGAGAATAATTGATATCCCGACTAAGAGTTACAAGATAACCATAGCTTGCTTCAAGCCGACAATCTCCGTGGGATCGACCCTTACTCACATAAGGTATTACTTGGACGACCCAGTGCACTTGCTGGTTAGTTGTGCAGAGTTACAAAAGTGTGATTGTGATTTCATGCACCAACAACTAATGAGGCAATCAACTTCCTTAGAGAAGAGTTTAACTTGGTGGTACATCAGATGATGGCTTACAGGGCAGTGAAAGAGGCCAAAGAGAGGATAATGGGAAACGAAAAGGAACAATATGGCAAGCTCAGGGAATATGGCATGGAGATAATTAAGAGTAATCCTGGGTCAACAGCAAGAGTTGATGTGAAACCTATCCCTCAATTCCTCTCTGTCTTTGACAAAATATATATCTACTTCGAGGGCTGTAAGCAAGGCTAGCTTTAAGACTGGATGTAGACCTTTCATCCATCTAGATGGAGCTTTTCTTAAGACATACCATAGAGGCCAACTACTTTTAGCAGTGGCACAGGATGCGAATAACCAATTCCATGTATTGGTGTACGGTGCTACAAGATCTGAGACTAAGGAATCATGGAAATGGTTCGTCACACTGCTTCAGGAAGATCTGGGTGATGCCAGTCAATTTGGTTGGAACTTTATGTCTGACCAGCAAAAGGTCAGACTTCTACTCTGTTTATTTTTGGGTAAATTAAGGTAGCATATTAAATTACTCTGGACTATCTTTACTACATTTATGTGTTTTCAATCTTATGTGTTTGCAGGGTCTGCTACCAACCTTAAAGGAGGTAATGCTGAAAGCACATCATCGCAATTATGTCATGCACATGTGGAGGAATTTCATAAATCAGTTCAAAGATATGCACATTAGAAACATAGTATGGGAGTGTGCTAAGTGCACAACAGAACCAGAGTTCAAGGAGACCATGGAGAAGCTGAAGGGGGTGAATAAGGCAACATGGAAGTATCTGATGAAATTTGAACCAGCCACTTAGGATAAAGCTTTTTTTAGCCATGGACCCAAAGTGGATAATCTAACTAATAACATTTACGAAGTAATTAACACAAAAGTGGTTAAGTACATAGTTAAGCCAATGTTGACTATGTGTAAAGAAATTAGGTGCTATCTAATGAGGAGAATGACCAAGCACATTAGGCTGTTAGAGAACCATAGTGGAAAGGTTACACTAGTCCAAGAAAAAAAGTTATAGAGGAAGATAAAACCCAGCAACAGGTGGATTGCTGAGTGGGTGGGAGATAACGAAAGAAAAAGATTTGAAGTTAGTAGAAAGAAGACCAAAGTGGATGTGGATATGATCAAACACACATGTTCATGCAACATATGGCAATTGACTGGTACATGGTTTAATTTGAAAGATTTTCTTTTCATCTGTTCTGGTATAATGCTAGGTAATATGTGAATTGTTTTGGATTCAGGCATGCCATGCATTCATGCTGTTGCTGCAATCAGAAAGAGGTATGACCAGCCAGATGATTATGTGCATCCTTGGCTATGTATGGAATCCATTTATAAGACATATGCACATTGCATAAAACCAGTTCCTAGTGAGGAATTCTAGACTTCCACTGACCAGCTCAGGCTTGCTCCACCACCCATCAAGCGACCCATTGGGAGGCCAAAGGTATACAACCGCAACAAGGACCTTGCTGAGGCTCATATTCAGGGGGACAAGTTGAAGAGAATCTTTCAAGTTACGTGTAGCAAGTGCAACGAGAAATGTCATAACTATAAGACCTGTAAAGGAGCACCAAGCAACCCAAACTGAAAACCAAAAAGAAAAAAAAAAGCTAAGAAGACTATTGAAAATTTGCTGACACTAGTGTTGTGCAAGAATAGTCTGCTGTAAGACCACCCTAAACAATACACTCATATTGTCAATCACTTTATTCTTGTCCCTGAATTTGAATCTCTGAATATGTCGGTTGCTTTTGCAGAATGATGTCTTTAGCCAGAATGCTGCTGGACTACCAACCAACACAACAATGCAGGCAGCAGCATCAGGGACTACACTAGTTACTGCACCACTCAATACTCAAGTAGCTGCAGCAACAATACCATCTGCTCCAGTCTAAACTCCATTTAAGCCTCCATCCCAGCTGCCAAGAATGGGGCAACCCAAACTCCGAACTACTGCCTCTAAATTCAGACCCAAGCAAACAATTATCAGTCCCCAATAAGTACAAATCCACCATCAAATGTACCACCAAATCCACCCCCAAATATACCACAAACTCAAAGCACTAGCACCAGTGGGGCACTATCAAAGGAGACATTGAAAGTAGCTAGCAGTGGGACCACAAGAATTTTCAAGTTCGTCCCAACTCCTGGATGCAACAATCAGAATAAATGAACATAACTGCATGAAATTATGTTTTTTGTCCTAGTTATTAGTATGAATTGAACAATGTTGTCTAGTTATCATAGTTTGGCAAACTTATTTACATGCCAACCAGACGTTTTGTTATTTTGTGGCAAACTTATGATGTTAAGTAATGTTTGGGATTAAGCCAGATACATTGTTGTTTCTATTTTGGTTATACTCTGTGCAGAATTACTACCTTATATAATAGGTGACTTGCAGTATTTTTTAGTTGTTCAAACTTCATAGAAAATTGGATTTAGTCCAAAATAAACTTCCCATTAAATAGCCAACAATGACAATTTTCATTACAACATCACCATGTACATCAAATCATCTTCAGCCCTTTAAGAAACATACAGCAACAATAACAACAACTACACTAATCAAAGTAATATGCCACAAACTCATGTTTTTTTTCTTTTCAATACATAACAGTTTTCTCTCCAAATCTTCCATTTTTTTTCCAATTCCCAACTTCGAAGGTGTTGATCTTCAACGTCTATTCCCTCAGCATCATCCACAGCACCCAATGCTTGAGACTCCATGGCCCTAATTTTTTTCAGGTGTTCATCAAGTCAGACAAAGTACCAGCAGTATCATTCTTTAACCTGGAGTAAATTTTCAGAGAATCACCTAATCAGACACATTACAGTCTCATCCAACTATTGAAAAAAATAGTAACTTACTTTGAAGAATGGACACCCTAGAAACATTCTATTAGGATTAGTTGCTGCTCTTGACTTGTAAAGAATGACATATACACCGCAGAAGCACTTTGGCGCAATCCCATCTCGATCACATCCTCCTGGAATAGCACATGAAGATCCCCCTCCAGGTCTTGTGCATGAAGAACCCCCTTCATTCGTCATGGACGATTGCACCATCAGCGGCCATGGGTTCAACCATGCATTTCGATCAAATAGGGCTCAGTCATGGTAATGGCGTCGTTTTGAGGCACAAGGACCAATTTGTCCATTAACAATTTGTTCTCCATCCACATCATCAAGCAAAACGGACAGCTCAGTCTCCACCCTTCCAGGTCAGCAATCTCCGTTGCCATTTTCAGCCCAACTCGACGGAGGGGTATAATTGTCACGCGTTTTATAAGGTGAGGGATTTAAATGTATTTTTCAATCCTGAGGGACAAAAATGTCCACGTTAAAAAGGTTAAGGACTTATTTGTCTTTTACTCTTATATTTTTTTCCAAATTTTTCTAATAAAAAAATAAGAATAAATTAGACTTTCATAACTTTTTCTAATTTATCACAAAATAAAATATAAGAACACTAATTTTTGTATCTTTGTCCTTTATGTCTTGTTCTCATTGTCTTATCTTTTTCTGTTCTCAGAACCAAATGTAGCCTTAAGAACACTAAACTTCATTTTAGTTTTTGTCCCACATAAATTCAAGTTTTGTAAAATTTATTACGAATTTTTAAAGCTGTTGTATTGTTGTTAAAACCAAATTAAAAAAAAAAAACTAATGAGGCAATTCTTATTAAAAAATTCACACTAAATTCCAAAATTATCAAAATCCTCTCAAAATTTATACTATTATATTAGACACATTCACCTTTCATCACCATTTGGTCCTATGTAATTTTGATCCCGATAAAATCATTTATAAATTTTAGAAGTTAGCTATCCACTTATCATATTTTGCAAAAAATCAGTTTTAACAATCATATTTTTAAAATTTGTCATAGTTTACATAGTTAATTAATGAAAGGTTTAATTATTCTGTTGATTCCTATTATTTTGTGAAATTTTTAATTAGATCTCTATACTTTTTTTTTAATTGAGTCCCTACACTAATTTTTTTTTAATTAAGTCCTTTTTAGTAGTAATTCACTTAATTTTATAAGGACCTAACTAAAAAAAAAGAATTAGTATAAAGACCTAAATAAAAGAAAAAAAAAAGTGTAAAAATCCAATTAAAAAAAATTAATGTAAAAATTCAATTAAAAAAAATATAAAAACTTAATTAAAAATTTTGCAAAATTATAGAAACGTAATTAAACCTTAATGAAACACTCCACAATTTTCCGCTCTAATACTAAACATTTCCCATCTTCACCTCAATTTATCCCATGTGATCTTGATTATTGGAGAATCAGTTATATATATTTAAAAGAAGATGCTATTCGATTTTGATAAGAGTTAAGAAAATCTTATTAATAGCCGAATTCAAAACCTACATAATCAACTAACCAATAACTTAAAACCTATCAAACTTGAACCAAATACTATAAACACGTCCAATATTTATTAGAATAAAATTCCATCCTCTTCCCAACACTGTGAAATTAATGGTGCAGCTTTGAACATGGCTGTCCTGTTTTTGGAATTTAGTGGAATCAACTCTGGCAGCCCAATTTACAAAAATTATCATTAATTCTACCCTTGGTAAAACATGTAAAATACAAATCCAATGGACCACCCACACCAACAGAAAAGTAATATCCAGCGTAATAAACAAGCCATCATACCAAAACGAGTTACTTACTGTACAAAACACAAGATCATTCATAAAGCAAATATTAAAACAAAGCTGAGTTTTTTTTTTTTATAATTTAAAAGCACTCATATAGAGAATTTTGTAATAACCCAAGTTTTTGAAAAATTAAATGATGAGTTATTTACAATTTATTATAATTATTAAAAATTTTATTTTAAAAAAATTATTTTAGTAAAGATAATTAAATAGAGTTTTATGATAATTAAAATTTAAATTAATTAGAATCTTTATTATAATTGAACATTTCACGTAATTTCAGTAATTAAAAAATAAGAAAGAATGGTATAATTTTTAATTTAAGTAACTTTTATTATGAATAATTTATGATTTAATTCAAGTTTTTTAATTTTATTGGAGTTGAACTAATTAATATTCTTGTGTGATTTTTACAAATGATTATTTTATATAATTTGAAATTAAAATTCTAATGATAGAAAAATAATAGAAATTTATATGATTTAATTTAAAAAATTGATGTTTGAATTTAAACTATACTTTATAAAATATAATTAACCTATTCATTTTATAATTTAAATTAAAAATAATTATTTAAATTTAGTAATATATTGATAAATAATATTCTTAACTATTTTTAACGGAATACATTTGATTTTAAAATTATTCTACCTTTTAATTTTATCAAAATATTTATTCATATCTATTTTTATTCTTTTATAAAATCCCTAATTTTTAACCTTAAATTTTTAAATTAAATTAATAACCCTAATTTCCAAATTAGAACCTAACCCTAACCTCCCTTGACAAACTCAGCCGCACCCCACCCCCTTTTTGGCTAAACGCACACACTTTTCAGTTTTCCCCTTTCTCAAACACAACACAGCAACAGTAGGAAAGAAACAAAGAAAAGAGAACTAAAGAGAGAAGGAACGGAGCTGCGATCAGAAAAGAGCCACGCTGCTGGCGCCGTCCAGCTCGCCGCCCCCCATCGCGTCTTGCCTGCACCGTCATTCACGCTCATTGCCGTCCAGCCGTTGGTGCGAGCTCGTTGCCGTCGAGGAGAAGTTGCCGTCGATTCTGATTCTCGTTGCGCTCTGCTGCCACGAGGTCGCCGTCGTCGCTGCTTCGAAGTGGGCCGTAGTCATCGCCGTCATAGTCGCCGTCGAGCATGAAGGGTGGAGGAGAGAGAGCTCGCGTCCGAGACTGGAGAGGAGATGCGGTGTGCGCTGCTGCCTCCACCGCGACCGGTCCGCCGCCGCCACTGCTAGGGTTCGTCGCCACCACTTCTGCCACTGCCAACGAGCACGAAGAGAGAGATAGGATTTCGCAGAGAAGAGAGACGCGACAGGGAAGACAGGGGCTTGTATAGCTGCTGTCGTTGCTGGAGACAGAGGTTCCCGTCGAGCTGCACGCTGCCGTTGCCATCGGAAACCGCTGCTGAAGCCAAGATGCCATGGTGGTTGCTACTGGAGCTGCCCAGAACCACTGTGGTTGCTGCCTAGGGGACAGAACGGGTGCCGCAATCTGACAGAGTGCTGCTGCCGTCGATCGGAGATGCCAAATTGTTGCTGCTACTATCTTGAGATGATATGGCTGCTATTAGAGTTGTGCAGCATTCCCAATTTCTATGGATTTCGACACTCGGAGGTAGGGAATTTATTTTTAAAAAACATTTTTAATTTGGAATGCCTACAAAGTTAATTGGATAATTGCAAATACTTAATAATGGTTAAGAATTGATTAATTGATGTGAATTGCTTGAAATGTGTTTGAGAATAGTTAGTTGTGATTATTGTGAATTATGATTAGAATTGAATACTGTTGTGATTATTCCGAATTATGAATTAGAATTAGATACGGTTGTGAATACTTTAAATTATAAGTGAAATTAGATGCGGTTGTGAATTGTGTTTTGAATTATTGATTTTCGCGATGAATTGGCTGAGATTCTGATCTTGAATGAATTATTTTGAATTGTTTAATATTGAATTGGAAATTTAATATATTGGAATGGCTGTGAAATGGATTTGCAAAGGGTTGGAATTGGTTAAAATTGGCTGTGAATGGTGATTTATTTGATATTACTTATTAAATTGAAATATGATGAGTTAATTATTGAAAATCTGACGTTTTGATAATTGATGAATTGAGTTTAGATTATGGTTGTGATTGTGACTGGTTTTTGTTGTCGTGAGTGATTAATTGATGAGAATGATTTTAGTTTGAGGCTGTGATTGATATTCGTTCTCTGGTTGTTTTGGAATTGCAGAGAATCTTGATTTTTTCTGATTATGCTTAATTGGTTATTATCGACTGATTTGCTTGATGGTGCTGTGATGGTTGTTATTGTTGATTTATGGTTAACTAGAATTGATTTTGAGGACGGTTAAAGGATTGAAGGTTGACTGAACTATTTTCTTGAAATCTGATCTTTAGAACAAAATAGTAACTTTGCTAATAACTAAATAACTTTAAAATAACTAGAGATATGAAAGGTTGGTTTTTGGAATATTAGTTATGAATTCTTGAATTTGGACTGATTTACTTTTAAAGAATGGTTTATGGAAATTCTGGTTTTAATTGATGATAGGATATTAGTCGTTAAACTGGATTATGATTAGATGGCTATTGAGAATTGCTATTTTGATAATTGTTGAGAAAATGACTGGTGAATTATTGAGGAAGAGGGAACCCGTAAGGGTGGTTAAGTCCGAGTTTTAGGGAAGGTGCTACTGAAATTTTATAAAATTCGAGGTCTTGTTTGAAATGTTATTTTATAAAAACTTGGATTTGGGAAACTATGCTATTTGATTTTGAATTTATTGAAAAGAATAGATTTTGTGTTGAGTTTTATTTATTCTATTTTGAGTTCAATTTATTAAGGAAAGAATTATACTATTTTAAGTTCGATTTATATAGAAAAGAATTATGATTTGGTGGTTGAGGTTTTTGGGAAAGAATGTCTAAGAAAGTTAAGGAAAGTTTAAAGAATGGAAAGAGGTTTTGGTTTTAATTAATGGTTTTAAATACAGGAAAAACCTATAAATTGATAATCATTGATCTCGGGGATAACTCATGAACTGAGGATCGTTGTTTGTTGTGTATTGATCTCGGGAATAACCCATGAACTGAGGATCGTGTTTGTTGTGTATTGATCTTGGAGAAACCCATGAGCTGAGGATCTCTATTTTGTTGTATGTTGATCTCGGGGAAACCCATGAACTGAGGATCACTATTTGCCCTTGTGCGTATATTATGGGGTCGAGTTTTGCACTGACTACCGGTAGTCACAAAGGAGTGGTATTCTTACCACCGACACGTATGCACTAAAGACACAAAGGGAAAACATATCTGGGACTTGTTCCTAGGTAATGTCGGGCTGCAGGGTGTAAACCGACACGTGAACTCATAGTCTGTTTAGGACAAACATGCATCATATTGTTTGTGCATGTGCATTTGGTTGTGTTTGCTTGTATTATTTCTCTGTGGATGTGCTGTTTGTCTTATTGTGACTTGTTTGTGTGTTGGTTTGGATCTCTTACTTGTGCTATTAGTTCACGGATGTATTGAGGTGAAATGTTGTGGTTGAGAAATGATTATGTGGTTGAGAGATGGTTAATGACTACTTTTGTGATTGAAATCTGTTTTGAATTTAGAAAGTTAAAGAAAAGTTAAATATTTCCATTTTATTTCATTACTTTTACGGCATTCCCATTTCCTACTGAGAATGTGTAGTTTGTTATCACCCCAAAAATTTTCCACCCTTTTAGTGACACAGGTTCGAAGACTCAATTTGAAGTTGCAGGCGATTATTAGACTTATTTATGAGTTAAGTTTATGAGTTGAGTTGCTTTCATAAGATTTTATTTTATACAAAGGGATAGGAGTTGTATCTGAGTTTCATTTGAATTCTTTTTTATAATACTTATTATTATTAATAATTACGTGATTATTATTATTTGATGATGTTTAATATATGATTTTAAAAAGTAAAAAACAAAACTTTCTGACATTTTCTTAAAAACTGAAACGCAATATCAAATTAAAAGCTCAATATTAAATAGTTAATAAAGACAATAGGTTAGTAACGTCTTACTTTTGATACGATCATGACGTATTGGAAGTTAGATCGTTACAAATCTAACATGTAAAAAATACCTGCTGACTCAGCGGTGTAACATGAATAACAACCTGCACCATTAAAAAATACATGCTGACTCAGCGGTGTAACATGAATAACAACGTGCACCATTGCATTTTATCAATAAAGTTGAGATGGTTAGATAGATGCCTATAAGAGTATAATCATTCAAAAATTCCAAAAAAATGACATGGTTGTCTAGAATTGCTTACTCGAGTCTTGCTCAAGTTGGACTCGAGGTCCACTTCATAATCTCTTTAGATCATGTTAATTTTTGAAAAAATCCTAATCATATTATTATTAAAAAAATGCTATTTTTATATCATTTTTAACCACTAATTTCAATCATTGAATCAAAATATAGTAAAATAATGCATACGAATATAGATATGGAGACATTCAGTAAATACACACGCACGATCCAAAACAAAACCCACCTAGTTTTTTTTATTGTGCCACTGCTTTCCTTGTCTTCGATTACGCCACTGCTCCTGAACCTACCCAGTTTTTTCATCGCGTCATTGCTCTCCTCTTCTTCGATTGCGCCACTACTCTTGAACCCACCCAGTTTTTTCATCGCGCCACTACTCTCCCCTTCTTCGAGCGCGCCATTGCTCCTCACTCTTCACTTTCTTCTCTTCTCTGCGCAACGCTTCACTCTCCTCTTCTCTAACTATTTGATTTATGTCCTTAGTGGGATCAAACTCTTCCATTGCTATTCCATTATTTTTCTGAAATTCAAGCTGAAAGTGGGAGATTAGGAGTGAGTTCTTTGATAATGTTTTTGTTGCTTTGCTGATTTTGTGCTTATATCATATGTTCTCTGTTGTCGCTATTCTTCAATGACCTAATTCTTATGTTTGAAGTAATTCATACCTCTCCACCTTGCATCCTTTTTAATGATCTATTGTTTCGGCTTTGTTTTACTCATTTTGGTTTTTATTTCTATAGCTCACTACAAGAAAAACGTTGAATACCATCAGAAATATCGTCAGATTGAGCGGTGCCCATTACCGTCAGATTTAGCATTGGTTTTTGTGTTGGATACAGCCTATATTTGGTTCCCTAAATTGCTTACCGTCGAAATTAATTTTCCGACTATAAATCCGACGATGAGAAGTGGCGCAAAATATTTTTTTTTTGGCGCCAAGAGTATCGGCGGATCTACTGTTGGATTTCGCCAACGGTAACTCACTTTAATGAAACATTGTGTTTAAACAATTTTCCATCGGAAGGTTCTACTGGTAAATTCGATGGTAATATTGGGATTAATTTCAAATGCGAACTCTCTCTCTCTCTCTCTCTCTCTCTCTCTCTCTCTCTCTCTCTCTCTCTCTCTCTCTCTCTCTCTCTCTCTCTCTCTATATATATATATATATATATATATATATATGTGAGTTTAGGATTTTTTGGAATTATTGATTAAATTATTGTAATGAAGTTCGTGATTAGGATTTGGTATAGTGTTTTTAGGGTCTTTATTTTTTTTGTGAGTTTAGGATTTTGTTAGGTATTTTACTAAATTATTGATTAAATTAGGGTAATCAAGTTTGTGATTAGGATTTCTTATGTTAATTTAATGTAAATAGAAATTAAATCAAGATAGGTTAAATAGAGTGAGATTAAGAGTGGTCGACATTGTTGGAAGACTTTGTGTAGTTTGTTAAATTAATTAATTTCACATTGTGAGTTTAATAAGCTCTCTTATTTTTTTAGGATGGTATTATTTTCCTGAGATTAATTGGATTTTACTTCTTCTGTATTCTATGCATCTGTGTTTTAGGTAGATTTTCTATCTCTAACTATAATCAATTATTTAAGTTTTATGTTGAACTTATTTTTTCTAGGATAGTATTTTAGGACCGAAGTGGGAGAATGTCACGTATAGGCACTGATGAGCGGATATTTTATACGCTTTTTGGGGTTAATTTCATATAACTTTTAGTGTGTTTTAGTTAGTTTTTAGTCTATTTTCAGTAGCTTTTAGGCAAAATTCATATTTCTGGACTTTACTATGAGTTTGTGTGTTTTTCTGTGATTTCAGGTATTTTTTGGCTGAAATCGAGGGAGCTGAGCAAAAATCTGATTCAGGCTGAAAAAGGACTGCTGATGCTGTTGGATTCTGACCTCCCTGCACTCAAAGTGGATTTTCTGGAGCTACAGAACTCCAAATGGCGCGCTTCCAATTGCGTTGGAAAGTAGACATCCAGGACTTTCCAGAAATATATAATAGTCCATACTTTGCTCAAGGATAGACGACGTAAACTGGCGTTCAACGCCAGTTCCATGCTGCTGTCTGGCGTCCAGCGCCAGAAACAAGTTAGGAGTTGGAGTTCAACGCCAAAATTGGATCCAAAGCTGGCGTTGAACGCCCAAAACAGCCCAATGCACGTGATTAGCTTAAGTCTTAGCCCCAGCACACACCAAGTGGGCCCCAGAAGTGGATTTCTGCACCATCCATCTCAGTTTACTCATTTTCTGTAAACCTAGTTTACTAGTCTAGTATTTAAACAACTTTTAGAAACTTGTTTTGTACCTCATGACAATTTTAGATCTGAACTTTGTACCTTTTGACGGCATGAGTCTCTAAACTCCATTGTTTGGGGTGAGGAGCTCTGCTGTGTCTCGATGAATTAATGCAAGTATTTCTGTTTTTCATTCAAACATGCGTGTTCCTATCTAAGATATCCATTCGCACTTCAATATGAATGTGATGAACGTGACAATCATCATCATTCCTCCACGAACGCGTGCCTGACAACCACTTACGTTCTACCGTAGAATGAATGAATATCTCTTAGATCTCTTAATCAGAATCTTCGTGGTATAAGCTAGATTGATGGCAGCATTCAAGAGAATCCGGAAAGTCTAAACCTTGTCTGTGGTATTCCGAGTAGGATTCAGGGATTGAATGACTGTGACGAGCTTCAAACTCGCGAGTGCTGGGCGTAGTGACAGACACAAAAGGATAGTAAATCCTATTCCGGTACGATTGAGAACCTGCAGATGATTAGCCGTGCAGTGACAGCGCATCTGGACCCTTTTCACTGGAAGGATGGATGGTAGCCATTGACAACGGTGATCCACCAACACACAGCTTGCCATAGGAGGACGTGCATGCGTGAATCAGAAAACAGAGGAAAGCAGAATTTCAGAAGACAAAGCATCTCCAAAACTCCAACATATTCTCCATCATTGCATACAAGTATAATTTGTGTTCTGCACTTTTATTCCTTGCAATCAAATTTGATAAGTGAATTATTTTATTGTCTTCCTGACTAAGAGTTACAAGATAACCATAGATTGCTTCAAGCCAACAATCTCCGTGGGATCGACCCTTACTCACGTAAGGTATTACTTGGACGACACAGTGCACTTGCTGGTTAGTGGTACGAGTTGTAAAAAGTGTGATTTACAATTCGTGCACCAAGTTTTTGGCGCCGTTGCCGGGGATTGTTTGAGTTTGAACAACTGACGGTGAATCTTGTTGCTTAGATTAGAAAATTTTTGTCTTTTGGGTCAGAGTCTCTTATTTTCTTTTCAAAAATTTTTCAAAAAAAAAATAAAATAATAATTTCTCTATTAAATCTCGTGCCAAACTTTAAGTTTGGTGTTTTCCCTCCAAAATTTTCGAAAACAAGGAGCATTAGATCTAAAAATTTTAAATCTTTGGCTATCTTATTGTTTCACTCTTTCCTCTTTAAATTCAAAAATATCTTTTCTCTCTTTTTTTAAAACAAATTTTCGAAAATTATTTTTAAAATTCAGATTTTTTAAAAAAATTTAAAATCTTTTTCAATTCATATCTTTTTCGAAACTTCCTGACCACTTTCTCTCTCCTCATTTTTTCGAAAATCTTCACCTATTTTTATTTATTTTATTTTAATTATTTTATTTTCGAAATAATTAAATAAATAAATAAATAAATAAATAAAAATAAATTTTTTTATTTTTACATCATCTCCCTTTCTCCATCATGGATCTAAGTGGAAATGAACAGTCCAGGAGGACTCTGTGGTCATATGCTAACCCCTCTACTGCTTCATATGGGAATAGTATCTGCATACCCTCCATTGGAGTCAGTAGCTTTGAGTTGAATCCTCAGCTCATTATCATGGTGCAGCAAAGCTGCCAGTATTCCGGTCTTCCACAGGAAAAACCTACAGAGTTTCTGGCACAGTTTTTACAAATTGCTGACACAGTACATGATAAGAAAGTAGATCAGGATGTCTACCGATTATTACTGTTTCCATTTGCTGTAAAAGACCAAGCCAAGAGGTGGTTAAATAACCAACCTAAGGCTAGCATAAAGACATGGAAACAGCTGACAGAAAAATTCCTGAATCAATACTTTCCTCCAAAACGGATGACACAGCTAAGGCTGGACATCCAAGGCTTTAAACAAGGAGATAATGAATCTCTTTATGATGCCTAGGAGAGATACAGAGAGATGCTACGAAAATGTCCCTTTGAAATGTTTTCAGAGTGGGTTCAGTTAGACATCTTCTATTATGGGTTTACAGAAAGAGCTCAGATCTCTTTAGATTGCTCAGCTGGTGGATCTATCCACATGAGAAAGACAATTGAAGAAGCTCAAGAGCTCATTGATACAGTTGCTAGAAATCAGCATCTGTACCTAAGCAATGACTCTTCCATGAAAGAAGAGGCTAAAACAGTAACTGCTGAACTCAGTCCTGTAGAGCAAGCTGCTGAATTCAATTAGCAATTGGATTTTCTAACAAAGCAGTTAGCTGAATTCAAGGATAAACTACAAGAGACAAGGATGGCTAATATAAACATGGAAGTACAATTAAAGCAAACAAAGCAGCAGCTGTCAAAACAAATAACAGAAGAATGCCAAGCAGTTCAATTAAGAAGTGGGAAAGCACTAAATACCCCACTTCAAGGCAGCAGAAAACCAAGAAATGAGCAAACCACCAAAAATCCATCTGAGGACAGTAAGAGCCCAGGAAAAAATAATTCTGGCACCAAAACGCCAGAAGTTGGGTGGAAGGCTGGCGCTGAATGCCCAGACCATGCTCAGGACTGGCGTTCAATGCCAGAAACAAGCAAGGATCTGGCGTTGAACGCCCAAAAGAAGCACAGTTCTGGCGTTCAAACGCTAGGAACAGATGAGGAGCTGGCGTCTAACGTCACTCCAGCTTCTAACTCTGGCACTCAATTGCCAGTGAGGGATCAGACACACACATGTGCTGATGACAACCCATCTAAAAAGGCTTCTTCAACCACTTCTGTAGGAAATAAACTTACAGCAACTAAGGTTGAGGAATATAAAGCCAAGATACCTTATCCTCAAAAACTCCGCCAAGAGGAGCAGGATAAGCAATTTGCTCGCTTTGCAGATTATCTCAGGACTCTTGAAATAAAGATTCCATTTGCAGAGGCACTTGAGCAAATACCTTTTTATGCTAAGTTCATGAAAGAGATCTTGAGTCATAAGAAGGATTGGAGAGAAACTGAAAGAGTTCTCCTCACTGAAGAATGCAGTGCAGTCATTCTGAAAAGCTTAAAGACCCTGGGAGTTTTCTGATACCATGCACATTAGAAGGTAATTGCACCAAGACAGCTTTATGTGATCTTGGGGCAAGCATCAACCTAATACCTGCATCCACTATCAGAAAGCTTGGTTTAACTGAAGAAGTTAAACCAACCCGGATATGTCTCCAACTTGCTGATGGCTCCATTAAATACCCATCAGGCGTGATTGAAGACATGATTGTCAGAGTTGGGCCATTCGCCTTTCCCACTGACTTTGTAGTGCTGGAAATGGAGGAGCACAAGAGTGCTACTCTTATTCTAGGAAGACCCTTCCTAGCAACTGGATGAACTCTCATTGATGTCCAACAGGGGGAAATAACCCTGAGAGTCAATGATGATGAGTTTAAGTTGAATGCTGTCAAAGCCATGCAGCATCCAGACACATCAAAAGACTGCATAAAAGTTGATCTTATTGACTCTTTGGTGGAAGAGATCAACATGGCTGTGAGTCTCGAATCAGAGTTGGAAGACATATTTAAAGATGTTCAGCCTGATTTGGAGGATTCAGAGGAAATGAAAGAGCTTGTGAAATTTCCTCTGGAAGAGGAAAAACCTCCTAAACCCGAGCTCAAACCATTACCACCATCCCTGAAATATGCATTTCTGGGAGAAGGTGACACTTTTCCAATGATCATAAGCTCTGCTTTAAATCCACAGGAAGAGGAAGCACTTATTCAAGTGCTAAGGACACACAAGACAGCTCTTGGGTGGTCCATAGGTGACCTTAAGGGCATAAACCCATCTAGATGCATGCACAAAATCTTATTGGAGGATAATGCTAAACCAGTGGTTCAACCACAGAGGCGGCTAAATCCAGCCATGAAGGAAGTGGTGCAGAAAGAGGTCACCAAATTACTGGAGGCTGGGATTATTTATCCTATTTCTGACAGCCCCTGGGTGAGCCCTGTCGAAGTTGTCCCCAAAAAGGGAGGCATGACAGTGGTTCATAATGAAAAGAATGAACTGGTTCCTACAAGAACAGTTACAGGGTGGTGCATGTGTATTGACTACAGAAGGCTCAATACAGCTACCAGAAAGGATCATTTTCCTTTACCATTCATAGACCAGATGCTAGAGAGACTGGCAGGTTATGATTATTACTGCTTTTTGGATGGCTACTCAGGCTATAACCAGATTGCAGTAGATCCCCAGGATCAAGAGAAAACAGCATTCACATGTCCATCTGGAGTGTTTGCTTATAGAAGGATGCCATTTGGGCTGTGTAATGCGCCTGCAACCTTCCAGAGATGCATGCTCTCTATTTTCTCTGATATGGTGGAAAAATTTCTGGAAGTCTTCATGGATGACTTCTCAGTATATGGAGACTCATTCAGCTCCTGTCTTGATCACCTGAAACTAGTTCTGAAAAGATGCCAAGAGACCAACCTGGTTTTAAACTGGAAAAAATGTCACTTTATGGTGACTGAAGGGATTGTCCTTGGGCATAAAATTTCAAAAAAGGGAATAGAGGTGGATCAAGCAAAAATAGAGGTAATTGAAAAACTACCACCACCTGCCAATGTTAAGGCAATCAGAAGCTTTCTGGGGCATGCAGGATTCTATAGGAGGTTTATAAAGGATTTTTCAAAAATCGCAAAACCTCTGAGCAATCTGCTAGCTGCTGACACGCCATTTGTGTTTGACATAGAATGTCTACAGGCGTTTGAAATGCTGAAAGCCAAGCTGGTCACAGCACCAGTTATTTCTGCACCAGACTGGACATTACCATTTGAGCTAATGTGTGATGCCAGTGATCACGCCATTGGTGCAGTACTGGGGCAGAGGCATGACAAGCTTCTGCATGTCATTCATTATGCTAGCCGCGTTTTAAATGATGCCCAGAAAAATTACACAACCACAGAAAAAGAATTGCTTGCAGTGGTTTATGCCATTGACAAGTTTAGATCATACTTGGTAGGATCAAAGGTGATTGTGTATACTGACCATGCTGCTCTTAAATATCTACTCACAAAGCAAGATTCAAAACCCAGGCTCATTAGATGGGTGTTGCTTCTGCAAGAGTTTGATATAGAAATAAGAGACAGAAAAGGGACAGAGAACCAAGTGGCTGATCATCTGTCCCGGATAGAGCCAATAGAAGGGGCATCATTCCCCTCTCTTGAAATCTCTGAGACCTTTCCGGATGAGCATTTGTTTGCCATTCAGGAAACACCATGGTTTGCAGACATTGCAAACTACAAAGCTGCAAGGTTCATTCCCAAGGAGTACAGCAGGCAACAAAAGAAAAAATTAATTACTGATGCAAAGTACTACTTGTGGGATGAACCCTATCTCTTTAAGAGATATGCGGATGGTATAATCCGTAGGTGTGTGCCTAAAGAAGAAGCACAAAGGACCTTATGGCATTGCCATGGGTCACAATATGGAGGTCATTTCGGAGGTGAGCGAACAGCCACCAAGGTCCTCCAATGTGGCTTCTACTGGCCTACACTCTACAGAGATTCCCGAGAGTTTGTACGTAACTGTGACAGTTGCCAGAGAGCTGGTAATTTGCCTCATAGTTACGCCATGCCTCAATAAGGAATCTTGGAGATTGAGTTGTTTGATGTATGGGGTATTGATTTCATGGGGCCTTTCCCACCATCATACTCAAACACTTATATTCTGGTGGTAGTTGACTATGTATCAAAATGGGTTGAGACCATTGCCACACCCACCAATGATACTAAAACAGTGCTGAAATTCCTTCAGAAACATATATTTAGCAGGTTTGGTGTCCCCAAGGTACTAATCAGTGATGGGGCACTCATTTCTGCAACAAACAGCTTTACTCTGCCATGGTCCGGTATGGGATTCGCCACAAGGTGGTGACTCCATATCATCCACAGACAAATGGGCAAGCTGAAGTCTCTAACAGAGAACTAAAAAGAATCCTGGAACGGACTGTAAGTACCCGTAGAAATGATTGGGCACGAAGCTTGGATGATGCTCTGTGGGCTTACAGAACAGCATTCAAGACTCCTATAGGGACCTCTCCATACCAACTTGTGTATGATAAGGCATGCCACCTGCCCGTGAAACTGGAACATAAAGCCTACTGGGCAACCAGATTCCTAAACTTTGATGCCAAATTAGCTGGAGAAAAAAGATTGCTCCAGCTAAATGAGCTAGAGGAATTCAGATTCACTGCTTTCGAAAATGCCAAGCTTTATAAAGAAAAATAAAAAAAGTGGCATGACAGAAAGCTGTCATCTAGAATCTTTGAACCAGGACAAAAGGTTCTGTTGTTTAACTCTAGGCTCAGGCTATTCCCCGGGAAACTGAAGTCCCGGTGGAGAGGACCATATGTGATTACAAGTGTATCACTATATGGTTATGTGGAGCTTCAAGACATTGATTCTGACAAGAAGTTCATTGTTAATGGACAGAGAATCAAGCACTATCTTGAAGGCAATGTTGAGCAAGAGTGCTCAAGGCTGAAGCTAGATTAAAAGCTCAGCAAGGTCCAGCTAAAGACAATAAAGAAGCGCTTGCTGGGAGGCAACCCAGCCATGGGGCATCACTTCCTCTAAGCATTTTGCCCTATTCTTGATTTTATTTGTTTATATAAAGTTCACTGATACTAAGGTAAAGAGTCAATTGTATAAGTTCACAGGGTTACAGAAGGATTCTGCACACAAAACAGAGAAAAAGAGCTCACTGGCAAGAAAACGCCAGTAAAAGTCTGTTTTGGGCGTTCAACGCCCAAAAGAAGCATCCACTGGGCATTGAACACCAGTAAGGATAGCTATCTGGGCATTAAACGCCAGAAAAAAGCATCTTCTGGGCGTTTAACGCCAGATTTACAGCGTCCTGGGCGTTCAGAAAAACGCCCAGTGACAAAGGAGTTCCTGGCGTTCAACGCCAGAAAGAAGCAACAGCTGGGAGTTGAACGCCCAGGAGAGGCAGCATTTGGGCGTTGAACGCCCAAAACATGCAGCGTTTGGGCGTTCAAACGCCAGGATGGTGGGGAGGAGGTGAATTCGTTTTTACTTCATATTTTTCATTCTAAATTTAATTTTCATGTTTCAATTCATGATTTTTTGCATAAACATGTTAAGAACCCTGATTTCTAAAATCCCTAATTTCTAAAAACCCTATTTTAAAAATATCAAATATATCTTAATCCATAAGCACAAATCCTTTTTTTTCCAATTCAACTCTTTTTCAAAATTTTCAAAACAAATCTATCTCTTTTCATTCAAAAATCTTTTCAACTAATCAATATCTTTTTCAAATCTCCATACTATCTTTTTCAAAAATCCAAATCTATCTTTTTCAAATATCTTTCATATCTTTTTAATCTTAAATCATATCTTCTATCTTATCATATTTTTTTCTAAAAATCATATCTTCTATCTTATCTTTCTCCCTATTTTCGAAAACCCACCCCCCTCTCCCTTTAAATATGGGTTCGGCCTCCCTCCCCTCCCATCCACCATTGCACCTAGCTCTCCTTCTCTCCCTCTCCTTTCTTTTCTTTTTGCTTGAGGACAAGCAAACCTCTAAGTTTGGTGTGCTTATCCGTGATCACTAAGATCATGGCTCCTAAAGAAAAATAACCCACTCCAAGAGGCAAGAAAGAAAGCGTTCCAAAACCACTTTGGAATCAAGGAAAGTTCTTAACTAAAGAACATTCATCCATTATTACAAAATAATGGGTCTAAGATCAGTGATCCCGGAAGTCAGATTCGATCTGAAAGAAGACGAATATCCGGAGATCCAGGAGCAAATTCGAATCAGAAACTGGGAGATCCTAGCTAATCCTGAAACGAAAGTGGAAAGGAATATGGTCCAGGAGTTCTATGCTAATATGTGGCATACAGACAGGCAAAGACTATCTGGATCTGCTATCTATGACTATCGAACCTTGGTCAGAGGAAAGATTGTTCATACCCATCCTGACAAGATCAGGGAGATCTTAAAGCTGCCTCAGCTGAAAGACGATCCAGACTCCTTCAATAGGAGAATGATGAGAACAGACAAGGGTCTGGATAAGATTCTAGAGGATATATGTATCCCTGGAGCCAGGTGGACCACCAGCACGAAGGGTGTCCCAATTCAACTCAAAAGAGAAGATCTCAAACCAGTCGCCAGAGGATGGCTGGACTTCATTGGGCATTCTCTGCTGCCCACTAGCAACCGTTCTGAAGTCACTATTAGAAGAGCAGTGATGATCCATTGCATCATGATGGGAAAAGAAGTGGAAGTTCATCAACTGATTTCAACTAAATTCTACAAAATTGCAAACAAAAATTCCAAAGATGCCAGGTTGGCTTATCCAAGCTTGATTTCTATGCTCTGCAAAGACGCTGGAGTAAGGATGGGAATAACTGAGTATATCTCAGTTGAGCAGCCAATCACCAAAGCATCAATGGAAAAACAACAAGCACAGGATGACCCCATCAAGAAGAGAACACAGGAAATTCTCCCAGAAATCCCTCAATCTGAATACTGGGGTATCTGGAAACATCTATTACCAAGATGCAAGAAGCTATGGAACAAATACAGAAAGAACAGAAGGAACAAAGTAGCATTCTTTGCTATTTGCTTAAAGAACAGGAGGAGCAAGGGCGTGATCTAAGGGAATTGAAGCGCCAGAAATTATCTCTTGAAGGACCAAGCACCCCGCAGATTAAAGGAACATCCACCTCCCAGAACAAAGGTTGTTAAATTCCAATCTTAGCCTTAACTCTGTGATAACTGTTTTTATTAGTTTTACCTTAGGAGTCATATAGTAGTAATTAGTATCTATATTTTTTATTTTATCCCCAATTAAGCTATAATTTAATTTTATCATCATCATTAAACATGAATAAAATAGAAGAATTTCTTTAGAATAAGAGGCAATATTTTTGAGTTTTTAAGATAAATTCTAATTATTTACATGTGGTGGCAATGCTTTCTGTCTTCTGAATGAATGCTTGAACAGTGCATATGTCTTTTGAATTTGATGTTTAAGACTGTTAAATATGTTGGCTCTTGAAAGAATGATGAACATGAGACATGTTATTGATAATCTGAAAAATCATAAAAATGATTCTTGAAGCAAGAAAAAGCAGCAAAGAACAAAGCTTGCAGAAAAAAAAAAAAAAAGCAAGCAGAAAAAGCCAATAACCCTTAAAACCAAAAGGCAAGGGTAAATAAAAAGGATCCCAAGGCTTTGAGCATCAGTGGATAGGAGGGCCTAAAGGAATAAAATCCTGACCTAAGCGGCTAAACCAAGCTGTCCCTAACCATGTGCTTGTGGCGTGAAGGTGTCAAGTGAAAACTTGAGACTGAGCGGTTAAAGTCAAGGTCCAAAGCAAAAAGAAGAGTGTGCTTAAGAACCCTGGACACCTCTAATTGGGGACTTTAGCAAAGCTGAGTCACAATCTGAAAAGGTTCACCCAATTATGTGTCTGTGGTATTTATGTATCCGGTGGTAATACTGGAAAACAAAGTGCTTAGGGCCACGGCCAAGACTCATAAAGTAGTTGTGTTCAAAAATCAACATACTGAACTAGGAGAATCAACATCACTATCTGAATTCTGAGTTCCTATAGATGCCAATCACTCTGAGCTTCAATGGATAAAGTGAGGTGCCAAAACTATTCAGAAGCAAAAAGCTACTAGTCCCGCTCATCTAATTAGAATCTGAGCTTCACTCCAAAAAAACTCTGAGATATTGTTGCTTCTTAAAATTATTTGTATTTTATTTTATTTATCTAGTTGCTTGAGGACAAGCAACAGTTTAAGTTTGGTGTTGTGATGAGCGGATATTTTATACGCTTTTTGGGGTTAATTTCATATAGTTTTTAGTGTGTTTTAGTTAGTTTTTAGTTTATTTTCAGTAGCTTTTAGGCAAAATTCATATTTCTGGACTTTACTATGAGTTTGTGTGTTTTTCTATGATTTCAGGTATTTTCTGGCTGAAATCGAGGGAGCTGAGCAAAAATCTGATTCAGGCTGAAAAAGGACTGCTGATGCTGTTGAATTCTGACCTCCCTGCACTCAAAGTGGATTTTCTGGAGTTACAGAACTCCAAATGGCGCACTTCCAATTGCGTTAGAAAGTAGACATCCAGGACTTTCCAGCAATATATAATAGTCCATACTTTGCTCAAGGATAGATAACGTAAACTGGTGTTCAACACCAGTTCCATGCTGCTGTCTGGCGTCCAGCGCCAGAAACAAGTTAGGAGTTGGAGTTCAACGCCAAAATTGGATCCAAAGCTGGCGTTGAACGCCCAAAACAGCCCTATGCACGTGATTAGCTTAAGTCTCAGTCCCAGCACACACCAAGTGGGCCCCAGAAGTGGATTTCTGCACCATCCATCTCAGTTTACTCATTTTCTGTAAACCTAGTTTACTAGTCTAGTATTTAAACAACTTTTAGAGACTTGTTTTGTACCTCATGACAATTTTAGATCTGAACTTTGTACCTTTTGACGGCATGAGTCTCTAAACTCCATTGTTGGGGGTGAGGAGCTCTGCTGTGTCTCGATGAATTAATGCAAGTATTTCTGTTTTCCATTCAAACATGCGTGTTCCTATCTAAGATATCCATTCGCACTTCAATATGAATGTGATGAACGTGACAATCATCATCATTCCTCCACGAACGCGTGCCTGACAACCACTTACGTTCTACCGTAGAATGAATGAATATCTCTTAGATCTCTTAATCAGAATCTTCGTGGTATAAGCTAGATTGATGGCACCATTCAAGAGAATCCGGAAAGTCTAAACCTTGTCTGTGGTATTCCGAGTAGGATTCAGAGATTGAATGACTATGACAAGCTTCAAACTCGCGAGTGCTGGGCGTAGTGACAGATGCAAAAGGATAGTAAATCCTATTCCGGTACGATTGAGAACCTGCAGATGATTAGCCGTGCGGTGACAGCGCATCTGGACCCTTTTCACTGGAAGGATGGATGGTAGCCATTGACAACGGTGATCCACCAACACACAGCTTGCCATAGGAGGACGTGCGTGTGTGAATCAGAAAACAGAGGAAGCAGAATTTCAGAAGACAAAGCATCTCCAAAACTCCAACATATTCTCCATCATTGCATACAAGTATAATTTGTGTTCTGCACTTTTATTCCTTGCAATCAAATTTGATAAGTGAATTATTTTATTGTCTTCCTGACTAAGAGTTACAAGATAACCATAGATTGCTTCAAGCCAACAATCTCCATGGGATCGACCCTTACTCACGTAAGGTATTACTTGGACGACCCAGTGCACTTGCTAGTTAGTGGTACGAGTTGTAAAAAGTGTGATTTACAATTCGTGCACCAGACGCCTTCTTTAAATCCTTGTTTGCTGAAAAATTGTGGAGTTATAAGGGGTTGTGTACTAGAATAATTAGGATTTGATGTGTTATTAAATTTGTGTTTGTTCTAATTTATACTTATAACTATTTTCTCTATAAAAATTATTATTTTTATTTGATGGATGTCTCTGAATTAAAAAAAAAAACTATCAAAATTTCGTTTAATTTGTTTTAGAGCATGTTTAATTTGTTAGAAAATAATAATTATATCGGATAGAAGCTAAGATTCTAATTATAAGAATACTCTTCTAAATTTTTAATAATTTTTGTTGTTGGTAAGTATGTGTTTCAATAACATCACACATGATTTGAACCTTTGTTTTTCTATTGCAATGGGGCCATGGGGTACGGTCCTCGATCCCTTCCTAAACCTAAGTATCATAGCCACGTAATGCATTTGCCTATGAATTGATTTTATTAGATTACTTTAATTTATAAACTATAGGGAAATATAAACTATACATGCACTCTTGTCCTTCAACATGAGACACTTTTGACGTTATGCCGACACTCATATTCACCTTATAGGGAATCATCTTATTTTCAACATTGTAAGCTAAATTTGAAAAAACGTTCAGTGTGTATCGTTATTTTTTTAGTTTGTATATGTTCGGAGCGCAGATAATGCATTGTGTTGTTGCTTAATAATAATAATGTGACTAATGTATAAATCAAATATATAACTTCAAAACATTTAGTTTAAGGAAGTTAATGTACTATGAATAATGTTCCTCCAGTTCTTTTTTGATGGATGGACGGATTCAGATCGTTAGGCGGTCACTTCTCTGACAAACATCGCTCGTCTGCTGAATCCATTTAGCTATCTAGTGGTCGTAATTTTTTTTATCATGAAATTATGTTCTACATCCCATATGAAATTCAATTACATAAAGCGATTCAACAGCATTACTTAGTCGGGATAAAATACAATTAATTAATTCAACATTATTGAGTTCTTACTGACCACTTCTAAAACCATCCCTCTCTGGTCTCAGTCAGGGTCGTTGTGTACGTCAACTACTGGTGGTCATACATTGACTTAATGACTTCAAAGATCTCCCTGTGCAAGCATTGTTATTTGGTACAAACCTATCAGATAAAAAACCTAACATTAACAAACACATATAAACACATAAACTTAAGATTAACAAAATTAAGATTAAAAAATTGTATGTACTCACGCCTGCATACCATCGGGCCAATCCTCAGCTGGATGATGGGTGGTGGTAGTGGTGGGATATTCTGCTGGAGGCACTGGAGGAATCATCCACCGCGGTATCTGTCGCAGGATTTGTAGGGAGTGTAGCAGAAAGAGGCATGTAGTTCGGGTTTAGGACCATGATGAACTACTAGTTTGTTAGACCCGCCTGGGACATCACAGGGGACGACAGAGTAGTCGGGGTAGACATGACTGAACAGTCCCTGGAAATTTAGTGGAAACCCTCCATCTACTAGACTACCACGACCATGAGACCCACTCGATCTACCTCTGCTACCGCTCGTCATGTCTACAAAGAGAATATATTATTAACACTAATCAGCTTAAATACTATTAACGCTAATAAGCATATATACTACATGAATCGTTCAATAAAATTCTCCAGAAAAATTGGACATAACCTCCTCTTAAATTAGACATATATCCACCTTTACGGTTCTCACAAATCCAACCAATCTCAATCCACAGAATTAGTCAATATTCAACTAATTTCATAAGAATTAAATTCAACAAAACATCTTTATTCACATCATGCTAAAGTGAAATTGTCACCTTATTAGAGTATCATATCAATAAAATTTAAATATTGTATGAAATCTAAATGCTACGTAAATTGTATATCTATCAATAAATAAAATATGAGTCTACAATAGTTCACACTCTAAGTATCCATATAATGCAACTAAAAAAAGGAAATCAATAAATAATTCACCATACAATGAAGTAATATGTAATGTCACAAATTCATAGCCAATCTAGAATATAACAAATTTTTATTAGAACAAGTCATGGTAGATTACAGGAAGAAACTGAACATTAACATCACTAAGTTATTACAAGTGAAATAAAAAAAAACTACGTAAAAATATAAAATTCATATATGCAAAAAACAAATATGGTAAATAATATGAGAAGCTTGCAAAAAACAAATAATATGAGAAGTAACTTAGTAATATGCATCCTTGTTAATATATGCAGCAAAAAACAAATCTTCAACAATATGGTAAATAAAATAAATTCATATATATAACTTTTGGTATAAATATATTGCAGCAAGTATTGGCAAATTCATAAAATTCTCTTAAAAAACCCACAATATATGTATAAATGTATACTACCATATGAACCAATGTCAAAAGGGAATAACAATAATAAAAAATATTATAAAAAATGCTAAATCAGATTCTAACCTAGACTTGGCGGAGGACGACAAACCTGACACTAGACAAAGCGTGCTGGACGAGGGGAAGAAGATGTTGACATGAAGAACGGCGCTTGTTGGCGGTGAGAAGAGCAGCGGCTGCAACAGAGGCTAGGGGTTGCAATGGCGGCTGCAATGAAGACGTCGCAGCGAACGGAAGGTGCACGCGTCGGCGGCGGCGCGGGGGGGGGGGAGGGCCTGACAGCGCGGCGGTGGGGATGACAGCGCGACGCGGTTCAAAGGCAGCTAGAGAGAGTAAGGGAGAAGAGAGGTTATAGAGAGAATAGTTTCAAATTAAAGGGGGAGAGGAGTTCGCGCTTTGAATTTTATGGCTCATTACCGTTGAATTTATCGACGGATAAATCCGTCGATAACTCATTGTGGATGACCAAAACGTAGCGTTTCACTAAAATGGGTTTGTCGGCGAATTGTTCCAACGGTAAATCCCACGCTATATTTTACGCTTATTTTTCCCGTTTTCCCTCCAAGTATTACCGACGAATTTACCAGCAGAATCGAAAATCCGTCGATAATTGACCAAACAAATTCCACATCAAAACTGTCGGTAAATCCGACGCTAAATAGGATTTATAACTAATTCAACATGGTTTATATATATTTCAATAGTTAGTCCATACTATACATCTATGTTGTTGTTGTTGTTGTTGTTGTTGTTGTTGTTGTTGTTGTTGTTGTTGTTGTTGTTGTTGTTGTTGTTGTTGTTGTTGTTGTTGTTGTTGTTATTATTATTATTATTATTATTATTATTAATTTTTTATTTTTATTTTTATTTATCTTAAATTTTATTTAGATAACAAAAATTAAATTTTTTATTTTTTATTATAAAAATTTTAATACAATATTAAGAAATTATTTAACTTAAAAAATTTAATTTATCAAAAATATATTCAATACGTAATCTGCTGCAGGCTACAGCGGATGACGTCACCAAATTCATTCATAATCAGCGGTATTCTATAGCGGTTTCTACACTTCAGTTCTTTGCATAATCCTCTTTAAGCTGCAGCGGTTTACGTTATCAGTGCTCAACGTAATTCGCAATAGAGTATGGCGGTTTTATATGAAAATCTTAAAAATTTTGTAGCCTATAGCGATTTGAATAAATTACAGTTAGGACCAAAATATAAACTGTTTGAGAATATTGAATTTGTGTAATTGAGCTCTGATGGTCGTAAAACCAACTCAGCAAGTGCACCGAATCATATCAAGTAATACCACAATGAGTGAATATCCTTTTCACGAGGATTAATGGACTGAGCAAGCAATGATTAATTGATTACTTCTAATTAGACAAATCAAAAACAGAGGAATGAGAATTGAACATTGAACAGAGGCAAATAAATAGTAAAGTAGTGAATGAAAACAATGATGATGAGAATGTTAAGGTTTCAAAGATATTCACTCTCTAGGAAACAATCATTGTGTTCATTTATTTAAGGTTTACAGAGATCAATTCACAACAAATCATATATAATTGAATTTCAATTCCTTGACAACCCAATTTCTCCTTAATTAACTAACCGCCAATTCCTATTAGTCAACTACTTAACAAAAGAGGTTAAGCACAAATCTGATTTAGATTCAAATAAGATTCAAAAGCAATTCTTAGATTGAATTATATGTCACGTATTCAAACTAATCCTAGACAATTGAAACTTACAAAAAAGTATAATTTTCAAAAGTTTTCTAATCCGAATTATATGTCACTTATTCAAAACTAGACACAATTGAAAATTATAAAGTGTTGCACACTCTTTGAAACACTATTCCTAGTTAAACAAAAAAAAAATCATGAGAAATAGTTTTCAAGCTAATTCCAATATTAACTTTTCCAAAGCAATACTAGAATCTAAAACAAAGTTAGAATGTTTTTTGACAATTCTAATCTTTAAGGATGAAGAACAAAAATTCAATCATGAAATAGATTAATGTATAAACCTCAAACAAAATAAAATACTTAAATTAATCATCTATAAAAAAAATAAACAAAATTTCTAACCTTAACAGAGGAGATTAGTTGCTCATGATGCAGAGAAAATAAAAAATAGGATTGTAAAGTAAAAAGTGTAAAACGTGATAAAAAGCCTTGGATATATTCCTTAGACTTTATATATTCTAATCTAAACCTATCTTTCAAATTTAAAACAAAATAAAATAGAATCAAATCAAATGGTTTCCTAATTAATCTTAAACTAAAAGTGATTTTCTTATTCTATTTGAGATTCAAAACTTGGTGTGGTACTTTGTTGAAATTATGGGCTTGTAACTTGACCTTGGACTGAGAGAGTTGGCTTTACACTTGGGTGGAGTGGTGTTGCACTTGGATAAACACTGGGAGTTGGCCTAAGAAGATGGATGCATGGACGTGTCTGGGTGTGTATGGGCATGCCACATGAGGCTTGGAAGTGGCAAGGAAACTTGCTCACTTTTGGCCCAGCATGCCACGCCAAGGAGTGGCTTGGCATGCCCTTGAAAAAGCTATTTGAGGGTGTGGTCGATGGCGTGGCACGCCAGTTTTGCACGCTGTTTTTACGAGCTCAAATGTGAGGGTCGTTTGTGGTTCAAACTGAACGTCCACTATTAACATATTCATATCGTTTCGAAGTTCTGGATGTTAACTTTCTAACACCGCTGAAACTGCTCATTTGGACCTCTATATCTCAAGTTATACTCGTTGAAGTATAAAGAGGTCAGAATTAAGAGCATCTACAAATTCTCTTTACACTTCCCTAAAACTTATCTTCAACTCTTTGTTCCGTGAAAGGTTGCTTCCTTTTGCATGCCATCTTTTTTAGTTATTCCAGAGGCTTCTTTGGTGGTCCTTCTATTCCTTTGTTTTTGCCTAAAATCTTTTAACAACTTTTTAAAAATATCAAAACTCAAAGCAACTCTGAGAAACATTGATTAAAGTACAAAAATCTCAATTGTAATAAGAAAATTACTAACTTTATTTAAAAAAATAATACAAAAAAAAAAAACTAAAAGTGCTCATGCATCAAGCTCTAATTATTTTAAATGTGTAAATTGTCTTTTATTGAGTGTTGTATTTTGGTGAACAATTTCATAAGGAACAATTTGGATTATGTATTTAAACTACTTTAAATAGCCTAATTATATTACGATTAACAAAGTATGTAAAATTAGTTTTATTATGTTATGGCTCGAATTACATATTGTATATGCAATAACCCATTAATCAAATTAGTTTTTGATCCGTTAAATTGAAGGAGGAAAAAAAAAATCACAACTAATCCATACATTAAGTCAGTACATAAAACTAATTTGAAGAATCGCTTTGGAGCCGTATAAATATCTTTAAACCGTATGGTGCATGTATGTCTTATCAAATCCAAGTAATTTGAAGAGCATATATACTTACTGTGCTTTCACATGAAAAGCAATTGTACTCCGTACTGATAAAGAAGGATTCTTGTAAGGTAGGAAAATTACAAAGATGGATAATGTAGCTTCCTAACATAACAAGAGTGATCATATGGCACAGGCTTCTACTGTGTTGGAAGCTGAGAATGTTATTGCTGCCATGTGCCTAAGCAATAATAATCATGCACTACTTCAGTGGCTCCCCTTCCACTTCTTTCGTGCCTCTCTCTAACGTCTATTCCTTTTCATTTGCAACAGTTTCGTTATTGCACCTAACTCCTGCATCTTTTAGCATATCATTTCACCTTATCATGCCTCAATTTTTTGGGTTTAAATTTTTATGCTATTTGGGCTCCACCAAAGTACGATTCTTGTTGCTTTTGAGTTTTGACCCACCCCGTACAAAATTAACTGTGTTCAGGAAATTTTTTCAATTTTTAGGGTTCGAATGTTTCCTGTGAAATTTGGTTGTTAGATACTTTTTTTTCTCATTGAAATTGATATCTTCAATTTTTCAACAATACAACCATTCCATAAGGCCAATTTAGAGTTGTTTAAAATCAGCATGTCTAACATAGAAATGATTTTCAAACGTGCTTTACTGTATAAACAGTAAGTATATAGTTAATTATGTTATAAGGATATTTATTTATTTGCACATTTAATTGTATGCTTATTTATTTACTTTGATGTTTATTAAATTTAATATACCAGTTCATTTTAAAGTGTTCGAAAAACACATGTAATTTAATCAAAAGCTACGAACACCAATTCAAATATGCAAATAACATAATTGCAAAAAATGTAAGTGAAAGTGGAACAACTTGATATGTTGTGGTGGGAGAGAACACAGACATGAGTGGTTGACACGGTCAAAGGTATATTCATGTCTTCTCCAAAAACTTGGACCAAGGACCACAAATCGAAACCACCCCATGAACATTCATTTTCAGTTATAGTACATAACGGGGAAGAGAAATGTAGCAACTTGGAATTTATTAAAGCTGCAAAATAGTCTCTTCACATAAGAACAGGATACACAGGTTTGCGTTCATCACAGTTTTACTTTTTTACATTAACAAACAGCCCTAAACAAAATAACAGGCTATATAATTCACAAACACAGTTAGCTAAATATGCAAAAGCAAAGGCAAAAGCAAGATCACAAAACAGTGAAAGATAATCAAATTCAACAAAATATAAAAACTAAAGAGGAAAAAGAAGCTAATAACTTTTTTACTACTTCTGATTGAACCTGAGCAAGGCAATTTCAGAATTTGCCCCTGAAGATGGAACCCTTGGGCTGCTATTGCTACTGCTATCAGACAATGAAGCAAGTGTCTTGTGCAATACCCCAGATGGAGATGACACCATTGTCGTGGCCGGAGACGAAAGATTCGAATTGGAAGTGGCGGCGGCACCATCATTGGTGGAAGTGACTGTACTCGGCATTAGAACTTCAGCTAGTGGACCACCAGGTGTGGTGGTTGAAGCTACCCAAGGTGGTGGTGTGGGCCAATTCGAGAAGCCAGATTTAGTGCCATTGCTTGTGTTGTTCTCTTCCGGCTCTGGCTCTTCCATTAGGCCTAACCCCACTTCTTCATGCATATATCCACCTCCCATTGATAAATCAAGAGAAGAGAGGGACAGTTTCCCAATTGATGAAACAGAGTTCTTGTTGTCGGCATCATTAGTTTCTTGATCCGTTGCCGCGTTCGACCAAGCATCGATGAAAACCCTTGGTTTATCAGATTGGAGAGTTTCCATAGGAACCAGAACAGGGTTAAGGAAAGTTGGAGAGCGCTTATTGTGTTGCTGATCCAATCCAGGGCTATAGACTGGGAATGAGTTCATATATTGAGGCTCAGTGTTGCTGCAGGAACTCATAGCATTGAATCCAACTTTGTTGTTGTTCATCAGAGTGTTCCATTCTGAATCTGATGTTCCAAGCGAAATAGGATCTCCATTCAGCATCCAATCCAACCCCCTTCAAGATCATTTTACAAATCGGTCAAGAGGATTATTAGTCCAGCAAACAAATCTATAACAGAACAGGAACAAACAGAATATGAAAAAATTAAATAAAACGAAGAAAGAGAAGGCCATGAATGAAGACAGAAACATAATAAAAATCCAAACTTGAAAGTTGAAACTCACTCACCTGGGCTCCCTACTTGATGGAACAGAACCAGCACCGAAGTTGTGAAGAGAAAGGGAAGAAGCAGATTCAAGGTATGAATGATGATTGGTGGTAGCAGAAGCAAGAAAATGAGGTGAAGAAGGATCTTTTCTTGTAGAGTGGTTAGAGAATGCGACAGTAACAGCAGCACTAGAGGCAGCATAAGGATGAGAATCATGGCGAGCCCTCTTAAGTAGATTGTGTCCATTGTTATTGTTGTTGTTGTGAAGTTCCACAGGCTTTCTTGAACGGGGACGGCCTCTATGCATATGACGCTCACAGTACTTGTGATTAGGAGCAACCTCTCTTGAACATCTCCATTTCTTACCATCTGTTCTCCTGCACCTATTTGGTTCTGCATCATTATTGTTACTGCTTGAAAGCCTCAGATTGAAACCACCACCTCCTCCTCCTCCTCCTTCCACTGCTCCAACAAACAGTAGAATTAGAATACATAAACAGAAACAACATGAAAAGGCACAAACTTTTTGAGTGTCAAAGTGAAATAAACATACAAGGAGATGAGCGAGAAGCAGCAGCGATAGGCATAAGGAGTAGCTCTGGAGGAACAGGAATAGAAGCCATCATGTACTTGTAAATCATAGCTTGTCTTTCAAGTTCCCTCCATTGAGCACTTGTGAAAGGGAACCTCCCTAAAGATGCCGCCATCATTCCACCACTTGTTCCTAGATTAACACAAGCATGTTTCTCAGAATCTCCGACATAGTAAACAGTACTCTCTCTTTCTCTCTCTTCTGACCCTCTTTCACTTTTTTTTTAACCCGGTTAAAAAGATGCAATCTTTTTTAATATATAAATTATTAAGAACCAAACCCACAAAGTAAGAAGAACCTGGCGATTTGAAGGGATGGCGAGTAGTGGTTGTGGTTGTAGTTGTAGTTGTAGTAGCAGAAGAAGGAGAATAATACGGAGAGTGAGAAAAGTGAAAAGGCTGCTGCAAAGGTTGTCTTGTTTCTTCTACAGATGCTGCTGCACCATCATCATCATCATCATCAACAACGGTATTAACACCACTATTAGCAGCTACAGCGTTGTTTATACTATGATTATGATTAGTAGTTAACAAATGGTGCTGAAGCGTGGGACCATCACCATCACCATCGAGAGCAGAAGCAGATGAATCACTGTCAAATGGACGGTGGTGATGATTATGATGCACCATCATCATCATCATCATCATCCTCGTCTTACTAGGAAATGCTTCAAGATAATTATTATTAATATTAATATTATTATGCTGCTGCTGCTGCACCTGCACCTTGTTACTCACACTACCCAACCCAAGAACATTACTATTACTAGTAGCAGCAGCAACACTATTTTTTTTAGTTTCCTTGAGCGAAACGCCAAATTCACCCATTGCTCTGAACTCTCGAATAGGAAAAGATCACTTTTTTGAAGTAAGGAAGATACTTTGTGTTGAAGTTGAAGTTAAAGAAGGGGGGTTGTGGGTGTGTGCAACAGTAAAATAATAAAAAGTAACAAACGCAAACGTGGAATCTTCTCTCTTGGTGGCGATGCCAGGTGTTTCTCAATGGAGAAAAGAAAGTGAGAGGGTTGATGGGGGATTTATGATCGAGTTATGGGTTGCCGCCATTCTCGCCCTTTGCTTTGCTTCCATGCTTCCAACATTCGCACCTCACGCTATCGGACAAAATAGTGTGAAAGCTTATCCCTTTTTTTATTATTTATTTATTTTTATTGTGGTAACGTATCTATCACTTTTGCGTGCATGAAAGAATACGGCCGCATTTTAAAATCAACTATTAAAATAATTATTAATATAAAATATATATTAAAAATATATATATTTAAATGTATAATAATTAATCTTAATAATTAATTTTAATATATAAATAATATTTTTAAGAAAGGTTAATATAATCTTATCTTGTTTATTCTGTCTATTTGAAAAAAAAAGGTACAAATTTTTGGTTGAATTATTGTTGCTTGTTAAACATATTTTGAGTAAGACACTTATTGATATTTATTTGATATTTGTATTTTTTGTTTAATTATATTTTAATAAAAAAATAGATACATTAAACATACTTAAATACATCTAACCTTATTTTTAATATGTATTTATAAAAAATTAAAAAATATATATATTATTATTTATTAAAATAAAAATATATTTAAATATTTTATATAATTAAAAAATTATAAAATTAAAAAAATAATTTATATTTTAATATCAATAAAATTTTAAAATATTTATAATTTATCTAAAAAATATTTTATATTTTATATATTATGTCTCATTATATCTGTGTTATTATAAGAAAATATATAATAAAATAGAATATAGCTAAAGACACTAAATTCTAATGTTAAGAATGGCAAAGCAAATAATTTATTTTTACGGCTCCGTTAAGACCCGCCTCAAAAACAGAATAGATCAGTTTATCCTGCCAAATAAAACGGACTCAAGATGCTAATTCGCCTCGTTTTATTGTGAGTTGGCAGGCTAACCGCTTAAATTAAAGAAAAGTAATGAAATTAATATAAAAAACTTGATAATTAAAAAATTAAATATAAATAAAAAATATCAAATTAATGTATAATTTTTTAGTATCTTCTTTTATATTTTTAATTTCAATAAAATTATTTAAAATAATATCTGTTAATAAAATCTTTATTATTTTTAAAAACAATTCACACACACATATATATATATATATATGAGTAATTCACCTAAATAAAATAAATGGATCAAATATTTATCCAAATGTAACAATTAAAAAATAATTACTTGGTTGTCCTATTTTTTATTTTATGTAAATTGTGAAACTCCTTTCACTTTTTACAAAAACATGTAAACTGTGGTACTCCTTCCACAGTTTATGAATGAAAAAATGTATGCACAAATCGTAGTACTCCTTCCACGGTTTATAAAGAGAAATTTGTGTGTATAAAGGTGGTATCCCTTCCACGGTTTATAAAGAAAATAATGTGAGCACAAACTGCGGTACCTCTTCCACGGTTTATGAAGAGCTATATATATACATAATCCGCGACACTGAATGACAGATTATATTGTTGGGTGTTAGAGTTGTTGGAGGTGAGAGCATTTGGGAGAGAATCCGGGGGCATCGAGACTTTGGCGTGGTGGGGTCATGGAAAACCAAGATCGCATGTACCGATTGAACAACATTGCTCACGTGGCTGGAAACATCAACTAAGAGATTAGTTTTTTATATGTTAAAATTTCATTAGTAAGGAGTTAATTTTTTTTGTTAATTTATGTGTTAGAATGTTATGTGTACTTTGTGTAATATAAATAATTTATAGTGTAGTGATTTGTACGTTAAATTTTGATTAGTATTTTAATTTTTTGCTAATGAACCATATTTTTTAAAAATTTGATTAGTATCGAGTTAATTTTTTCCTTAATGAACCATATATTTTGAAAATTTGATTAGTGTCAAAATAATTTTTTCTTCCACATGTTGCAGCCGACTAGGTGTATTTGTAGTATTAGGAGACAACAGAATATGCCTCTACATGAACGGATCTGGCTGTATTAGGAAAATGCGGGTTGTATCACTTGGCTAAACTGAACAGTCAGTGGTTCTGGGTTGATGAGCCTCTACTTAGCGCATTTATTGAGAGGTGACATCCTGAGACGCACACCTTCCACATGCCGTTTGGAGAATGCACCGTCAATCTGAAGATGTGGCGTATTAGCTAAGTTTGCCCATTGATGGGGAGGCTGTTAGTGGGTGCCTCACTGACTTTGAGCAGTTCATGGACAACGGAAGTCCAGCGTGGAAGTGGTTTCAAGAATTATTCAGCGAGCTATCGCCACCAAATAAAGTCAAGCAGATGACGGTTCACTTCACATGGTTCCATGATTTCGGGTGCTCCCATCAGATGCGAGTGAGGAGACAGTGCGTATATACGCGCGTGCTTACATTATGATGTTGCTATCAACTCAGATGTTTCGGGACAAGAACGCGAACCGGGTTTACCTTTGATGGTTGCCATTTGTGGCGTCGATTGACGAGTTGGGAAAATACAACTGGGGCTCAACTGCACTTGCCTGGTTGTATAGATGTATATGTCAAGTGATAAACAGAAATTTCGTTAACTTGGCTAGACCACTTCAGCTACTATAGTCCTGGAATTTTTGGAGGTTTCCCACGCTAAGGCCTAGTGGTTTTGACATGTTTGGATTTTTGCGACATACATGTCTATTTTGATGTACTATCGTTTTCTACGCAATGCTTCCAATGAATATTGTAGGTGGGCAACATATCTACCAATCTTCGATGACAAGGAGCAAAGAGTGGTGGCAACACGTCTTTCTTTGGATAGATTGTGTGATCGAGACGTAAGTTGTTTAGTTGTTGTTGTTTATCAAATTCGCAGTTCATATCATGCATCTTTTTATGGTGTTATCTAGACTTAACTTGTCCTTTACAGTTTTTATGGGAGCCGTATTCTGTTCCTGAGGTGGCAGCAGTTGTCCATCCAGAGATACTGGTTGAGGAACATAACAAGCTGTGGAGGGTGGTCACAAGATTGATATATTTTGCCGTGATAGAGTGGCATCAAGTTGATAGAGTGGCATCAAGTTGATAGAGTGGTACCGCAGCTCGACGACGTACAACATCTCCCTCAGCTGGCTCTGAACATAGACTGACTCCATGCAAAGGATGGTAGGGGTGGAGATCGATGGTTCCTCACTTATTATCAGACATGGCATCTGCATTGGAGCAATAGGGTTGATTCAGTCATCCAGTTCGAGCGAGGTGTTGATCCAGGTCCATCGGGAGAGTACCTGGACTGGTGGCATCGTGTGGCCCACATAGTTCTGTCTTCGGATGTCGCATTTCATGATCCTAGGCCGATGGTTATCTCAGAGGAGGCTCGTCACAGAGGCTTATCCCAGGCACTTGCCAGGGTGCAAATACTGAACATGTCTGATAACAAGCATCTTGAGTAGCGTCGATGCATCAGTACATGTGCCACCAATTGAGAGTGGCGATGATTAGAAGACGTGATGGATGAAGATGAAAGGGATGCTAATGATGGAGGCCATGTCAATCATCGTGTTCGTTGAGATAGAGCCAGACGATACAGGGGGAGAGGTGGTCGTGGACAGGCTGCAGACAGCAGTAGTCCTATGGGTGCAGAGCAGGTAGATTATACTGTGGGTGTGGGTATCAGAGATTTTGACACTGGGCTCGATCACGGTACCTACACTGTCGGTAGCATCTCTCAGTTGTTCGAGGATGTCGAGACACATGTCTTTACTGATTTTGCTACCACTGGTATGAGTATGGACATTGGGGATCATGTCAGCGAAACACAATTCTATATGGACATAGCAGACATGCTGAGGGACAATGATGGTATCTATTATAGGCCACATATGTCGGATGTCTAGTCACAGGTTGCCGAGTACTAGCCACAGATGCAGGATGTTCAGCCACAGATGCAGGGTGTTCAGCTACAGTTTGCAGTGGATCTCAATGAGCCTGCAGGTAGTCCATATGACACATGGTTCACTATGGAAGGGACTCCCACATCAGCATTTGGTGCGGTACCACCCTCTACATCCAGAGCGGAGCATGTTCAGCAACCGACTAGGGTGAGGCGTCTTGCTATATGTGGCACCGGGTCTCAGTTGCTTGGTGGTTTTGACATTGATGACGATGATACCATAGAGGATTTGGACTAGTGACCTGTAGCCATATTTTGGGCATTACTTATGTTTTATGATATTGTGTAATGCATATATATGTTTCATGGTAATGTGTTATGCATATATATGTTTTATGATATTATGTTATGCATACCTTTATTGTAACCGCAGCATCTGCTCTAACCAACGGATAGATCCTTGCACAGATAACGTGGTAATCAAGCTGCCGGTGGTCGATCGAAATCGAGGTAGCCAAGTAAGTGTGCGGACAGTTATACCTTCTGACCTCTTAAGTGCCCTTTTGTGCACGAAGCGAGAGGTGAATCAACCAAGTGCATCATTTGCTGAACTCCTTGTATTTCCCATGATGCTTTAGATGATCTGACTCTAAGACCCTATACTCAACACCTCAACGGATGCTATAATCTTTCACACTCAAAACAGCTTCCTCTTTATTCTGGAATGATTGCCCAATTTGAAATTCTGTAGAAGAACCCCCAACGACAGCATCTCCGTCCGGCTGTTGCCCCATTGCCTCCAATTTAGAGTTGAAAAGTGCAGAGGGTACTGCTGTGTGTCGAAACTTGATGGGCCATGCTGTGTATGTGGATTGGCACCTGTATCATCATCACTATCCCCAATTATATCAACAGGCTCTTAGTCTAAATCATCCTTCTGCATTGCATTCTCAACTCGATCAGGTTCTCCTAACCCTACAATATCAGGAATAATGCCAGGACCACTAGCCACCTCAACTATCTGTTGCCGAACCGAATGGTTCTTGAATGGTACAGAACCAGCTGCATCTATAGGGTCTAAATCAGGTGCAAAGGAAGGAGATACAACGGACGGACGAGCTGGGCAATCGTAGCCATCGAACTAAAAGCACCACATATGGCAGTCGACTGAAGATTAGCTGATGCCCCAGAATTGTCAACACCGACCTCCAACTTCGCATACAGCTCATGTATTTTGACCTCTGAAAAACTCCTACAACAATAAAACAGAACCCGAAGATCTTCATTGGATGCTATCAAAAACGTATCATACTTCACACTGGTTGGCACAATTGCAATAGGGATCTTATAGAATAACTTCTTCACCCCAAGCTTCTACAATATGGTGTTCTTTAGATCTGACAACGTATTCGATGAACTGATAAATACACTCAAGGATTCTCTGTCAGTGAACTTCACACTGTATCTCTTGCTTCTATGAATTTTTCCAGAGCAATGTACTAGCATTAGGAAACTCTCTTTATCAATTGCCATTGTAAAAATGATACTCTTCTATACAATTGATTTCACCGAGTATATATAGAGTTTTTACTCCTCATAAACCGTGAAAGGAGTAGAATGGATTATGTATACATACTTACTATTCATAAACCGAGGAAGGGGTACCACGATTTACGTGTTTTTTACATTTTTCATAAACCGTAGAAGGAATACCACGGTTTTCATGTTTTTATAAAAAATAAAAGGAGTTCTACGATTTACATAGAATAAAAAATAGGAGAACCAAATAATCAGTTTTCAATTATTGCATTTGGATAAATATTTGGTCCATTTATTTTGTTTAGGTGAATTGCTATATATATATATAAAAGAGTATAAAATACAATAAAATTAATAAAAAATAAAAAGAATACATTTAAAAATTATATAATTAATAATTTTTATAGCACTAATCACTATTTTATTAAAATAAATAAATAAATAATATTTGATCTAGTGAATTAGTTTGCTCCACCTGTCAAAATTTGCAAATTTGACAATATAAATTTAACAAATTTTTTTAAATTAATGGATTTAACATACCGGATAGATTTAATTTAATTTGTCATTTCTATTTCACGTCTATTATTTTTATTATTAGCAATGTTTGAATTTTTAATTTAATATAGAAACTATAAAAATATTATTGCTGATATAATCTCTTAGTTTAGTTGTAAAAATAAAAGATAAAACTTTTTTATTTTAAAGATAAATATTTTTTTTACTTTTTTTATAATAAAAAATTATCTATTTTCATTTCTTTTCGTTTAATTATTGTAAAATACTCAACCCAAAAGGGAGTAAATTTCCATCTCTTTGTCCCTGATATTGTTTTTTCTTTTTCAGCATTTATATTTCAAAAACAAAATCTAAACGGATCCCCATAAACGTGACTTGCCCATACGCAATAATTTTACATTTTTATACAGTAATATTATATGTACACAAAAAATAAATTATTAAATATAAATATATATTTAAATATAAAATATATTAAAATTAAATTAAATAATATAGATATTTATATATATAAATATATAATAATTAATTTAATAATTTTTTTTATATGTACATAATATTTTTTATTTTTATATAAACAACTCAAACTAAATAATCAAATAGACAATTATTTTTTTATTGTGATTGAGAAAAATATTAAAGAATTAATATTGGTTTACAACATTTTCAATTGAAGAGGAATATCCACACTTTTACTAAAATGCGTTCCGACCTCCAAAACTAATGAAGTTTTAGAAGAAGTTCACAGCGGCAGATGCGGAAACTACCTAGGAGTACGGTCATTAGTTAAAAAAGTGATCCGAGTTGGCTTCTTTTGATCAACCTTACAAAAGAAGGCAGCCGACTTCATTAAAAAGTGTTTGCTCTGTCAAAAGCATGCTAACTTTCACGTGGCACCTCCAGAAGAGTTCATCAGCTTGACTTCACTTTGGCCATTTGCAAAATGGGGTTTAGATCTCCTCGAGCCATTCCCACAAGCTCCTGGACATGTAAAGTACCTCATAGTGGGTATTGATTATTTTACTAAGTGGATCGAGAAAAAACCTTTAGCAAACATCACAGCTCAAAGAAGTCGGAGGTTCCCCTACAAGAACATTGTCACCCGGTTTGGAGTTTCACACTCCATCACCACGAACAACAGAACTCAATTCACCGACTTAGCCTTCAAAAGCTTTGTGGCATGCCTCAAAATTAAGCAGCAGTTCACGTCGGTAGAACACCCCCAGGCCAATGGACAAGCAGAAGCTGCAAATAAAGTCGTGTTGGCCAGTTTAAAACGCTGACTATAAGGCACAAAGGGAGTATGGGCGGACGAGCTTCTTCAAGACTTGTGGGTATATCGGACAACCCCCCATTCAACGAAAGTGGAATCTCCTTTCTAACTTGCCTATGGCATAGAGACCATGATACCTATAGAAGTCAATGAAGAATCTCCGAAGGTTAGTGATAAACCCATATTTTATGATGTATTTTGTGCTCAATTTAAGTGATTTATTCAATCCTTCATCCACTTATTCATGTAAATTGCATGGTTTTACTTTCCCTTCCTTATTTTATGATATAAGTGAAAAACATGTTTCCTATGCTTTAAAAATATTGATTTTAATTACCCTTTTATTACCATTCGATGCCGTGATTTGTGTGTTAAGTATTTTCAGATCTCATAGGATAGGAATGGCTCAAAGGACAAAAAAGAAACATACAAAAATGGAAGGAAAGCACAAAAATGGAGTTTTGAAGAAAAAGACAGCGACGCGAACGCATGGACGACGCGAACGCGTGCCTAGCGCGAAAATGCAGCGACGCAAATGCGTAGATGATGCGGACGTGCGCCTTGAGCAGAACGCAATTGACGCATACGCGTGACTGACGCATACGCGTGACAAGGAAAACTCCCAGATGACGCAAACGCGTGACAGACGCCACGTATAAAAATCTGCAGAAAACGCTCCCAGTGATTTCTGGACCCTTTTTCGGCCCAAATTCAAGCCAGAAACACAGAATATAAGCCAAAGAATGAAGGAATCAAACATAGAGGGAGATACAATTGAATAATTCATAATTTTTAGGATTAGATGTAGTTTTTAGAGAGAGAGGTTCTCTCCTCTCTCTTAGAATTTAGGATTAGGATTTCTCAAGTTTAGGATTATTTCTCTTCAATTACAGGTTCAATATTCCTTTAAATTACTTTCTAGTTTTATTTATTCTACTACTTTAATTATTATTTATCTTGTCAGATTTGGCTTATGGACCATTCATGTTATGATTTTCTTAATTAATATATTTGAGGTATTTCAGATTTGATTTTTGCTTTAATTTATTTGTGAATGATTTCAATTCAATTTAGATTTATTTTTCCCTGTTGACTTTGGTTAAGTAATTTATGATACTTGAGTTATCAAACTCAGCTGTGATTGGAATTGGAATTCTTTGCTGGTTAATTTGTACTCCAATAACTCTAGTCTCTCCATAGGAGTTGACTAGGACCTGATGATCAAATTGATTCATCCACCTAACTTACCTTCATAGTTAGAGGTTAATTAAAAGTGGGAGCTGAATCCAATTCTCTTCACACCTGATAAGGATAACTAGGATAGGACTTCAATTTCTCATACCTTGCCAAGAGTTTTATTATTTATTTAAATTAATCCCTACAGTTTACTTTCTTGCCCTTTTACTATTCTTACTTTTTATCTTATACATTAAAAACCCAAAATTACACTTTTACTTATAACCAATAATAAATCATACTGCCCTACAACTCCTTGAGAAGACGACCCGAGGTTTAAATACTTCGGTTATAAATTTTTGTTGGGTTTTGTTACTTGTGACAACCAAACTTTTGTACGAAGGGATTTTTGTTGGTTTAGAAACTATATCTACAACACGATTACTTTTATAAAATTCCTTACTTGCAAAAGTCCTAACATCAAATTGGCGCCGTTGCCGGGAAATTGCAAACGTGTGCCTTATTATTGGTTATTGTAAATATTTACTTTTCAATTGATTTTTCGAAAAAAAATAATTCAGATTTTTATTTTAAAATTTTTTATCTTATCTTATCTTAGTTTTAAATTTCAAAATTCAAATATTTTTTAAAATCATATCTTTTTCAAAATCTTATCTTATCTTATTTCAAATTCAAAATTTAAATTTCAATTAAATTCCAAAATTCAAAATTCAAAATTCAAAATTTAAATTTAAATTTTTAAAAATCAAACCTTTTCAAAATTTAAATCTTTTTCAAATCTTTATCTTATATTGTTGAATTTTTAAAAAATTCAAATTTCAAAATTTAAAATTCAAAATTTAATTTTCAATTTAAATTTCAAAACCTTTTAATTTAAAAACTTATCTTCCCTTACCTAACTTATCTTATCTTTTCTAATCTTAAAATCAAATCTTTTTCAAACCTTTTCTCTTATTTATTTTATTTGATGTTATTTTTCTTTGCTTGTTTATTTATTTTTGTTTTTAATTTTTATTAGTTACTATGAGTTCTCACCCCGTCGCTTTGAGTTTGGTTCTAATGTTGTTGGAAGGAATGAAAGCTATAACAGGAACATGCATCAAGGTCAGAACAATCAAAGTTGGAAGGAACCACGAGGATCTGATAAACCCTTTAGGCAACAACACCCTCCAAGATACCACGGACCATGATAATTCCACAATGCATGTCAAAACAACAGTTATGGTGGACCCTTCTGTGACAACCAACCTCCACTAGTTTGCTATAGTCAAGAGTCATTCCGAGGTGCATACCAAGATGATAGATATGGTGGACCCCCTTGTAATTACCAACAAGCCCCATCATATGCTTGTAAACCACCTCCTCAATATAGCTTTGAACCACTACACTCACAAGCCAACTACCACCATTCACCTCCATATGACCCTAACTCTTATCCACCCCAATTCCAACCCAATTACTCCCAAGAACTACCACCTCCCTATGCACCATGTCCATATCCATCACCCCAAGAATCAAGGGAGCAACTCAAAGAAACATTTGAAAAATTTTATGCCATATTTCACCAATTGAATCAAGCGATAAATCGACTGCCTTCTCCACGTTCGGACACTCAAGAAACCCCCATGGCTTCATGTGGACAATCTAATGAAGAACGTAGCATGAAGGAGATACTAGAAACTCCAGTGGACAGTACGGAGCATGACTTTATACTGGAACAAGTGGAGGAAGCTGTAATTATTGAAGAGGAAGAAGTGGTTGAAGACTTAGGAGATGCTGAACCTCCATGGGAAAGTCAAGTTATAGAGCCTCCTTCAAAGACGTTTGAAATTGATGTTGAGGAGGGTGTACAACCTCCAATGCATATCATGGTTAAAGACTTTGAAGAGGTTGATCAAGAGATGGATTCAATCATTGATGAATTCTTATCTACAATTGAATCCTCTCCCATTGGACTTGACATGGAAATTAAAGAAGAAAAAGCACAACCTCCCATGCCCTTGGTGAACAATGAAGAAGAGATCAAATTGGAAGAAAGCTACCAAGAGGAAGAGGTTGATATTGAAGAAGCTTGCAAGGAGGTGGAAGTTGTCAAAGAAGAGCCCAAGAGAATGGAGCTGGAAATCATCTTGCCAAAGTTGTTGGAGACCTCTCCCCAAAGCCATCACCATCCATCCCTTCATTCAAGTGGGTAAATCTCTCATCTCTAAGCTTAATTAGCTCACTTGAATATGCTTTGCTTGAGACAGATGTGCGACTCAGAGCTCTTTGTGGCTTTAAGAGTAAGAGGGAGATGGTTAGTGGTAGGATTCGTCATGCAAGATTCAATATGGTGGAAAGCTCAAAGTTTAAATGCAAAGGTTGGTGTAAAGCTCAACTAAATGGGTCTAGGAAGTTGGTTGGCCGCTTTAGTGAGAATTCTGATTGCTTGCTACCCGGATAGAATCATGATGATAAACAAGAAGACGGGTGTAAAAGCAAGATCTGGGACCCCGGAATTCAGTCTAGAAATCAACACTCTTGGGACCTTGTCACTTGCTTTAACCTGCTTGAAGGCTTTCTACGCCTAGTTTGGGATCCCGGAGGCCATTGGAATTACAAACATTGGTGGAGATTTTTGGATGAATTCAAGCACAAGCCACCATAACAAAGAACTCCCCAAATGTCCAACTTAAGGACTTTAACTAAAAGTGCTAGGTGGGAGACAACCCACCACGGTATGATCATTCCTTTTCAATTTTAATTTTATTTCGTTTTGTTTGTTTTTAAGTTTTATTTTATTCCATTTTATTGAACCTGGAATTATTCATAGCATCTACATTAGCATTGCATATTGTATACTACATAATCGCATAAAAAAAAAACATCCCACGCGAGCGCATAGGCTACGCGTGGGCGTCGAATGGAAATCGGAGTAAAGATCCAAATCCCAGAAAGTTGGGCTGGAATTGTGCGGCTGGTGTGCGTTTAGCACAAATCAGCCCACGCGTTCGCGTCCCTGACGCGAACACGTCACTCGCACCACACACACCCCACGCGAAAGCGTGAGCGACGCGTGGATTTCATAGACCCCATTGAAAACAGAGAGTTGCACCAAAACGACGCTGGAACTGTGCGTTTAGCACAAATTTCAGTGACGCGTTCGCGTGCTTCACGCGTACGCGTCCCTTACCTTTTTCCCAATTCACACGAAAGTGTCAACGACGCGTTCGCGTCAACACCCTTTTTGCCCAAAATCACGCGATCGCGTGCACCACCGTTCGCATGGATTCGAAAACACTAACGCCCTTCACGCAAAACCCTACCCATTCACGCGAAAACCACCCCCACCCCCACATCTGCAACCTCTCTTCCTCCCATCTCTCAACCCCCACCCCTCCTCGCCGCCCAGACCCGACGGCCGCGCCGCCCCGACCGCCGACGACTCCCCCTCCTTCTTCTTTCCTTTCTTCTCATTCCCCCCTTCTCCCATTTCCTCCTCCCTTCACAACAACCAAAACCCCACTGCCGCCGCCCTAGCCCCGTGCTGCCACCACTGCGCCGCCACCAGCCACCACAACCCAACCCTTACCCCCTTCTCTCTTTTCCCCTCTCACCCTTAACCACCCACGACCACACAGCCCCCAGCCTCCACCTCGGACAGCCGCCGCGCTGCCTTCTGTCGCCGCCGCACCACCAGCCACCATCACCACATTCCCACCATCTCTTTGTTCCATACTTTTATTCCTCTGTGCTCCAGGTTCCACCGAACACTGATTCCTGTTTTCCGTTAATTAGTTAATTAGTTTTTCGAATTTTTTTCAAAAAAATAGGATAGTTAGAGATGCATGATTGTAGTGGATTTTAGGTGGTTAGGTAGCTAGGATGTGGTTAGTGGATCTAGGCCTGATAATTGCACCGTTCTTGCTTACTGTTTTTATCCGATTCACATTTTGAATTTGCTGTAATGCTGTGCTGTTCCTATGTTGTTCTTCATATTTGATGTTACTGTTGAACTGTTCTTTACTGTTCTTACTAATTGTTAATCTTTTCAGCACTATTTAATTTCATATGAACTGATTTTTTTTGCTATTTTACTCCTCGGGAACATCCAATTTTAGCTGGAATGCTGCCCAATTTTCTGCAAATTTATTTAATCTACTCCATTCATGTATTGGTTTGAAAACTCATTATTTTGCATTACTTGGTTATAATCAAACCAATTCCTGAATGCACGGGCTAGCATTCTTATTCCTTTTTGTTTCCTGAGTACTAAATTGCTTATTGATGATTTTATTCTCATTTTCAACTTACTTTATTTATCAGAATTATCATCAATAAACTGCAATCCTTGCTTGAATATGAGTTAAATGTTCCTCAACTTTGTGCATTTCTTGGTAACTAGGCAAACAATTCTCATGCCACTCACTTTAACTTCCTTTTTAACTCCTAACCAGCTTCACTTTCTAACTTCTTTGGGTCTTTACCTAACTACTCTACCTTTCTAACTCAAGGCATGATTACTGTTTTTCCTAGTTAACTTGAATTTCACTTCTATTATATTTTGGATTGTGATTTTTACCCTCAGCCTTTTAACTCGAATACACTCCAATTTATACACATATTCAACTCATTTCATGCTTTTATTGTTCTTTTTGCTTTTATGCTTACATTGACAAACCTTACTTGCCTACTTATTTTTCTGCTTTAGTTCTTCAATTATATCCTGCTACTTCCGCTTTTCAGGATGTCTGACCCCCAAAGGAAAGGAAAAGGCAATGCTACCACAGGCAAACGAAAAAGAGGAGAATCTACTACCTCTATCCTAGATCTCCTTCACGATGATTCCTGACGGGAAAAGAACTTTATCCCGCAGGAAAAGGCCGACCAGCTCCTCACTGCCACAGATCCAATAAAATTTGCAAACAGATACTGCAAGCTCAAATGTCCAGTGTTTGCCACTTCCAGGAACATCTATCTGGAAAGAACTCTTAAAATTCCAGAAGAACTCACCCAGTACACTTCCGAACAGATAAAACAAAGAGGTTGGTTCTTCATGGAAAGGAACTTGACAGAGGTCAATGCCTCCTGGGTTAGAGAATTTTACTGTAACTATTTCAAGACCTCCTTGGATGCAGTGCACCTCAGAGGGAAACATATTTTGATCACTGAGGAAGCTATTGAGGACATCCTCCGGCTTCAGCCTAAGTCAGATCAGCCTGACGGTTACCAAAAGGCTGAAGAGGATATGGGATACATGAGATTTGACTGGGACGCAGTCAAGCAGAGAATAACCATTGATCCTACTGCCCCATGGGTCATGGGAAAGAACATAGTGATGCCTAAGGGAATTAAGTTGATTTACTTGAATGATGAGGCTTGGCTTTGGCACCAGATTCTGAGTAACTATGTCATGCTGAGCACTCATGAGACAGAGCTGCTCGCTGCTATGATCACCCTCATCTGGTATGTGATGGAGGGTAAGGACCTGTATCTTCCACGTTTCATCCGATATTATATAGCCAGGGTCCATGTCAGATGCACTCTCCCTTTCCCTTATTTGATTACCCAGCTAGGCCGCTGAGCTGACGTGCCTTGGGAGCTGGCTGATGAGAAGCCAACTGCTGCACACTGCAAGAAGATCATTCCTCACAGCAGAAAATTTCTGGCATTAGGGTACAGACTTCTTTTTCTCACTGCCTCGGGTGAGGCAGCCACATCTTCAGATGCCCCTTTTGCATCCACTGCTGCACCAGCCCCATCCACTGCACCTCCACTTGCTCCTGAACCCATTTATCATCTAGTGCACCGCCTCTTCGCACGCCTAGATCATATGGAGCGTCGCCAGAAGTGGCGTTATGAGCACCTCAAGTTGATGATCCGATCCAACAGCGACATCCCCTCTGAGCCTGACACCGCTTCTGAGCCATCTGATGCGGAGGCGGATGATCATGAGGAGGAGGCACATGCCCAGGCAGAGCAGGGAGGACCTGAGCAGGCTGCACCACACCATGAGGAGCCCCACCAGATCTAGGCCGCAGATCCGGAGATCCCTATACAGACAGAGCCTCCGCTTCAGCAGGCAGCTCCTCTTACACTTCCAGAGATTGCAGACCCTCAGCCTACCACAGAGTCACCAGCAGCCCATCCTTCTGGAGATGACACTTCTCACACCCAGCTTCAGTGAGCATCGAGGACGATGCTATTATTTAAGTGTGGAGAGGTTGCCATCTCTGGCGTACTTTATTTTGGTGAACCACTCTTCAGACACTCTTTTTTATCTTATTTTGGTTATTTTTCTGTATTTTTATCTTTATTTTTAATTTTATCTTATCTTGTCTTTCAGTACTTGCACATTTTTCTGTATTTTTACAGTATTTCTGCATTTTACACTTTAGTTTTTATACTTATCTTAGACATTTAGTTTAGTTTAGTTGCAATTTTAGTTATTAAGTTGTGATATAGAACATATAGATTAATTAGTTAAGTTTATCCTTTTAGCATACGGTAACTTGGATTAATTAAAAATAAAAAGAGTAAACTAAAGACTTTAGCATAACAGAATCACAACAATCCACACACTATATATATATAGGTCAATTTACACAACATTTTTCAAGGAAAAATACTAAGATTTTAAGGGGCCACCCTAAGATTCACATTGAGAATAATGGGAACCTTGATTTCTACTTGCATAACATACATGACTGATATATGATTTTTGAGCTAGAGAACACACAGCCTGTGAGTTTTTGAGCTTATCTATATGGTTACATTATTTAACCATAATTATTTCATTCTTGTGTGTTCGCCTTTCTTTTTTATTCTGGTGATCTTTACTTTGTTTTAATCTATATGTCCAGTATAGAATATAGATACATACCAAGAGATAATTGATGCCATCATTTTAATTTTTTCTCACTTATCCCAAATAAGCGTACCTTTTACATCACCCTTGTTAGCCCCCTTGAGCTTTTAAATCCTCTCCTGTTCTATAACCACATTACTAGCCTTAAGCAGAAAAATAAATCAAATATCCCAAGTTGAATCCTTGGTTAGCTTAAGATAGAGATTGTGTATCTACTAAGTGTGGGGAAACATGGGAACATGGGTTGATAGGAAAAGGATTAACTCAATAAGATAATAAGGATTTTGGGAGCATGCTCATGTAAAACAAATTTAAAATACCATGTGCATTGATATATGTTCTGTTTATGTTTCAAAAAAAATTCCTTTTTGTTACCTAAGTAAATAAGGGGACTGATGAGCGGATAATTTATACGCTTTTTGGCATTGTTTTTAGTATGTTTTTAGTAGAATCTAGTTACTTTTAGGGATGTTTTCATTAGTTTTTATGTTAAATTCACATTTCTGGACTTTACTATGAGTTTGTGTGTTTTTCTGTGATTTCAGGTATTTTCTGGCTGAAATTGAGGGACTTGAGCAAAAATCAGATTCAGAGGTTGAAGAAGGACTGCTGATGCTGTTGGATTCTGACCTCCCTGCACTCAAAGTAGATTTTCTGGAGCTACAGAACTCGAAATGGCGCGCTTCCAATTACGTTGGAAATTAGACATCCAGGGCTTTCCAGCAATATATAATAGTCCATACTTTGGCCAAGAATAGACGACGCAAACTGGCGTTCAACGCCAGCTCTCTACCCAATTCTTGCGTCCAGCGCCAGAAAAGGATCCAAAACCAGAGTTGAACGCCCAAACTGGTACAAATGCTGGCGTTCAACTCCAAGAAGGACCTCTACACGTGCAACACTCAAGCTCAGCCCAAGCACAAACCAAGTGGGCCCCGGAAGTGGATTTATGCATCAATTACTTACTTCTGTAAACCCTAGTGACTAGTTTATTATAAATAGAACTTTTTATCATTGTATTCACAGTCTTGGTTACTCCGGTTCCCCTCTGGGGCCGAGACCAATGAACTCCATTATCACTTATGTATTTTCAACGGTAGAGTTTCTACACTCCATAGATTAAGGTGTGAAGCTCTGCTGTTCCTCAAGGATTAATGCAAAGTACTACTGTTTTCTATTCAATTCATCTTATTTCGCTTCTAAGATATTTATTCGCACTTCAACCTGAATGTGATGAACGTGACAATCATCATCATTCCCTATGAACATGTGCCTGACAACCACTTCCGTTCTACATTAGATTGAATGAGTATCTCTTAGATCTCTTAATCGGAATCTTCGTGGTGTAAGCTAGAATGATGGCGGTATTCAAGAGAATTCGGAAAGTCTAAACCTTGTCTGTGGTATTCCGAGTAGGATTCAATGATTGAATGACTGTGACGAGCTTCAAACTCGCGATTGCTGGGCGTAGTGACAGACGCAAAAGGATAGTAAATCCTATTCCAGCATGATCGAGAACCGACAGATGAATAGCCGTGCCGTGACAGGGCATTTGGATCATTTTCCCGAGAGAAGACCGAAAGTAGCCATTGACAGTGGTGATGTATCACATAAAGCCAGCCATGGAAAGGAGTAAGACCGATTGGATGAAGATAGCAGGAAAGCAGAGGTTCAGAGGAACGAAAGCATCTCTATTCGCTTATCTGAAATTCTCACCAATAAATTACATAAGTAATTCTATCCTTTATTATTTACCTTTTAATTATCTAATCCAATCACATTTAACCCTACCTGACTGAGATTTGCAAGGTGACCATAGCTTGCTTTATACCAACAATCTCCGTGGGATTCGACCCTTACTCACGTAAGGTATTACTTGGACGACCCAGTGCACTTGCTGGTTAGTTGTGCGAAGTTGTGAACCATGGTATTGGCATCATGTTTTTGGCGCCATTACCAGGGAAAGAAAGAGCGATGAATTTTACATAATCAAAGTGTAATCACAATTTCTGTGCACCAAGTTTTTGGCGCCGTTGCCGGGGATTGTTCGAGTTTGGACAACTGACGGTTCATCCTGTTGCTCAGATTAGGTAATTTTCTTTTTGTTTTGTTTTCAAAAATTTTTCAAAAATTTTTCTTTTGTTTTCGAAAAAAAAATAATAATAAAAATAATGTTTTCAAAAATAAATTATTCTATGGCTTCAAAATTTTTAAGAATGAATTCTAGTGTTTCATGAAGCATGTGAAGCCTGGCTGGCTGTAAAGCCATGTCTAAATTCTTTTGGACTGAGGCTTCCACGCATAAGTATATGAAGTTGGATGAAATATCAGCTGTTGTATACATGAGAGGTATCTATGTTTGCTGAAGCTTGGCTGGCCATTGGCCATGTCTAGTGTTTTGGACCGGAGCTTTCATTGAAAGCTTGGCTGGCTAGTGAGCCATGTCTAATTCCTGGACTGAAGCTTTAGACTAAAAATGCAAGATTCCTGGAATTCATATTAAAAAAAAATTTTGGAATCCTTATTTTCCTTTTTCAATTAATTTTCGAAAAATCCAAAAAAAAAATTAGAAAATCATAAAAATCAAAAATATTTTTCTGTTTCTTGTTTGAGTCTTGAGTCATGTTATGAATTTGGTGTCAATTTCATGTGTATCTTGCATTTTTTTTCGAAAATTCATGCATTCATAGTATTCTTCATGATCTTCAAGTTGTTCTTGGTAAGTCTTCTTGTTTGATCTTTGCATTTGCATGTTTTGTGTCTTTTCTTATTTTTCATATGCATTCTTGAATTCTTAGTGCCTAAGCATTAAAGAATTCTAAGTTTGGTGTCTTGCATGTTTTCCTTGCATTAAAAATTTTTCAAAAATATGTTCTTGATGTTCATCATGACATTCAAAGTGTTCTTGGTGTTCATCTTGACATTCATAGCATTCTTTCATGCATTCCTTGTTTTGATCCATAACTTTCATGCATTGCATCATTTTTCTTATTTTTCTCTCTCATAAAAAAAATATCTTTCCCTTTTTATCTCTTAAAATTTCGAAAATTAGATTTGACTTTTTCAAAAATTAAAAAAAAAAATCTAGTTGTTTTTATGAGTCAAATCAAATTTTCAATTTAAAAATCTCATCTTTTTCAAAATCTTTTTTCAAAAATCAAATCTTTTTCAAATTTCTTAGTTATTTTCGAAAATTCCAAAAATATTTTTCAAAAATATTTTTCTTATTTTTTATATCAAATTTTAGAAAATAACATAATCAATTAATGTTTTGATTCAAAAAATTTCAAGTTTGTTACTTGCTTGTTAAGAAAGATTCAAACTTTAAGTTCTAGAATCATATCTTGTGATTTCTTTTGAATCAAGTCATTAATTGTGATTTTAAAAATTCAAATCTTTTTCAAAAACTAATTTCAATCATATCTTTTCAAAATATCTTCTTATCATATCTTTTTTAAAAATTTGATTTCAAAATATCTTTTCTAACTTCCTAACTTCTTATCTTTTCAAAATTTGTTTCAACTAACTAACTAACTTTTTGTTTGTTTCTTATCCTTTTCAAAACTACCTAACTAACTCTCTCTCTCTCTATTTTCGAAAATATCTTCCCCTTTTTTCAAAATTTCTTTTTAATTAACTAATTATTTTATTTTTTATTTGAATTTTCGAAAAACTAATAACCTTTTTAAAAAAAAAAAGCTATTTTCAAAAATCACTAACTCTTTTTCAAAAATTATTTTCGAAATTTCCCCTCTCTCATCTTATTCTATTTATTTATTCATCTACTAACATCTCTCCCTCACCCACCAAAAATCCGAACCCTCTCTCTCTCTTTCTGAGTTCAGATTTTTCTCTTCTTCTTTTCTTCTACTAACAATAAGGAACCTCTTTACTGTGACATAGAGGATTCCTCTTCTTTTCTTTTTCTCTCCTCTTTCTTATGAGCAGGGACAGAGAAAAAGGCATTCTTGTTGAAGCTGATCCAGAACCTGAAAGGACTCTGAAGAGAAAATTAAGAGAAGCTAAATTACAACAATCCAGAGACAACTTGATTGAAAATTTCGAACAAGTAAAGGAGATGGCAGCCGAACCCAACAACAATGCAAGGAGAATGCTTGGTGACTTTACTGCACCAAATTCCAATTTACATGGAAGAAACATCTCCATTCCTGCCATTGGAGCAAACAACTTTGAGCTGAAACCTCAATTAGTTTCTCTGGTGCAATAGAACTGCAAGTTTCATGGACTTCCATCTGAAGATCCTTTTCAGTTCTTAACTGAATTTTTGTAGATATGTGATACTGTTAAGACCAATGGAGTAGATCCTGAAGTCTACAGGCTCATGCTTTTCCCTTTTGCTGTAAGAGACAGAGCTAGAGTATGGTTGGACTCTCAACGTAAGGATAGCCTGAACTCTTGGGATAAGCTGGTCAAGGCTTTCCTAGCCAAGTTCTTTCCTCCTCAAAAGCTGAGCAAGCTTAGAGTGGATGTTCAAACCTTCAGACAGAAAGAAGGTGAATCCCTCTATGAAGCTTGGGAGAGATACAAAGGACTGACCAAAAAGTGTCCTTCTGACATGCTTTCAGAATGGACCATCCTGGATATATTCTATGATGGTTTGTCTGAGTTATCTAAGATGTCATTAGATACCTCTGCAGGTGGATCCATACACCTAAAGAAAATGCCTGCAGAAGCTCAAGAACTCATCGACATGGTTGCAAATAACCAGTTCATGTACACTTCTGAAAGGAATCCTGTGAATAATGGGACGCCTGTGAAGAAGGGAGTTCTTGAAATTGATACTCTGAATGCCATATTGGCTCAGAACAAAATATTGACTCAGCAAGTCAATATGATCTCTCAGAGTCTGAATGGAGTGCAAGCTGCATCCAACAGTACTCAAGAGGCTTCTAATGAAGAAGAAGTTTATGATCCTGAGAACCCTGCAATAGCAGAGGTGAATTACTTAGGTGAACCTTATGGAAACACCTATAACTCATCATGGAGAAATCATCCAAATTTCTCATGGAAGGATCAAAAGCCTCAACAAGGCTTTAATAATGGTGGAAGAAACAGGTTTAGCAATAGCAAGCCTTTTCCATCATCCACTCAGCAACAGACAGAGAATTCTGAGCAGAATCCATCTAGCTTAGCAAACTTAGTCTCTGATCTATCCAAGACCACTGTAAGTTTCATGAATGAAACAAGGTCTTCCATTAGAAATTTGGAAGCACAAGTGGGTCAGCTGAGTAAAAGGTTCACTGAAATCCCTTCTAGTACTCTCCCAAGCAATACAGAAGAGAATCCAAAAGGAGAGTGCAAGGCCATTGACATAAGCACCATTGCCGAACCTGTAAGGGAAGGAGAGGACGTGAATCCCAAGGAGGAAGACCTCCTAGGACGTCCAGTGATCAATAAGGAGCTTTCCTCTGAAGAACCAAAGGACTCTGAGGCTCATCTAGAGACCATAGAGATCCCATTAAACCTCCTTATGCCATTCATGAGCTCTGATGAGTATTCCTCTTCTCAAGAGAATGAGGATGTTACTGAAGAGCAAACAGCCAAGTTTCTTGGTGCAATCATGAAGCTGAATGCCAAATTATTTGGCATTGATACTTGGGAAGTTGAACCTCCCTTGTTCATCAATGAACTAAGTGATCTGGATCAACTGACATTACCTCAGAAGAGACAGGATCCTGGAAAGTTCATAATACCTTGTACTATAGGCACCATGATCTTTAAGGCTCTGTGTGACCTTGGTTCAGGGATAAACCTCATGCCCCTCTCTGTAATAGAGAAACTGGAAATCTATGAGGTGCAAGCTGCTAAAATCTCATTAGAGATGGCAGACAATTCAAGAAAACAGGCTTATGGACAAGTAGAGGACGTGTTAGTAAAGGTTGAAGGCCTTCACATCCCTGCTGATTTCATAGTCCTGGATACTGGAAAGGAAGAGGATGAATCCATCATCCTAGGAAAACCTTTCCTAGCCACAGCAAGAGCTGTGATTGATGTGGACAGAGGAGAATTAATCCTTCAATTGAATGAGGACAACCTTGTGTTTACAACTCAAGGATCTCTCTTTGCATCCATGGAGAGGAAGCATAAAAAGCTTCTCTCAAAACAGAGTCAAACAAAGCCCCCACAGTCAAACTCTAAGTTTGGTGTTGGAGAGTTTCAACAATGCTCTGAACATCTGTGAGGCTCCATGAGAGCCCACTGTCAAGCTATTGACATTAAAGAAGCGCTTGTTGGGAGGCAACCCAATTTTTATTTATCTAACTATATTTTTCTTAGTTATATATCTTTATAGGTTCATGATCATGTGGAGTCACGAAATAAACCAAAAAATTAAAAACGGAATCAAAAACAGCAGAAAAAAAATCACACCCTGGAGGAGCATCTGTTTGGCGTTCAACGCCAGAACAGAGCATGGTTCTGGCGCTGAACGCCCAAAATGGGCAGTGTTTGGGCGCTGAACGCCCAGAACAGGCATGGTTCTGGTGTTCAACGCCAGAAATGGCCAGTAAATGGGCGTTGAACGCCCAAAATGGGCACCAACCTGGCGCTGAATGCCCAGAGTTGTGTGCAAGGGCATTTTACATGCCTAATTTGGTGCAAGGTTGTAAATCCTTGAACACCTCAGGATCTGTGGACCCCATAGGATCATCTCAGGATCTGTGGACCCCACAGGATCCCCACCTACCTCCACTCACTTCTTCTCATCCTTCACCACTCTCTTTCACACAATCTCATAAACACTCTTCCCCAAAAAACCCTTCACCAATCACCTCAATCTCTCTTCCCCATCACCTCTTCACCACTCACATCCATCCACTCTTCCCCATAAACCTACCTCATAAACTCTACCTACCTTCAAAATTCAAAACCAATTTCCCACCCAAACCCACCCTAAATGGCCGAACCTTAACCCCCTCCCTCCCCTATATATAGCCCTCCATTCTTCCTCATTTTCACACAACACAACCCTCTCTTCTCTTCTTGGCCGAAACACAACCCCTTCTCCCTCTCCTCCATTTTTTCTTCTTCTTCATCTATTCTTTCTTCTCTTGCTCGAGGGCGAGCAAAATTCTAAGTTTGGTGTGGTAAAAGCATAAGCTTTTTGTTTTTCCATTACCATTGATGGCACCTAAGACCGGAGAATCCTCTAGAAAGGGGAAAGGGAAGACAAAAGCTTCCACCTCCGAGTCATGGGAGATGGAAAGGTTCATCTCCAAAGCCCATCAAGACCACTTCTATGATGTTGTGGCCAAGAAGAAGGTGATCCCCGAGGTCCCTTTCAAACTCAAAAGAAATGAGTATCCGGAGATCCGACATGAAATTCAAAGAAGAGGTTGGGAAGTTCTAACAAATCCCATCCAACAAGTCGGCATCCTAATGGTTCAAGAGTTCTATGCCAATGCATGGATCACCAAGAACCATGATCAAAGTAAGAACCCGGATCCAAAGAACTACGTTACAATGGTTCGGGGGAAATACTTAGATTTTAGTCCGGAGAATGTGAGGTTGGCGTTCAACTTGCCCATGATGCAAGGAGATGAACGCCTCTACACTAGAAGGGTCAACTTTGATCAAAGGTTGGACCAAGTTCTTATGGACATATGTGTAGAAGGAGCTCAATGGAAGATTGACTCCAAAGGCAAGCCGGTTCAACTAAGAAGATTGGACCTCAAGCCTGTAGCTAGAGGATGGTTGGAGTTCATTCAATGCTCAATCATTCCCACTAGCAACCGGTCTGAAGTTACTATAGACCGGGCCATCATGATCCATAGCATCATGATTAGAGAAGAGGTGCAAGTTCATGAGATTATACCTCAAGAACTCTACAAGGTGGCTGACAAGTCCTCCACTATGGCAAGGTTAGCCTTTCCTCACCTCATTTGCCAATTGACATAGAGGGAGATATCCTCATTAAAGAGGACAAGCCCATCACTAAGAAAAAGATGGAGCAAGCAAGAGAGCCCATTCATGGAGCTCAAGAGGCGCAGGAAGCTCATCACCATGAGATCCCGGAGATGCCTCAAATGCATTTTCCTCCACAAAACTATTGGGAGCAAATCAACACCTCCCTAGGAGAGTTAAGTGCTAACATGGGACAATTAAGGGTGGAACATCAAGAGCACTCCATCATGCTCCATGAAATAAGAGAAGATCAAAAAGCAATGAGGGAGGAGCAACAAAGACAAGGAAGAGACATAGAAGAGCTCAAGGACATCATTGGTTCCTCAAGAAGGAAATGCCACCATCACTAAGGTGGACTCATTCCTTGTTCTTATTTCTTCTGTTTTTCATTTTCTCTATGTTAAGTGCTTATCTATGTTTGTGTCTTCATTACATGATCATTAGTAGTTAGTAACTATGTCTTAAAGTTATGAATGTCCTATGAATCCATCACCTCTCTTAAATAAAAAATGTTTTAATTCAAAAGAACAAGAAGTACATGAGTTTCGAATTTATCCTTGAACTTAGCTTAATTATATTGATGTGGTGACAATGCTTTTTGTTTTCTGAATGAATGCTTGAACAGTGCATATGTCTTTTGAAGTTGTTGTTTAAGAATGTTAAATATGTTGGCTCTTGAAAGAATGATGACTAGGAGACATGTTATTTGATAATCTAAAAAATCATAAAAAAGATTCTTGAAGCAAGAAAAAGCAGCAAAGAACAAAGCTTGCACAAAAAAAAAAATAGGCGAAAAAAATAAATAGAAAAAGCAAGCAGAAAAAGCCAAAAGCTCTTAAAACCAAGAGGCAAGAGCAAAAAGCCAATAACCCTTAAAACCAAAAGACAAGGGCAAATAAAAAGGACCCCAAGGCTTTGAGCATCAGTGGATAGGAGGGCCTAAAGGAATAAAATCCTGGTCTAAGCGGCTAAACCAAGCTGTCCCTAACCATGTGCTTGTGGCGTGAAGGTGTCAAGTGAAAACTTGAGACTGAGCGGTTAAAGTCAAGGTCCAAAGCAAAAAAAAGAGTGTGCTTAAGAACCCTGGACACCTCTAATTGGGGACTTTAGCAAAGCTGAGTCACAATCTGAAAAGGTTCACCCAATCATGTGTCTGTGGCATTTATGTATCCGGTGGTAATACTGGAAAACAAAGTGCTTAGGGCCACGGCCAAGACTCATAAAATAGCTGTGTTCAAGAATCATCATACTGAACTAGGAGAGTCAATAACACTATCTAAACTCTGAGTTCCTATAGATGCCAATCATTCTGAACTTCAATGGATAAAGTGAGATGCCAAAACTATTCAAGAGGCAAAAAGCTATAAGTCCCGCTCATATGATTGAAGCTATGTTTCATTGATAGTTTGGAATTTATAGTATATTCTCTTCTTTTTATCCTATTTGATTTTCAGTTGCTTGGGGACAAGCAACAATTTAAGTTTGGTGTTGTGATGAGCGGATAATTTATACGCTTTTTGGCATTGTTTTTAGTATGTTTTTAGTAGAATCTAGTTACTTTTAGGGATGTTTTCATTAGTTTTTATGTTAAATTCACATTTCTGGACTTTACTATGAGTTTGTGTGTTTTTCTGTGATTTCAAGTATTTTCTGGCTGAAATTGAGGGACTTGAGCAAAAATCAGATTCAGAGGTTGAAGAAGGACTGCTGATGCTGTTGGATTCTGACCTCCCTGCACTCAAAGTGGATTTTCTGGAGATACAGAACTCGAAATGGTGCGATTCCAATTGCGTTGAAAAGTAGACATCCAGGGCTTTTCAGCAATATATAATAGTCCATACTTTGGCCAAGAATAGATGACATAAACTGGCGTTCAACGCCAGCACTCTACCCAATTCTGGCGTCCAGCGCCAGAAAAGGATCCAAAACCAGAGTTGAACGCCCAAACTAGCACAAATGCTGGCGTTCAACTCCAAAAAGGACCTCTACACGTGCAACACTCAAGCTCAGCCCAAGCATACACCAAGTGGGCCCGGAAGTGGATTTATGCATCAATTACTTACTTCTGTAAATCCTAGTGACTAGTTTATTATAAATAGAACTTTTTATCATTGTATTCACAGTCTTGGTTACTCCGGTTCCCCTCTGGGGCCGAGACCAATGAACTCCATTATCACTTATGTATTTTCAACGGTAGAGTTTCTACACTCCATAGATTAAGGTGTGAAGCTCTGCTGTTCCTCAAGGATTAATGCAAAGTACTACTGTTTTCTATTCAATTCATCTTATTTCGCTTCTAAGATATTCATTTGCACTTCAACCTGAATGTGATGAACGTGACAATCATCATCATTCCCTATGAACGCGTGCCTGACAACCACTTCCGTTCTACATTAGATTGAATGAGTATCTCTTAGATCTCTTAATCGGAATCTTCGTGGTGTAAGCTAGAATGATGGCGGCATTCAAGAGAATCCGGAAAGTCTAAACCTTGTCTGTGGTATTCCGAGTAGGATTCAATGATTGAATGACTGTGACGAGCTTCAAACTCGCGATTGCTGGGCGTAGTGACAGACGCAAAAGGATAGTAAATCATATTCCAGCATGATCGAGAACCGACAGATGAATAGCCGTGCACATGAGATAAGACTTGGTGCGCAGAAATTGTGATTACACTTTGATTATGTAAACTTCATCGCTCTTTCTTTCCCTGGTAATGGCGCCAAAAACATGATGCCAATACCATGGTTCACAACTTCGCACAACTAACCAGCAAGTGCACTAGGTCGTCCAAGTAATACCTTACGTGAGTAAGGGTCGAATCCCACGGAGATTGTTGGTATGAAGCAAGCTATGGTCACCTTGTAAATCTCACTCAGGTGGATATAAAATAGTAATAGGGTTTTCGAAAATAATTAAAAAGATAGGGATAGAAATACTTATGTAAATCACTGGTGAGAATTTCAGATAAGTGAATAGAGATGCTTTCGTTCCTCTGAACCTCTGCTTTCCTGCTATCTTCATCCAATCAGTCTTACTCCTTTCCATGGCTGGCTTTATGTAATGCATCACCATTGTCAATGGCTACTTTCGGTCTTCTCTCGGGAAAATGATCCAAATGCCCTGTCATGGCACGGCTAATCGTCTGGAGGCATCACCTTTGTCAATGGTTTACATCCTATCCTCTCAGTGAAAATGGTCAATGCACCCTGTCACGGCACGGCTATTCATCTGTCGGTTCTCGATCATGCTGGAATAGGATTTACTATCCTTTTGTGTTCTGTCACTACGCCCAGCAATCGCGAGTTTGAAGCTCGTCACAGTCATTCAATCATTGAATCCTACTCGGAATACCACAGACAAGGTTTAGACCTTCCGGATTCTCTTGAATGCCGCCATCATTCTAGCTTACACCACGAAGATTCCGATTAAGAGATCTAAGAGATACTCATTCAATATAATGTAGAACGGAAGTGGTTGTCAGGAACGCGTTCATAGGGAATGATGATGATTGTCACGTTCATCACATTCAGGTTGAAGTGCGAATGAATATCTTAGAAGCGAAATAAGATGAATTGAATAGAAAACAGTAGTACTTTGCATTAATATTTGAGGAACAGCAGAGCTCTACACCTTAATCTATGGAGTGTAGAAACTCTACCGTTAAAATTACATAAGTGAAAGGTCCAGGCATGGCCGAGATGGCCAGCCCCCAAAACGTGATCACAGGATCAAAATACAATCCAGGATGTCAAATACAATAGTGAAATGTCCTATTTATAATAAACTAGCTACTAGGGTATACAGAAGTAAGTAATTGATGCATAAATCCACTTCCGGGGCCCACTTGGTGTGTGCTTGGGCTGAGCTTTTGAGTGTTGCACGTGTAGAGGTCCTTCTTGGAGTTGAACGCCACCTTTTGTGCCATTTTGGGCGTTCAACTCTGGTTTTGGATCCTTTTCCGGTGCTGGACGCCAGAATTGGTCAGAGAGCTGGCGTTAAACGCCAGTTTGCGTCGTTTAAACTTGGGCAAAGTATGGACTATTATACATTTCTGGAAAGCCCTGGATGTCTACTTTCCAACGCAATTCGAAGCGCGCCATTTCGAGTTCTGTAGCTCCAGAAAATCCATTTTGAGTGCAGGGAGGTCAGAATCCAACAGCATCAGCAGTCCTTCTTCAACCTCTGAATCTGATTTTTGCTCAAGTCCCTCAATTTCAGCCAGAAAATACCTGAAATCACAGAAAAACACACAAACTCCTAGTAAAGTCCAGAAATGTGAATTTAACATAAAAACTAATGAAAACATCCCTAAAAGTAACTAGATTCTACTAAAAACATACTAAAAACAATGCCAAAAAGCGTATAAATTATCCGCTCATCACAACACCAAACTTAAATTGTTGATTATCCCCAAGCAACTGAAAATCAAGTAGGATAAAAAGAAGAGAATATACTATAAATTTCAAACTATCAATGAAACATAGCTTCAATCATATGAGCGGGACTTATAGCTTTTTGCCTCTTGAATAGTTTTGGCATCTCACTTTATCTATTGATGTTCAGAATGATTGGCATCTATAGGAACTCAGAGTTCAGATAGTGTTATTGATTCTCCTAGTTTAGTATGATGATTCTTGAACACAGCTATTTTATGAGTCTTGGCCGTGGCCCTAAGCACTTTGTTTTCCAGTATTACCACCGGATACATAAATGCCACAGACACATAATTGGGTGAACCTTTTCAGATTGTGACTCAGCTTTGCTAAAGTCCCCAATTAGAGGTGTCTAGGGTTCTTAAGCATACTCTTTTTTTTGCTTTGGACCTTGACTTTAACCGCTCAGTCTCAAGTTTTCACTTGACACCTACACGCCACAAGCACATGGCTAGGGACAGCTTGGTTTAGCCGCTTAGACCAGGATTTATTCCTTTAGGCCCTCCTATCCACTGATGCTCAAAGCCTTGGGATCCTTTTTATTACCCTTGCCTTTTGGTTTTAAGGGCTATTGGCTTTTTGCTCTTGCCTCTTGGTTTTAAGAGCTTTTGGCTTTTTCTGCTTGCTTTTTCTTTCTATTTTTTTCGCCTATATTTTTTTTTTCTCTGCAAGCTTTGTTCTTTGCTGCTTTTTCTTGCTTCAAGAATCATTTTTATGATTTTTCAGATTATCAAATAACATGTCTCCTTGTCATCATTCTTTCAAGAGCCAACATATTTAACATTCTTAAACAACAACTTCAAAAGATATATGCATTGTTCAAGCATACATTTAGAAAACAAGAAGCATTGCCACCACATCAATATAATTAATCTAAGTTCAAGGATAAATTCAAAACTCATGTACTTCTTGTTCTTTTGAATTAAAACATTTTTCATTTAAGAGAGGTGATGGATTCATAGGACATTCATAACTTTAAGACAAAGTTACTAACTACTAATGATCATGTAGTGAAGACACAAACATAGATAAGCACATAACATCGAAAATGAAAAACAGAAGAAATAAGAACAAGGAATGAATCCACCTTAGTGATGGTGGCGTTTCCTTCTTGAGGAACCAATGATGTCCTTGAGCTCTTCTATGTCTCTTCCTTGTCTTTGTTGCTCCTCCCTCATTGCTTTTTGATCTTCTCTTATTTCATGGAGCATGATGGAGTGCTCTTGATGTTCCACCCTTAATTGTCCCATGTTGGCACTTAATTCTCCTAGGGAGGTGTTGATTTGCTCCCAATAGTTTTGTGGAGGAAAATGCATTTGAGGCATCTCCGGGATCTCATGGTGATGAGCTTCCTGCGCCTCTTGAGCTCCATGAATGGGCTCTCTTGCTTGCTCCATCTTTTTCTTAGTGATGGGCTTCTCTTCCTTAATAGGAATGTCTCCTTCTATGAAAGCTCCAGCTGAGTAACATAGATGGCAAATAAGATGAGGAAAAGCTAGCCTTGCCATGGGGGATGACTTTTTGGCTATTTTGTAGAGTTCATTAGAGATGACTTCATGAACTTCTATTTCCTCTCCAATCATGATGCTATGAATCATGATGGCCCGATCCACAGTAACTTCAGATCGGTTGCTAGTGGGAATGATTGAGCATTGAATGAACTCCAACCATCCTCTAGCCACAGGCTTGAAGTCCAATCTTCTTAGTTGAACCGGCTTGCCTTTGGAGTCAATCTTCCATTGAGCTCCTTCCACATATATGTCGATAAGGACTTGGTCCAACCTTTGATTAAAGTTGACCCTTCTAGTGTAGGGGCGTTCATCTCCTTGCATCATGGGCAAGTTAAACGCCAACCTCACATTCTCCGGACTAAAATCTAAGTATTTCCCCCGAACCATTGTAACGTAGTTCTTTGGATCCGGGTTCTTACTTTGATCATGGTTCTTGGTGATCCATGCATTGGCATAGAACTCTTGAACCATTAGGATGCCGACTTGTTGGATGGGATTTGTTAGAACTTCCCAACCTCTTCTTTGAATTTCATGTCGGATCTCCGGATACTCATTTCTTTTGAGTTTGAAAGGGACCTCGGGGATCACCTTCTTCTTGGCCACAACATCATAGAAGTGGTCTTGATGGGCTTTGGAGATGAACCTTTCCATCTCCCATGACTCGGAGGTGGAAGCTTTTGTCTTCCCTTTCCCCTTTCTAGAGGATTCTCTGGTCTTAAGTGCCATCAATGGTAATGGAAAAACAAAAAGCTTATGCTTTTACCACACCAAACTTAGAATTTTGCTCGCCCTCGAGCAAGAGAAGAAAGAATAGATGAAGAAGAAGAAAAAATGGAAGAGAGGGAGAAGGGGTTGTGATTCGGCCAAGAAGAGAAGAAAGGGTTGTGTTGTGTGAAAATGAGGAAGAATGGAGGGCTATATATAGGGGAGGGAGGGGGGTTAAGGTTCGGCCATTTAGGATGGGTTTGGGTGGGAAATTGGTTTTGAATTTTGAAGGTAGGTGGAGTTTATGAGGTAGGTTTATGGGGAAGAGTGGATGGATGTGAGTGGTGAGAAGAAGTGAGTAGAGGTAGGTGGGGATCCTGTGGGGTCCACAGATCCTGAGATGATCCTGTGGGGTCCACAGATCCTGAGATGATCCTGTGGGTCCACAGATCCTGAGATGATCCTGTGGGGTCCACAGATCCTGAGGTGTTCAAGGATTTACACCCTTGCACCAAATTAGGCATGTAAAATGCCTTTGCACACAACTCTGGGTGTTCAGCACCAGGTTGGTGCCCATTTTGGGCGTTCAACGCCCATTTGTTGGCCATTTCTGGCGCTGAACGCCAGAACCATGCCTGTTCTGGGCATTCAGCGCCCAAACACTGCCCATTTTGGGCGTTCAGCGCCAGAACCATGCTCTGTTCTGGCGTTGAACGCCAGGTAGGTGCTTCCTCCAGGGTGTGATTTTTCTTCTGCTGTTTTTGATTCTGTTTTCAATTTCTATATTTATTTCGTGACTCCACATGATCATGAACCTATAAAGACATATAGCTAAGAAAAATATAGTTAGATAAATAAAAATTGGGTTGCCTCCCAACAAGCGCTTCTTTAATATCAATAGCTTGACAGTGGGCTCTCATGGAGCCTCACAGATGTTCAGAGCATTGTTGAAAATCTCCAACACCAAACTTAGAGTTTGGATATGGGAGTTCAACACCAAACTTAGTGTTTGGTTGTGGCCTCCCAACAGCAAACTTAGAGTTTAACTGTGGGGGCTTTGGTTGACTCTGCTTTGAGAGAAGCTTTTTATGCTTCCTCTCCATGGATGCAGAGAGAGATCCTTGAATTGTAAACACAAGGTTGTCCTCATTTAATTGAAGGATCAATTCTCCTCTGTCCACATCAATCACAGCTCTTGCTGTGGCCAGGAAAGGTCTTCCTAGGATGATGGATTCATCCTCTTCCTTTCCAGTATCCAAGACTATGAAATCAGTAGGGATGTAAAGGCCTTCAACCTTTACTAACACGTCCTCTACTTGTCCATAAGCCTGTTTTCTTGAATTGTCTGCCATCTCTAATGAGATTTTAGCAGCTTGCACCCCATAGATTCCCAGTTTCTCTATTACAGAGAGGGGCATGAGGTTTATCCCTGAACCAAGGTCACATAGAGCCTTAAAGATCATGGTGCCTATAGTACAAGGTATTATGAACTTTCCAGGATCCTGTCTCTTCTGAGGCAATGTCAGTTGATCCAGATCACTTAGTTCATTGATGAACAAGGGAGGTTCAACTTCCCAAGTATCAATGCCAAATAATTTGGCATTTAGCTTCATGATTGCACCAAGAAACTTGGCAGTTTGCTCTTCAGTAACATCCTCATTCTCTTCAGAAGAGGAATACTCATCAGAGCTCATGAATGGCATAAGGAGGTTCAATGGAATCTCTATGGTCTCTAGATGAGTCTCAGATTCCTTTGGTTCCTCAGAGGGAAGCTCCTTATTGATCACTGGACGTCCTAGGAGGTCTTCCTCCTTGGGATTCACGTCCTCCTCTCCCTCATTGGGTTCGGCCATTTTGGTTATGTCAATGGCCTTGCACTCTCCTTTTGGATTTTCTTCTGTATTGCTTGGGAGAGTGCTAGGAGGGATTTCAGTGATCCTTTTACTCAGCTGGCCCACTTGTGCTTCCAAATTTCTGATGGAAGACCTTGTTTCATTCATGAAACTCACAGTGGCCTTAGATAGATCAGAGACTAAGTTTGCTAAGCTAGATAGGTTCTGCTCAGAATTCTCTATCTGTTGCTGAGTGGATGATGGAAAAGGCTTGCCATTGCTAAACCTGTTTCTTCCACCATTATTAAAGCCTTGTTGAGGCTTTTGATCCTTCCATGAGAAATTTGGATGATTTCTCCATGATGAGTTATAGGTGTTTCCATAAGGTTCACCTAAATAATTCACCTCTGCCATTGCAGGGTTCTCAGGATCATAAGCTTCTTCTTCAGAAGATGCCTCTTGAGTACTGTTGGATGCAGCTTGCATTCCATTCAGACTCTGAGAAATCATAATGACTTGCTGAGTCAATATTTTGTTCTGAGCCAATATGGCATTCAGAGTATCAATCTCAAGAACTCCCTTCTTCATAGGCGTCCCATTATTCACAGGATTCCTTTCAGAAGTGTATATAAATTGGTTATTAGCAGCCATGTCAATGAGTTCTTGAGCTTCTGCAGGCGTTTTCTTCAGGTGAATGGATCCACCTGCAGAGGTATCCAATGACATCTTAGATAACTCAGACAGACCATCATAGAATATATCCAGGATGGTCCATTCTGAAAGCATGTCAGAAGGACACTTTTTGGTCTGTCCTTTGTATCTCTCCCAAGCTTCATAGAGGGATTCACCTTCTTTTTGTCTGAAGGTTTGAACATCCACTCTAAGCTTGCTCAGCTTTTGAGGAGGAAAGAACTTGGCTAGGAAAGCCTTGACCAGCTTATCCGAAGAGTTCAGGCTATCCTTACGTTGAGAGTCCAACTAGCTCTGTCTCTTACAGCAAAAGGAAAAAGCATGAGCCTGTAGAATTCAGGATTTACTCCATTAGTCTTAACAGTATCACATATCTGCAAGAATTCAGTTAAGAACTGAAAAGGATCTTCAGATGGAAGTCCATGAAACTTGCAGTTCTGCTGCATCAGAGAAACTAATTGAGGTTTCAGCTCAAAGTTGTTTGCTCCAATGGCAGGAATGGAGATGCTTCTTCCATGTAAATTGGAATTTGGTGCAGTAAAGTCACCAAGCATCCTCCTTACATTATTATTATTTTCGGCTGCCATCTCCTCTTCTTGTTCGAAAATTTCGGAAAGGTTATCTCTGGATTGTTGTATTTTAGCTTCTCTTAGTTTCCTTTTCAGAGTCCTTTCAGGTTTTGGATCTGCTTCAACAAGAATATTCTTGTCTTTGCTCCTGCTCATATGAAAAAGAGAGAACAGAAAAATAATAATAATAGGGGTCCTTTTTACCACAGTATAGAGGTCCCAGTGTGAATAGAGGAAAAGAAGAAGAAGAAATTCAAACACAGATGGAAGAGGGGATTCGAATTTGGGTGAGATGAAGTGTTAGTAGATGAATAAATAAATAGAATAAGATGAGAGAGGAAAATTTCGAAAATAATTTTTGAAAAAGAGTTAGTGATTTTTGAAAATAGTTTTTGAAAAAGGTTAGTAGTTTTCGAAAATTAAAATAAAAAATTAAAATAATTAGTTAATTAAAAAGAAATTTTGAAAAAGAGGGAAGGTATTTTCGAAAATTAGAGAGAGAGAGAGTTAGTTAGGTAGTTTTGAAAAGGATAAGAAACAAACAAAAAGTTAGTTAGTTAGTTGAAACAAATTTTGAAAAGATAAGAAGTTAGGAAGTTAGAAAAGATATTTTGAAATCAAATTTTTGAAAAAGATATGATAAGAAGATATTTTGAAAAGATATGATTGAAATTAGTTTTTTGAAAAAGATTTGAATTTTTAAAATCACAATTAATGACTTGATTCACAAGAAATCACAAGATATGATTCTAGAACTTAAAGTTTGAATCTTTCTTAACAAGCAAGTAACAAACTTGAAATTTTTGAATCAAAACATTAATTGTTATTGTTATTTTCGAAAATTTGGTATAAAAATAAGAAAAAGATTTTCGAAAAATATTTTTGGAATTTTCGAAAATAACTAAGAAAAATGAAAAAGATTTGATTTTTGAAAAAGATTTTGAAAAAGATAAGATTTTTAAATTGAAAATTTGATTTGACTCATAAAAACAACTAGATTTTAAAAAGTTTTGAAAAAGTCAAATCTAATTTTCGAAATTATGAGAGAAAAGAGGGAAAGATATTTTTTTGATTTTTTGAATTTTTAATGATGAGAGAGAAAAATTAAAAACATCATTTTCATGTTTTTCTCTTTTATTTTTGAATCAAAACAAGGAATGCATGCAAGAACACTATGAATGTCAAGATGAACACCAAGAACACTATGAAGATCATGATGAACATCAAGAACACATTTTTGAAAAATTTTTAACGCAAAGAAAACATGCAAGACACCAAACTTAGAATTCTTTAATGCTTAGACACTAAGAATTCAAGAATGCATATGAAAAACAAGAAAAGACACAAAACATGCAAATGCAAAGATCAAACAAGAGGACTTACCAAGAACAACTTGAAGATCATGAAGAACACTATGAATGCATAAAAATTTTCGAAAAATGCAAGATGAGTATGCAATTGACACCAAACTTATAACATGACTCAAGATTCAAACAAGAAACATGAAATATTTTTTATTTTTATGATTTTTTTTATTTTTTTTGGATTTTTATTTTATATTTTTCGAAAGTTATTTAGAAAAGAGAAAAATAAGGATTCCAAAATTTTTAATATGAATTCCAGGAATCTTATGCTCTAAAGCTCCAATCAAAGGGTCAGGCATGGCTTAATAGCCAGCTAAGCTTTAGTATGTAACTCAGACATGACATGTCTAACATGCCCTACAGTCGTATTACACATGGCTTTACAGCCAGCCAGGCTTCACATGCTTCATGAAACACTAGAATTCATTCTTAAAAATTCTGAAAGAAAATATATTTTTGAAAACATTTTTATTTTAAAAATTTTTTTCGAAAACAAAGGAGAAATTTTTGAAAAATTTTTGAAAAATTTTTGAAAACAAAACAAAAAGAAAATTACCTAATCTGAGCAACAAGATGAACCGTCAGTTGTCCAAACTCAAACAAGAAATCAATGCACATGAGATAAGAATCAAAATTGGAACCCCAAGGAAGTTATAAATTATATAGAATATGTATATGTTAGGTGAGACCTTAGACTAATTAAGGATTCAACTTATAGCTCACTTAGCCTTATATATATACCCCTACCCTTACCTTGGCCCCATTACAACCTTTAAAAGACCTCATGACCTTTGTATGTCTATATTCAATATTTGTTGATTGGTTAGATGAAGAACAAAGTCTTAGAAAGCAAGAATAGAAAAGAATAGAGTGATTAAGCCCAAAACACTGAGCAACTAGAGAGTAAACACAAATCAAGTGAGGGTTCAATAGCTCATCACCATATATCTCTGTTTAAATATTTAATTGTCTTGCAAGCTTATGAAATATTTTTACCCAACTCAATTGTGACAGTGCTTTAACATGATTTAGGTTTGGCTATGCATATATGATTCCTTGAAAATATGAATTAAATTAACCACATGTAAGCTCTCTATATATAGGCGGGTGATAATTAAAATTGCATGATTCATATAGGTAGTTTGCATTTAGAATAGATTGCATTGCATGAGATTCCACCATTCTAACTTTACTCTTTCTCTTGGATTTAGCATGAGGACATGCTATTGTTTAAGTGTGGGGAGGTTGATAAATCCATATTTTATGATGTATTTTGTGCTCAATTTAAGTGATTTATTCAATCCTTCACCCACTTATTCATGTAAATTGTATGGTTTTACTTTCCCTTCCTTATTTTATGATATAAGTGAAAAACATGTTTCCTATGCTTTAAAAATATTGATTTTAATTACCCTTTTATTACCATTCAATGCCGTGATTTGTGTGTTAAGTATTTTCAGATCTCATAGGATAGGAATGGCTCAAAGGACAAAATGAAAACAAACAAAAATAGAAGGAAAGCACAAAAATGGAGTTTTGAAGAAAAAGGTAGCGACACGAACGCATGGACGACCTGAACGCGTGCCTAGCGCAAAAATGCAGCGACGCGAACGCGTGGATGATGCGGGTGCGCGCCTTGAGCAGAACGCAATTGACGCGTACGCGTGACAAGGAAAACTCCCAGATGACGCAAACGCGTGACCCACGCGGACGCGTGACAGACGCCACGTACAAAAATCTACAGAAAATGCCCCCAGCAATTTTTGGACCCTTTTTCGGCCCAAATCCAAGCCAGAAACACAGAATATAAGCAAGAGAATGAAGGAATCAAACATAGAGGGAGGTACAACTGAATAATTCATAATTTTTAGGATTAGATGTAGTTTTTAGAGAGAGATGTTCTCTCCTCTCTTTTAGGATTTAGGATTAGGATTTTTCTCAAGCTTAGGATTAATTCTCTTCAATTACAGGTTCAATATTCCTTTAAATTACTTTCTAGTTTTATTTATTCTACTACTTTAATTATTATTTATCTTGTCAGATTTGGTTTATAGACCATTCATGTTATGATTTTTTTAATTAATATATTTGAGGTATTTCAGATTTGATTTTTGCTTTAATTTATTTGTGAATGATTTCAATTCAATTTAGATTTATTTTTCCATGTTCGCTTTGGTTAAGTAATTTATGATACTTGAGTTATCAAACTCAGCTGTGATTGGAATTAGAATTCTTTGCTGGTTAATTTGTACTCCAATAACTCTAGTCTCTCCATAGGAGTTGACTAGGATCTGAGGATCAAATTGATTCATCCACCTAACTTACCTTCATAGTTAGAGGTTAATTAAAAGTGGGAGCTGAATCCAATTCTCTTCACACCTGATAAGGATAACTAGGATAGGACTTCAATTTCTCATACCTTGCCAAGAGTTTTATTATTTATTTAAATTAATTCCTACAGTTTACTTTCTTGCCATTTTACTATTCTTGCTTTTTATCTTATACATTAAAAACCCAAAATTACACTTTTACTTATAACCAATAATAAATTATACTGCCCTGCAACTCCTTGAGAAGACGACCCGATGTTTAAATACTTCGGTTATAAATTTTTGTTGGATTTTGTTACTTGTGACAACCAAACTTTTGTACGAAGGGATTTTTGTTAGTTTAGAAACTATATCTACAACGCGATTATTTTTATAAAATTCTTTACTAACAAAAATCCTAACATCAGTTAGATTCTACGACGAAGTAGAAAACATTTGAGCTCAAAAGAAAGAACTTAACCTCCTCCCAGAAGTTTGAGAACAAGCTCGAATAAAGAAAGAAGCCTTCAATCAAAGAATGACCTTAAGGTACAACAAGAAGGTCATCAAAAGAAGCTTTGCCACGAACGACCTCATATTGATCTGAAATGACATCGAAACACAGAAACGGGTGAAGAAAAACTGGCTACAAACTGGAAAGGACCTTATAAGATCATTGATGTCCTAGGAAAAGGTTACTACAAAGGGTGCAACATGAAAGGAAATGAGCCTTCAAGGTTGTGGCACGCATGGAACTTAAAACACTACTATAGTTAGAAAGTGCACCTTGCTCCTGGTGTACTCTTTTTTCTAACTTCATGGTTTTCTCCCGAGAAGGATTTTCTTGAAGGGGGTTTTAATGAGGTACTATAGCAAGAGCTAAGGGTTAATGAAAAAATCTTAGTAACAAAGCTTATGTAAATCATTTTTTCTTATTAATGATAATTCCTTTTCTCATAAAGTTTCTCATTCAAACACACTAGTTTAAGCTTAAAAAATCGTGAAAATTATTGTCCGACCTAGATGGACGGCAAGATGAAGCGACGAGGTACAAATTAGTGTAAGAAGTTATATAAGCATTCGTGGTCCAACCTCATTTGAAACTTAAAGAGCGTTGGATCTAAAACAAATCACAAAAATAACTTGTTAAAACCGACTACCTAAAGTTGGAATAAAACTAAGAGAAGTACATAATCCCGATCTTACAAAAAGATCAATAAGGGACCGACTTACCTCAATCAACATCTTTAGCAACTTAATAATATTATTATCAAAAGGTATCAAGTGACTTAGGTTTTTTGTCACAAAAGTTAAGGAAACAGCTACGCCAAGCCATATTAAAACAACATTCATCCATACCAAACTGCCCATACCAAAAAAGTGGGAATAAAATTTTAAGAACAAAATAAAAAGAAAAATTGTTCCAACTACAATTATTACAAAAAACTAAATTGTTTATAAAGTTTCACAAGCCAGACCATCCAAATACTTTGAAAATTAAAAAACTAAGAAGGATAAATGAGTTCACTAGAGGTCATGTTCACATCTTCGGGTTACGCGGAGGAGTTCGGGAGAATTTATGGCTGAGAAGTAGGCTCATCATCCACCCGAGAAGCTCCCTCAGCTCGGCCTTCAGGAGCCTTCGGGTTGGGTATAGGAGTGTTCTCCTCATCTTCTGGCGCAGGAACAATCTTCCCATTTACCACAATATTATCAGGACTGACGAGGGAGAGGTCCACCTCGGAAACTATAACTCAAAATTGGGCCTTCAAATTTTCAACCAACTCGTCTATTACCTGAGCTATAGTCTCCTCCAAATCTGCATACCTCTCCTTTGACTTGGTGACCTCATCCACCAAATCTAGCTTCTCCTCGAAGACCCTGGTATAGTTCTCCTCAACCTTCTTCAATAGGCCCTCCACCATAGCACAAGCAGCTTCGGACTGCTTTACCCTCTCTCAAGACTTGGCAAGATCGGAGACAAGCGACTCCTTTTCACCCTTCAACTCTTTTTTGGACTCCCTCAAGGATGCCACTTCAGCTTGAAAGTCGGCTAGAGTGTGCTGAGTGGCACCAAGGGGAGTCTTCTCCAACTCTCTCAACAAAGCAGAAGCTACCCCAGCAGTCCAAATTTCACCTTGGACAAGTACTTGAAGATGGTTCTTTATAGAAACATCATCTATACTAATAAAACTATATGGAAGGACGTATTTTTCACAAAATTTTATATCATCAAAGCCTAGCTCATAGACACTAGTAAACTCAAAAGTCTTATGTTTCTTTGGCTTGGAATTGGGAGGAGGATGTGCCAAGGGAATTGTTTGATTGCCAGGAGGAGTAGGGGGAGGAGGAGTTGTACCAGGAGAAATATTAAGGAAAGTAGAGGTACCCGAATCCGATTTGGTGGGAGAAGGATATTGCCAAATTCGCCAGCTTCTTTTAACTGAATAGTTTGAGCCACGACATTCTTTCTAGAAGAACGAAGAGTTTTTATAGCTGCCTACTTGGGATCCATCTTTTCTACATGACCCAAAATCGGACTATGTTAGCTAACAAAGTTGTAAGAACCGGAGTTTTCACGAAAAACTGTTTAATTAAAATAGAATAGTTTAATTTCCAAAAACAGGATCCAAAAATTTAAAGTGAGAATTTGAGGATCTAAATGTGATTTTTGGACTCAGTAGGTTTTTCTGAGTTAGAAAATATGTTTTCTGCGATAAACTACGAACCGGCGGTCAGACCGGTTGAACCAATTTAAGTCTGCCCGGTACTGTGCAAGCAAAGGTAAAAACAGTCAAAAACCTTAGAAAAATATTAGAAATGGAAAACCGGGTGTAATTTTAAAGGTTTAGCCCAAAGTTAGGCCAAACGGGCTAAAAACGCTAACGGGTTGGACTAGGCCCAAGTTGGGCCCAAGCCCAACATATATAAAGGTTCATTAATGAACCCTTCAGCCAAACCAACTTGGGTTGGTCGAGTGGTCAGCTCACTCGTCCGCTTAAGCAAGTGTCGGGAGTTCGAACCCCGCCTTGTGCATGCAGCAACCCATTGGCCAGCGGCAGACCCTTAAATGGAGCTCAGATCCGCGACGGATTAGTCCTTAACCTGTCAGGTTGGGGGATACTGATGAGCGGATAATTTATACGCTTTTTGGCATTGTTTTTAGTATGTTTTTAGTAGGATCTAGTTACTTTTAGGGATGTTTTCATTAGTTTTTATGTTAAATTCACATTTCTGGACTTTACTATGAGTTTTTGTGTTTTTCTGTGATTTCAGGTATTTTCTGGCTGAAATTGAGGGACTTAAGCAGAAATCAGATTCAGAAGTTGAAGAAGGACTGCTGATGCTGTTAGATTCTGACCTCCCTGCACTCAAAGTGGATTTTCTGGAGCTACAGAACTCGAAATGGCGCGCTTCCAATTGCGTTGGAAAGTAGTCATCCAGGGCTTTTCATCAATGTATAATAGTCCATACTTTTGCCAAGAATTGACGACGTAAACTGGCGTTCAACGCCAGCCTTCTGCCCAAATCTGGCGTCCAGCGCCAGAAAAGGATCCAAAACCAGTGTTGAACGCCCAAACTGGCACAGAAACTGGCCTTCAACTCCACAAATGGCCTCTGCACGTGGAACACTTAAGCTCAGCCCAAACACACACCAAGTGGGCCCCGGAAGTGGATTTATGCATCAATTACTTACTCATGTAAACCCTAGTGACTAGTTTATTATAAATAGGACCTCTTACTATTGTATTAGGCATCCGGGATTGTATTTGGATCCTGTGATCACGTTTTGGGGGCTGGCCATCTCGGCCATGCCTGGACCTTTCACTTATGTATTCTCAACGGTAGAGTTTCTACACTCCATAGATTAAGGTGTGGAGCTCTGCTGTTCCTCAAAGATTAATGCAAAGTACTACTGTTTTCTATTCAATTCTTCTTATTTCGCTTCTAAGATATCCATTCGCACCCAAGAACGTGATGAAGGTGATGATTATGTGTGACGCTCATCATCCTTCTCCCTTATGAACGCGTGCCTGACAAACACTTCTGTTCTACATGAATTAAGCTAGAATGAGTATCTCTTAGATCTCCTAACCAGAATCTTCGTGGCGTAAGCTAGAATGATGGCGGCATTCAAGAGAATCCGGAAGGTCTAAACCTTGTCTGTGGTATTCTGAGTAGGATTCAATGATTGAATGACTGTGACGAGCTTCAAACTCGCGAGTGCTGGGCGTTAGTGACAGACGCAAAAGGAGGGTGAATCCTATTCCAGCATGATCGGGAACCGACAGATGAATAGCCGTGCCGTGACAGGGTGCGTGAGCATATTATTCACTGAGAGGAGGGGATGTAGCCACTGACAACGGTGATGCCCTTGCATAAAGCCAGCCATGGAAAGGAGTAAGACTGATTGGATGAAGATAGCAGGAAAGCAGAGGTCCAGAGGAACGAAAGCATCTCCATTCGCTTATCTGAAATTCCTACCAATGATTTACATAAGTATCTCTATCCCAATTTTATTAATTAATATTCGAAAACCACATAACTGTTTTATATCCGCCTGACTGAGATTTACAAGGTGACCATAGCTTGCTTCATACCAACAATCTCCGTGGGATTCGACCCTTACTCACGTAAGGTATTACTTGGACGACCCAGTGCACTTGCTGGTTAGTTGTATCGAAGTTGTTACAGACTGTAAAACTAGATCAGAGTATCTGGCCTAAGAAGCCATTACCAGAGATCACAATTTCGTGCACCAAGTTTTTGGCGCCGTTGCCGGGGATTGTTTGAGTTTTCGGCAAGCTTTTGGTCCGGTAACATCAGTGCCAGATTCCCTTTTGATCCGGCAACAGCACCAAGTTTTTGGCGCCGTTGCCGGGGATTGTCTGAGTTTGGACAACTGACGGTTCATCTTGTTGCTCAGATTAGGTAATTTTCTTTTTATTTTCTTTTCCAAAATTTTTCAAAAATCTTTCAAAATTTTCTCATCTGTTTTCGAAAAAAAAAATAATAATAATGTTTTCAAAAAAAAAAAATTTTATTCAAAATTTTTAAGAATGAATTCTAGTGTTTCATGATGATTTGTTGAATCCTGGCTGGCTGTAAGCCATGTCTAATTTTTGGACTGGGGTTTCAACTTACCATCACAAATGAAGAGATTCTCACACACTTAGTTGTTCTATACATGAAAAGTATCCATATCTGCTGAAGCTTGGCTGGCCATTGGCCATGTCTAGTGTTTTGGACTGGAGCTTTCTTTGAAAGCTTGGCTGGCTAGTGAGCCATGTCTAATTCCTGGACTGAAGCTTTAGACTAACATGGCAAGATTCCTGGAATTCATATTAAAAATTTTGGAATCCTTATTTTTCTTTTTCATATAATTTTCGAAAAAAAATATAAAATAAAAATCCAAAAAAATTAGAAAATCATAAAAATCAAAAATATTTTGTGTTTCTTGTTTGAGTCTTGAGTCATATCATAAGTTTGGTGTCACTTGCATATGCATCTTGCATTTTTTCGAAAATTTCATGCATTCATAGTGTTCTTCATGATCTTCAAGTTGTTTTTGGTAAGTCTTCTTGTTTGATCTTGATGATTTTTTGTTTTATGTCTTTTCTTGTTTTTCATATGCATTCTTGAATTCTTAGTGTCTAAGCATTAAAGAATTCTAAGTTTGGTGTCTTGCATGTTTTCTTTGCATTAAAAACTTTTCAAAATTATGTTCTTGATGTTCATCATGTTCTTCATAGTGTTCGTGGTGTTCATCTTGACATTCATAGCATTCTTGCATGCATCACATGTTTTGATCTAAAAATTTCATGCATTGCATCTTTTTAGTGTTTTTCTCTTGCATCATAAAAATTCAAAAATCAAAAAAATATCTTTCCATTTTTCTCTCGTCAAATTCGAAAATTTGAGTTGACCTTTTCAAAAATTTTTAAAATCAAGTTGTTTCTTATGAGTCAAATCAAATTTTCAATTTGAAAATCTTATCTTTTTCAAAATCTTTTTCAAAAATCAAATCTTTTTCAAAATTCTTAGTCATTTTCGAAAATTTCAAAAATATTTTTCAAAAATCTTTTTCTTATTTTTATACCAAATTTTCGAAAATAACATGATCAATTAATGTTTTGATTCAAAAATTTGAAGTTTGTTACTTGCTTGTTAAGAAAGATTCAAACTTTAAGTTCTAGAATCATATCTTGTGATTTCTTGTGAATCAAGTCATTAATTGTGATTTTAAAAATCAAATCTTTTTCAAAAACTAATTTTATCATATCTTTTCAAAAATATCTTCTTATCTTATCTTTTTCAAAAATATCCTTTCAAATATCTTTCCTAACCTCCTAACTTCCTATCTTTTCAAAATTTGTTTCAACTAACTAACTAACTTTTTGTTTGTTTCTTAACTTTTTCAAAACTACCTAACTAACTCTCTCTCTCTCTCATTTTCGAAAATATCTTCCCTCTTTTTCAAAAATTTCTTTTTAATTAACTAATTATTTTTATTTTTTATTTTTAATTTCAAAAATTTTCGAAAAAAAATACTAACAATTTTCAAAAACCAATTTTCAAAAATCACTAACTCTTTTTCAAAATAATTTTCGAAAATTATCCCTCCCCCATCTCATTCTATTTATTCATTCATATCCTAACATCTCATCTCACATCTCTTCCATCGGTACAGTTGTGTTTCTTCCTTTACATCACATTCTTTGTCTCCCCCTCTTTTCTTCCACTCACAAAGGGATCCCTATACTGTGGTATAAAGGATCCCTATTATTATCATTATTTTTCTGGCCATTCTTCCTTGTCATATGAGCAGGAGCAAGGATAAGAACATTCTTGTGGAAGCAGATCCAGAACCTGAAAGGACTCTGAAGAAAAAAATAAGAGAAGCTAAAATACAACAATCCAGAGATAATCTTTCAGAAATTTTCAAACAGGCAGAGGAGATGGCAGCCGAAAATAATAATAATGTAAGGAAGATGCTTGGTGACTTTACTGCACCTAATTCCAATTTACATGGAAGAAGCATCTCCATTCCTGCCATTGGAGCAAACAACTTTGAGCTTAAACCTCAATTAGTTTCTCTAATGCAGCAGAACTGCAAGTTTCATGGACTTCCATCTGAAGATCCTTTTCAGTTCTTAACTGAATTCTTGCAGATATGTGATACTGTTAAGACTAATGGAGTAGATCCTGAAGTCTACAGGCTCATGCTTTTCCCTTTTGCTGTAAGAGACAGAGCTAGATTATGGTTGGATTCTCAACCTAAAGACAGCCTGAACTCTTGGGATAAGCTGGTCACGGCTTTCTTAGCCAAGTACTTTCCTCCTCAAAAGCTGAGCAAGCTTAGAGTTGATGTTCAAACCTTCAGACAGAAAGAAGGTGAATCCCTCTATGAAGCTTGGGAAAGATACAAACAGTTGACCAAAAAGTGTCCTTCTGACATGCTTTCAGAATGGACCATCCTGGATATATTCTATGATGGTCTGTCTGAGCTATCAAAGATGTCACTGGACACTTCTGCAGGTGGATCCATTCACCTAAAGAAAACGCCTGCAGAAGCTCAAGAACTCATTGACATGGTTGCTAATAACCAGTTCATGTACACTTCTGAAAGGAATCCTGTGAGTAATGGGACGCCTATGAAGAAGGGAGTTCTTGAGGTTGATACTCTGAATGCCATATTGGCTCAGAACAAAATATTGACTCAGCAAGTCAATATGATTTCTCAGAGTCTGCATGGAATGCAAGCTGCATCCAACAGTACTCAAGAGGCACCTTCTGAAGAAGAAGCCTATGATCCTGAGAACCCTGCAATAGCAGAGGTAAATTACTTAGGTGAACCTTATGGAAACACCTATAACTCAACATGGAGAAATCATCCAAATTTCTCATGGAAGGATCAAAAGCCTCAACAAGGCTTTAATAATGGTGGAAGAAACAGGTTTAGCAATAGCAAACCTTTTCCATCATCAACTCAGCAACAGACAGAGAACTCTGAACAAAATGCTTCTAATTTTAGCAAATCTAGTCTCTGATCTATCTAAGGCCACTGTAAGTTTCATGAATGAAACAAGGTCTTCCATTAGAAATCTGGAAGCACAAGTGGGCCAGCTGAGTAAAAGGATCACTGAAATCCCTCCTAGTACTCTCCCAAGCAATACAGAAGAGAATCCAAAAGGAGAGTGCAAGGCCATTGACATAAGCGCCATGGCCGAACCTATGAGGAGAGGAGAGGACGTGAATCCCAAGGAGGAAGACCTCCTGGGACGTCCAGTGATCAATAAGGAGCTTCCCTCTGGGGAACCAAGGGACTCTGAGGCTCATCTAGAGACCATAGAGCTTCCATTGAACCTCCTTATGCCCTTCATGAGCTCTGATGAGTATTCCTCTTCTGAAGAGAATGAGGATGTCACTGAAGAGCAAACTGCCAAGTTTCTTAGTGCAATCATGAAGCTGAATGCCAAATTATTTGGCATTAATACTTGGGAAGTTGAACCTCCCTTGTTCATCAATGAACTAAGTGATCTGGATCAACTGACATTGCCTCAGAAGAGACAGGATCCTGGAAAGTTCATATTACCTTGTACCATAGGCACTATGATCTTTAAAGCTCTGTGTGACCTTGGTTCAGGAGTAAACCTCATGCCCCTCTCTGTGATAGAGAAACTGGGAATCTATGGGGTGCAAGCTGCTAAAATCTCACTAGAGATGGCAGACAGCTCAAGAAGACAGGCTTATGGACAAGTAGAAGATGTATTAGTAAAGGTTGAGGGCCTTTACATACCTACTGATTTCATAGTCCTGGATACTGGAAAGGAAGAGGATGAATCCATCATCCTAGGAAGACCTTTCCTGGCCACAGCAAGAGCTGTGATTGATGTTGACAGAGGTGAAATAGTCCTTCAATGGAATGAGAACTCCCTTGTATTCAAAACTCAAGGATCTCCCTCTGCAACCATGGAGAGGAAGCATGAAAAGCTTCTCTCAAAGCAGAGTCAACCAGAGCCCCCACAGTCAAACTCTAAGTTTGGTGTTGGGAGGCCACAACCAAACTCTAAGTTTGGTGTTGAACTCCCATATCCAAACTCTAAGTTTGGTGTTGGAGAGTCTCAACAAAGCTCTGCACATCTGTGAGGCTCCATGAGAGCCCACTGTCAAGCTATTGACATTAAAGAAGCGCTTGTTGGGAGGCAACCCAATGTTTATCTAATTCTTATTTTTATTGTTTTCTTAGGTTCATGATCATGTGGAGTCACAAAATAAATAGAAAAATTGAAAACGGAATCAAAAATAGCAGAAGAAAAATCACACCCTGGAGGAGCATCTGTATGGCGTTCAGCGCCAGAACAGAGCATGGTTCTGGCGCTGAACGCCCAAAATGGGCAGCTTCTGGGCACTGAACGCCAGAACAGGCATGGTTCTGGCGTTCAACGCCAGAAATGGCACACAAATGGGCGTTGAACGCCCAAAATGGCCACCAACCTGGCGCTGAACGCCCAGAGTTGGGTACAAAGGTATTTTTACATGCCTAATGGGTGCAGGGATGTAATTCCTTGAACACCTCAGGATCTGTGGACCCCACAGGATCCACTCAGGATCTGTGGATCCCACAGGATCCACTCAGGATCTGTGGATCCCACAGGATCCCCACCTACCTCCACTCACTTCTTCTCACCACTCTCTTTCACACAACCCCATAAACACTCTTCCCTAAAAGCCCTTCACCAATCACCTCAATCTCTCTTCCCCATCACCTCTTCACCACTCACATCCACCCACTCTTCCCAATAAACCTACCTCATAAACTCCACCTACCTTCAAAATTCAAAACCAATTTCCCACCCAAACCCACCCATATGGCCGAACCAATACCCCCCTTCCCTTCCCTATATAAAGACCTCCATTCTTCACCAAATTCACACAACACAACCCCTCTATACCCTCCTTGGCCGAAACCACATCTCCCTCTCCCTCTCCATATTTCTTCTTCTTCTTCTTCTATTCTTTTGTTTATTGCTCGAGGGCGAGCAATATTCTAAGTTTGGTGTGGTAAAAGCATAGCTTTTTTGTTTTTCCATTACCATTGATGGCACCCAAGACCGGAGAATCCTCTAGAAGAGGGAAAGGGAAGGCAAAAGCTTCCACATCCGAGTCATGGGAGATGAAAAGGTTCATCTCCAAAGCCCATCAAGACCACTTCTATGATGTTGTGGCCAAGAAAAAGGTGATCCCTGAGGTCCCTTTCAAACTCAAAAGAAATGAGTATCCGGAAATCCGACATGAAATTCAAAGAAGAGGTTGGGAAGTTCTAACAAATCCCATCCAACAAGTCGGCATCCTAATGGTTCAAGAGTTCTATGCCAATGCATGGATCACCAAGAACCATGATCAAAGTAAGAACCCGGATCCAAAGAACTATGTTACAATGGTTCGGGGGAAATACTTAGATTTTAGTTCGGAAAATGTGAGGTTGGCGTTCAACTTGCCATACATGGAAGAGAACGCACGCCCCTACACAAGGAGAGTCAACTTTGATCAGAGGTTGGACCAAGTCCTTATGGACATATGTGTAGAAGGAGCTCAATGGAAGATTGACTCCAAAGGCAAGCCGGTTCAACTAAGAAGATTGGACCTCAAGCCTATAGCTAGAGGATGGTTGGAGTTTATTCAATGCTCAATCATTCCCACTAGCAACCGGTCTGAAGTTACTATAGACCGGGCCATCATGATCCATAGCATCATGATTAGAGAAGAGGTGGAAGTTCATGAGATTATACCTCAAGAACTCTACAAGGTGGCTGACAAGTCCTCCACTATGGCAAGGTTAGCCTTTCCTCACCTCATTTGCCACCTATACAATTCAGCTGGGATTGACATAGAGGGAGATATCCTCATTAAAGAGGAAAAGCCCATCACTAAGAAAAAGATGGAGCAAGCAAGAGAGCCCAGTCATGGAGCTCAAGAGGCGTATGAAGCTCATCACCATGAGATTCCGGAAATGCCTCAAATGCACTTTCCTCCACAAAACTATTGGGAGCACATCAACACCTCCCTAGAAGAATTGAGTTCCAATATGGGACAACTAAGGGTGGAACATCAAGAGCACTCCATCATGCTTCATGAAATAAGAGAAGATCAAAAAACAATGAGGGAGGAGCAACAAAGACAAGGAAGAGACATAGAAGAGCTCAAGGACATCATTGGTTCCTCAAGAAGGAAACGCCACCATCACTAAGGTGGATTCATTCCTTGTTCTTCTTTCTTCTGTTTTTCGTTTTCTATGTTATGTGCTTATCTATGTTTGTGTCTTCATTACATGATCATTAGTAGTTAGTAACTTTGCCTTAAAGATATGAATGTCCTATGAATCCATCACCTCTCTTAATTGAAAAATGTTTTAATTCAAAAGAACAAGAAGTACATGAGTTTCGAATTTATCCTTGAACTTAGCTTAATTATATTGATGTGGTGACAATGCTTCTTGTTTTCTGAATGTATGCTTGAACAGTGCATATGTCTTTTGAAGTTGTTGTTTAAGAATGTTAAATATGTTGGCTCTTGAAAGAATGATGACTAGGAGACATGTTATTTGATAATCTGAAAAATCATAAAAATGATTCTTGAAGCAAGAAAAAGCAGCAAAGAACAAAGCTTGTAGAAAAAAAAAAGAGAAAAAAATAGGCGAAAAAAAAATAGAAAGAAAAAGAAAAAGCAAGCAGAAAAAGCCAATAACCCTTAAAACCAAAAGGCAAGGGCAAATAAAAAGGATCCCAAGGCTTTGAGCATCAGTGGATAGGAGGGCCTAAAGGAATAAAATCCTGGTCTAAGCGGCTAAACCAAGCTGTCCCTAACCATGTGCTTGTGGCGTGTAGGTGTCAAGTGAAAACTTGAGACTGAGCGGTTAAAGTCAAGGTCCAAAGCAAAAAAAAAGAGTGTGCTTAAGAACCCTGGACACCTCTAATTGGGGACTTTAGCAAAGCTGAGTCACAATCTGAAAAGGTTCACCCAATTATGTGTCTGTGGCATTTATGTATCCGGTGGTAATACTGGAAAACAAAATGCTTAGGGCCACGGCCAAGACTCATAAAGAAGCTGTGTTCAAGAATCATCATGCTGAACTAAGAGAGTCAATAACACTATTCGAAATCTGAAGTTCCTATAGATGCCAATCATTCTGAACCTCAATGGATAAAGTGAGATGCCAAAACTATTCAAGAGGCAAAAAGCTATAAGTCCCGCTCATATGATTGAAGCTCTATTTCATTGATAGTTTGGAATTTATAGTATATTCTATTCTTTTTATCCTATTTTGATTTTCAGTTGCTTGGGGACAAGTAACAATTTAAGTTTGGTGTTGTGATGAGCGGATAATTTATACGCTTTTTGGCATTGTTTTTAGTATGTTTTTAGTAGGATCTAGTTACCTTTAGGGATGTTTTCATTAGTTTTTATGTTAAATTCACATTTCTGGACTTTACTATGAGTTTGTGTGTTTTTCTGTGATTTCAGGTATTTTCTGGCTGAAATTGAGGGACTTAAGCAGAAATCAGATTCAGAAGTTGAAGAAGGACTGCTGATGCTGTTAGATTCTGACCTCCCTGCACTCAAAGTGGATTTTCTGGAGCTACAGAACTCGAAATGGCGCGCTTCCAATTGCGTTGGAAAGTAGACATCTAGGGCTTTCCAGAAATGTATAATAGTCCATACGTTTGCCAAGAATTGATGACGTAAACTGGCGTTCAACGCCAGCCTTCTGCCCAAATCTGGCGTCCAGCGCCCGAAAAGGATCCAAAACCAGAGTTGAACGCCCAAACTGGCACAGAAACTGGCCTTCAACTCCACAAATGGCCTCTGCACGTGGAACACTTAAGCTCAGCCCAAACACACACCAAGTGGGCCCCGGAAGTGGATTTATGCATCAATTACTTACTCATGTAAACCCTAGTGACTAGTTTATTATAAATAGGACCTCTTACTATTGTATTAGGCATCCGGGATTGTATTTGGATCATGTGATCACGTTTTGGGGGCTGGCCATCTCGGCCATACCTGGACCTTTCACTTATGTATTCTCAACGGTAGAGTTTCTACACTCCATAGATTAAGGTGTGGAGCTCTGCTGTTCCTCAAAGATTAATGCAAAGTACTACTGTTTTCTATTCAATTCTTCTTATTTCGCTTCTAAGATATCCATTCGCACCCAAGAACGTGATGAAGGTGATGATTATATGTGACGCTCATCATCCTTCTCCCTTATGAACGCGTGCTGATGCGCATAAACGTGTTATGCTACGATTTAGGAAATTGCACGATCGGCAAAATTCCTTCCGGCAAGTGCACCGGTTATCGTCAAGTAAAAACTCACAATAGAGTGAGGTCGAATCCCACAAGGATTGGTTGAGTGAGCAATTCGGATTAGAAGTGTGTTCTAGTTGAGCGGAATCAAGATTGAGATGAGAATTGCGGAATGTAAAATTGGCGGGAAAAGTAAATGACAAGAAATTAAAATGGCGGAATCTTAAATTGCAATGAATTAAAGAGCAGAAACTAAATTGCTGAAATTAAAAGGGAATGGGGGTGTTGCATGAATTGAGTTGCAGAATGTAAAGAGAAAGTGGAAATCAGAAATGGGGAATTCATTGGGTTATAGGAGATATTGAGATCTCCGAATCAAAACATGTTTATCTCTTCCTCAACCAATGCGTTCATTGAATTTTGCTTGGCAATCTTATATGATTGGATCCCAATCCCTTGGCTCACCAATTCTCTCTAAAAACAAACAAATTCCCAATCCCTTGGTTTAAATGTTCATAAGAAGAGATGATGCTTGATCACTGATTATACCACACAATTTCATGAACCACAATTTGGTAGGATTACATGTCACAATATCCATCCAAACCCCAATCCAATCCACTGTGAGAAAGCTTCTCTAGCATGAATCCTCCATTCCTTTCCCAAGGCTCCGAAGGATTCCAAGTATGAGTAGTTTCTTTCCCAAGACAACTACTCAATGGAATTAGATCGAGAAGCTTTCTAACAAAATTCAAGAGAAAAGATTGAAGAAGAAGATAAACTATTATTGATTCATTGAATTACAATAGAGCTCCCTAACCCAATGAAAGGGGGTTTAGTGAATCATAGCTCTGAATTCAATTACAAAGAAAAGGAAAACTAGCTAAAAGTGAAAGTAAAAGTCCTCTCTAACTTAACTTCTATCTTATTTATACACTTTCTATATTGAGCTTCAGTTGTGCTTCTTGGGCTTTGAGGCCTCTCCTTGCTTTCCTTTTGCCTTGGGTTTATGATCCATAACCTTGATGAGGTTGTTGATCCAAATCCTGTAACATTTATTGAGCCAATTTAGTGATAATCAAATAATGACACATGACTCAATAAATTGAGATTTCAAACTCATCAATCCTTCAGGCCCAATCCCATAAACCATGATATTCAATTGGGTTTCATACCAAAGTAAGTTTAAGTTAATATTTGTGCTCAAAGACTAACTTAAATCACAATATTTTTGGCCCAGAAACCTTTTCCAAGAGTGGCGTTTAAGTTGTAGTTTAAGCTTAAACTGCAGCTTAAACGCCAGACACTTCCAGTGAGGCCTTTTGTAGAAGCACGTTTAAGCTTCAGTTAAGGTTAAACTGAAGCTTAAACGTGGAAATGGAAGAAGGTAGCCCTGGAGAGTCATGTAGTCGAACACGTTTAAGCTTCAGTTTAAGGTTAAACTGAAGCTTAAACGTGGAGATAGGAAAGGCAGCCCTGGAGGTCGAACACGTTTAACCTCCAGTTTGAGGTCAAACTGGAGGTTAAACGTGGAAAAGGGTGGAGGCATACTGGAGGTCGAACACGTTTAACCTCCAGTTTGAGGTCAAACTGGAGGTTAAACGTGGAAGCTTGGAATGGTGGCCCTGGAGGTGTCGAACACGTTTAACCTCCAGTTTGAGGTCAAACTGGAGGTTAAACGTGGAGATGGAGAGAGCAACCCTGGAGTAGAAAAGCTATCGAACACGTTTAAGCTCCAGTTTGAGTCAAACTGGAGCTTAAACGTGGAATGGCTCCCTGGTACTCTTCCTGGTTCTGGCGTTTAACCTCCAGTTTGAGGTCAAACTGGAGGTTAAACGTGGAACTCCTCCCTGGGTGGCATACTCATTCTGGCGTTTAACCTCCAGTTTGAGGTCAAACTGGAGGTTAAACGTGGAATGCTCCTTAAGTGAGGCTTTTCATTCTGGCGTTTAACCTCCAGTTTGAGGTCAAACTGGAGGTTAAACTTCAATCCCAGCATTTCTTATCCTTCATGATTTTGGCGTTTAAGCTCCAGTTTAGGCTTAAACTGGAACTTAAACTCCACATGTGATATTCAAGCTTCCTTTATTGATTTTGTTGCTTCCTTGCTTAGCCTCTTCTTCCCTGAAATCATCCAAACAATTGCATCAAAGTCTTGCAAAATTTCATGAGAAATCTTTCATTCATAGCATTTAAGTAATATAACTAAAACTCATGGAATTTGCATCAAAATCATATTGTTTGGATGGTTCATTACTTTGTTCTTCATTTAACCATTTTTGGTTACTTTAAGCTCAAGAAAATGCATAAAACAACTAAAACTAACAGAAAAATGCTAGTGAAACTAGCCTATGATGCCTTGGCATCACAACACCAAACTTAATACTTGCTTGTCCCTAAGCAAGTCCTGAGTTATTTGAGAAGAAAGTATGAAACAGAAAGCAATTACATTGGCTATATTAGCAAGCATTTGAAGTTCATCAGAAGGGTTTTATGCAGAAAGTTGCAGCATCACTTTTTCATACTTATCAGGTATGATTATCACTTTTTCATTGCATCCATCAAAAATTGCTATGGCCTCTTGTTATTCTTATGTCTTTGGCACTTTTCTCTTCTTTGTTTTTCTTTTCTTTTTCTTAGAGCTTCTTTTGCTCCTTGTTTGCTTAGTGTCATGTGTTGCACAAGCCTTTGGCATTTTCTTTTTCTTATCAGTGCACTACACATATCCACCTTAGGCATTTTAGTTCACATTTCTTCTTGAGACATTGGTGCCCAGCACCTCTTTGTGTGACTAAATGTTTTGTATTTAGGTTGCTCTTGATAATGGACTTTTGGTTGATAATCCCGGGTTAGTTAACCCAAGTTACCAAGTGTTGAAACACTCCTCAGAACCTATTCATCCAAGCATATCCTTAATACATAAACACCACAGGCATTTGTCTCAGAAGTTCAAACCATTGGTACCTAGCTTATTTTCTCAATTTTTTTTTTTTTGCTTTTTGGTTGCCTTTTTCCGTGGCTTTTTCTTTTTCTTTTTCTTTCTTTTTCATGGCCAAAGACATTTATTCATCAAGATCCATAGTCAATGTTCACTTTCTACATAAAAAAATGATAATTCTACACTCTAATTTTAGTGATCTGACTAAACAATCAAGCATGCATACCACCACTTAATTCTACTTGATTTGTCACTAATTTAGCCAAGTTACTTTTGTTCAAACTTTTCTTTTATTTTTGGAAACAGAACAAGCATGGCACGCACTTGTTTAAGAAGGTGAAGTTATATCCAAACATCTAGGCATTCACTTTATTCAAAGCAATTAACAAACAGACATACTAAAAAAAAAACTACACATTCCAGAAAGATTCAACATTTACAGTTTAAACCAGAACACGCATGCTTTTGTTTGCCCTTTTTAAAGAATTAGCAAGGAACAATACCACCTTGTGAAATTCCTTGTTTTCTCTTTGTTGTCAGGAAACAATTTGATTTCTCCTTCTTCTTCCTAAATGTTGCTTCAAGCTTTAAGGTTCTTGTTTCCTTTCCTGCAAAGAGTAATGAAGTTGCTTGCTTCTCAAGCACTTGAGTGGTTAGCTCAACTATGTGTGGGTAAGTATCGGATTCTTAGATTGGTGTGTGAACACCAAACTTAGTCTCCCACTTACTTCTCTCTGTTCTTTGAATCCTTGAGTTCTCTTGGAATGATGTTGCTACTAAGGGTTTTAAGCATTTCTGTGACTGCTTAGAATAGTTGTTCCTTTCATATAATTCAAAGGTTGTTGTGTTCAGTTGATCTTTATGGTGGAACACCAAACTTAGAGTCACACATTCCCCTTTGACTTATTGATCCATGAATTCATTGTTTGGTGTGAAACACCAAACTTAATTCTTTGCAATGCACAGAAACTACTTTACCCTTTTTATTGAAACAAATAAAAGAAACAGCAACAAGGTATTACCTCAGGTTGGGTTGCCTCCCAACAAGCGCTTCTTTAACGTCATTAGCTTGACGGTCAGCTTCCTCAGTTGAGGTGATATTTAACTTTGTCCTTCTCCTCCACATCTCCCAAGTAATGTTTGAGTCTTTGACCGTTAACAATGAAGGTTCGTTGTGACTTTTCTTCCATGATTTCTACTTGTCCATAATTGGAGACCTTGGTGACAAGGAATGGTCCAGACCACCTTGATTTTAGCTTCCCTGGAAATAGCTTCAGCCTAGAATTGTAGAGCAATACTTTTTGCCCTTCTTCAAATTTCCTTGGGGCTATGTTGCTGTCATGCTTCTTCTTTGCTCTTTCTTTGTAAATTTTGGCATTCTCATAAGCTTCCGCTCTGAATTCTTCCAACTCTTGAATTTGCAACATCCTTCTTTCTCCAGCGGCTTTGTTGTCCAAGTTCAGAAGTTTCAAGGCCCAGTATGCCTTGTGCTCCAACTCCAGTGGCAGATGGCACGCTTTTCCATATACTAGTTGGTAAGGAGACATTCCAATTGGTGTTTTGAAAGCTGTCCTATATGCCCAAAGAGCATCATCTAGCTTAATCGACCAGTCCTTTCTTGAAGTTCCCACAGTTTTTTCCAGGATTCTTTTGAGTTCTCTGTTAGATATTTCGGCTTGCCCACTTGTCTGTGGATGGTATGGTGTGGCTACCCTGTGTTTGACTCCATATTTTAGGAGCAATGCCTCTAATGGTTTGTTGCAAAAGTGGCTTCCTCCATCACTGATGATTGCTCTTGGAACCCCAAAACGGCAAAAAATGTGTTTTCTGAGGAAGTTCATGACTACCTTATTATCATTGGTTGGAGTTGCTATTGCTTCAACCCATTTAGAGACATAGTCTACTGCCACAAGAATGTAATTATTTGAGTATGAGGAGGGAAAGGGTCCCATGAAATCTATCCCCCATACATCAAACAATTCAAGTTCCAGAATGAATTGTTGTGGCATTTCATTTCTTCTTGGCAGGTTCCCAGCTTTCTGGCATTTTTGGCAGTGCTTCACTAATTCTTTTGCATCTTTGAAGATAGTAGGCCAATAAAAACCACACTGCAACACCTTAGCTGCTGTTCTTTCTCCTGCAAAGTGCCCTCCATAAGTGGAGCCATGGCAGTCCCATAAAACTTCCCTTCCTTCTTCCTCGGATATGCATCTTCTGAGTATGCCATCGGAACATTTTTTGAACAAGTATGGTTCGTCCCAGATGAAGTATTTGGCATCATTTACCAATTTCTTCCTTTGATGTTTGTTAATTTCCAAAGGTACACTCCCAGTGGCCTTGAAGTTTGCTATGTCTGCAAACCAGGGTGCTTTGTGAATTATCATGAGTTGTTCATCAGGAAAGCACTCATTTACATGTGTGCTTTGTGTGCTTCCTTCTTCACATGGTATCCTTGATAAATGATCTGCCACCTTGTTCTCTACACCCTTCTTGTCTTTAATTTCAATGTCAAATTCCTGCAACAAAAGAACCCATCTAATAAGTCTCGGTTTAGATTCTTGTTTAGCAAGTAAATATTTTAAAGCTGAATGATCAGTGAAGACAATGACTTTAGATCCAATGAGATAAGATCTAAATTTTTCAAATGCAAAGACTATTGCCAAGAGTTCTTTTTCAGTGGTTGTGTAATTCCTTTGGTTAGCATTCAAGACTTTACTGGCATAATAAATCACATGTACCAAATTGTCTTTCCTTTGTCCTAACACTGCCCCAATAGCAAGGTCTGATGCATCACACATCAGTTCAAAAGGTAAATTCCAATCAGGTGGTGCAATGATAGGTGCAGAGGAAAGTTTTTGCTTCAAAAGTTCATAGGCTAGCATGCAATTTTTATCAAATACAAAGGGTGTATCAGAGACAAGCAAGTTACTCAAAGGTTTGGCTATTTTAGAAAAGTCTCTAATAAACCTTCTGTAAAAACCAGCGTGTCCCAAAAAGCTCCTAACTGCCTTGACATTACTTGGTGGAGGTAGTTTTTCAATGATTTCCACCTTAGCTCTGTCCACCTCCATGCCTCTATTAGAGATTTTGTGGCCAAGGACTATTCCTTCTGTGACCATGAAATGACACTTTTCCCAGTTTAATACTAGGTTAGTCTCTTGGCACCTCTTAAGCACCAAGGCAAGGTGGTGTAGGCAGCTGGGAAAAGAATCCCCAAACACAGAAAAATCGTCCATGAAGACCTCAATAAATTTTTCAATCATGTCCGAAAAGATGGACAACATGCATCTTTGGAAAGTGGCAGGTGCATTGCACAATCCAAAGGGCATGCGTCTATAAGCAAAAACTCCATATGGACAAACAAATGATGTTTTCTCTTGATCACTAGGATCAACTACTATTTGGTTGTAGCCTGAATATCCATCCAAGAAGCAATAGTAAGCATGTCCGGCAAGCCTTTCAAGCATCTGATCCATGAATGGGAGTGGGAAATGATCTTTTCTGGTGGCTTCATTGAGCTTCCTGTAGTCTATGCACATCCTCCACCCAGTAACGGTTCTTGTGGGTATGAGTTCGTTCTTCTCATTTGGCACCACAGTTATGCCACCTTTCTTGGGAACTACATGGATGGGACTAACCCATGGGCTATCAGAAATGGGGTAGATTACCCCTGCCTGCCATAACTTCCTGACTTCCTTTTGTACCACTTCTTTCATGACGGGATTCAATCTTCTCTGAGCTTGAATGGAGGGTCTAGCATCCTCTTCTAATAAGATTTTATGCATGCATATGGATGAACTTATCCCCTTCAAATCAGCTAGGGTCCATCCAATGGCATCTTGATGAGTTTGCAGCACCTTGATCAATTCTTCTTCCTGTTCTTGGCTCAAGTCCGAGCTAATGATAACAGGGTGACTCTCATCACTACCCAAGTATGCATACTTGAGATTAGGGGGCAATGCTTTGAGCTCAGGTTTTGGTGCTTCCTTTTCTTCTTTCACTTTCTCTGGCATGCTTAGCATGGTTGTGTCAGCACCCTTGATATCACTAACTTCAATATCTTTGGTGAACTCCTCCTCTGCCACTTCCTTTATTGTTTCCTCAAAAGTTTCTTGTACTGCAATGTCCACTACATCAACCCTCATGCATTCCCTTAGTGATTCTGATGGATAGCTCATTGCCTTGAATACATTAAACACCAATTTCTCATCATGTAGTCTAAGAGTGAGTTCACCCTTTTGTACATCTATGATGGCTCCAGCAGTAGCTAGGAAGGGTCTTCCCAGAATTATTGAAGCTTTGGCTTCTTCCTCCATATCTAACACTACAAAATCAGCAGGAAATATAAATTCTCCCACTTTCACCAACAAATCCTCAACTATCCCATGAGGGAATTTAAAAGTTCGATCTGCCAATTGGAGGGCCATTCTTGTTGGTTTGGCTTCCTCAATCTTCATTCTTCTCATCATTGTTAGCGACATCAAATTGATGCTGGCCCCTAAGTCACACAAGGCCTTCTCCACCATGACTTCTCCTATAATGCAGGGGATTTGGAAACTGCCTGGGTCCTTCAATTTCTGAGGCAATTTGTGCTGAATGATGGCACTGCATTCTTCAGTTAACAACACAGTTTCCTCATTTCTCCAGCTTCTCTTCTTGGTCATTAATTCTTTTAAGAATTTTGCATAGAGTGGCATTTGCTCTATTGCCTCAGCAAAGGGAATGTTGATTTGAAGCTTCTTGAAAATCTCCAAGAACCTGGAGAATTGGCCATCCTTTTCACTTTTCATCAAACGTTGAGGATAAGGTGCTTTAGGTGTGTAAGGCTTCAAGACCTCTTTTTCTTTTTCTTTTGTTGCAAACGGTGTAACAGATTGTCCTTGTTCTTTGTCTTTCACATTTTCCTTTGCTTCATCCTCTGTGGTTTCCCTTGAAATCTCCTTTAGATTCTTTCCACTTCTGAGGGTTATGGCCTTACATTCCTCCCTTGCAATAGCCTTGGCAGCATGAGAACCGCTTGTCCCAGGGGCTTGCTTAGTCAAATACAAAATTTGATTTTCTAGCTTCTGGATGGCAGCTCCTTGGTTTTGCAAGTTAGAATTTACTTCTTCCTTAAAAGCTTTCAATTCAATTATGTCTTGGCTCATGGTTGCAAGCATTCCTTCTATCCGGTTTAATTGTTCTTGAAATTGTTGGTTCGGATTAGGTTGGGTATGTTGATTATTTTGGCCATGATATGATGGTTGGTGGTAAGTGTTTTGTGTGGCTTGGTATGATCTTTGGTTGGAGTTTTGGTATGTGGAATTGTTATGTTGGTTGTGGTTGTAAGGTTTGTGGTTTTGTGGTGGGGTTTGTTGGTTTCCCCACCCAAAGTTTGGGTGGTTTCTCCAGCCTGGGTTGTAAGTGTTGGAATGTGGATCATATGATTGCCTTTGTTGGTTTCCCACATAGTTAGCCTCATCCCAATCACCTCCTTCAATGCCTACTTCCTCTTGATCTTGTGTGTGTATTGCAGCCACTTGCTTTGTTTCTAATTGCCTGGTAAGCTCTGCTAGTTGCTTGGCAAACACCTTGTTTTGGGCTAGAATTGTATCAACATGGTTCAGCTCCATGACTCCCTTAGTGTTGTGTCTTTCTGATGCATAGTAGTACTCATTCTCAGCCACTGTCTCGATCACTTCAATGGCTTCTTCCACAGTCTTTTTCCTGTTCAATGAACCTCCTGATGAATGGTCTACAGCCTTCCTTGATTCATAAGAGAGCCCATCATAGAAGATGTGCAGTTGCACCCAATCATGGAACATGTTTGGTGGGCATTTCCTTGTCAAGTCCTTGAATCTCTCCCATGCCTCGTAGAGAGTTTCACCATCTTGTTGTCTAAAAGTCTGAACCTCAGATCGAAGCCTATTGACCTTTTGTGGAGGGTAGAAACGTGCCAGAAACTTGCTTTCCACCTCATCCCATGTTGTTAGACTCCCCCTTGGGAATGATTCCAGCCACTTAGCTGCTTTGTCCCTAAGTGAAAATGGGAACAAAAGCAGTTTATAGGCATCTTCCTGGACTCCATTGGACTTCACAGTGTCACAAATTCTCAGGAATTTTGTGAGATGTTGGTTTGGGTCTTCATTAGCACTTCCTCCAAAGGAACAATGATTTTCCACAAGTGATATTAGCTGTGGCTTGAGCTCAAAATTGTTGGCCTGAATGGGTGGTTTCTGGATGCTACTACCACAATTCCCAGAGGTTGGGTTTATGTATGAACTAAGAACCCTCCTCTCAGGGATGGCATCGTTTCCATCAGCTCTCTCATGGTTGTGAACTTCTCTATCCATGTTGAGATCTAAAGCTTCCTCAAAATTGTCCTCAGATTCTCCTTCAGATTCCTCTTCTCCCACTACTCTCTTCCCTCTTGCTTCCCTTCTAAGTCTATGAAGGGTCCTCTCTGGTTCGGTATATGGAGGAGTTGATGTCTCTCCTCTCCTACCTGTCATACAAGAACACAGCTCAAACACAAACAAGTGAAATACTCTTGGTTAATGGAAGAGTATGGTTAGCTCAATTGAGGAATTAATTCAAACAGTTAGTGAGTCAGTGAGTTAGTTGCATGAGTTTTAAGGCATAAAGAAGGAAAGCATGTAACCAAGTGCAGGAATTAAAATTCTACAAGTATCTTGAACAGAATTAACAAAGCAAGAGAAAATTGCTCAATCTAGTTAGCTTCCAATTTGAGAATTGTCAATCGAAAACCAATCCCCGGCAACGGCGCCATAAACTTGATGCGCATAAACGTGTTATGCTACGATTTAGGAAATTGCACGATCGGCAAAATTCCTTCCGGCAAGTGCACCGGTTATCGTCAAGTAAAAACTCACAATAGAGTGAGGTCGAATCCCACAAGGATTGGTTGAGTGAGCAATTCGGATTAGAAGTGTGTTCTAGTTGAGCGGAATCAAGATTGAGATGAGAATTGCGGAATGTAAAATTGGCGGGAAAAGTAAATGACAAGAAATTAAAATGGCGGAATCTTAAATTGCAATGAATTAAAGAGCAGAAACTAAATTGCTGAAATTAAAAGGGAATGGGGGTGTTGCATGAATTGAGTTGCAGAATGTAAAGAGAAAGTGGAAATCAGAAATGGGGAATTCATTGGGTTATAGGAGATATTGAGATCTCCGAATCAAAACATGTTTATCTCTTCCTCAACCAATGCGTTCATTGAATTTTGCTTGGCAATCTTATATGATTGGATCCCAATCCCTTGGCTCACCAATTCTCTCTAAAAACAAACAAATTCCCAATCCCTTGGTTTAAATGTTCATAAGAAGAGATGATGCTTGATCACTGATTATACCACACAATTTCATGAACCACAATTTGGTAGGATTACATGTCACAATATCCATCCAAACCCCAATCCAATCCACTGTGAGAAAGCTTCTCTAGCATGAATCCTCCATTCCTTTCCCAAGGCTCCGAAGGATTCCAAGTATGAGTAGTTTCTTTCCCAAGACAACTACTCAATGGAATTAGATCGAGAAGCTTTCTAACAAAATTCAAGAGAAAAGATTGAAGAAGAAGATAAACTATTATTGATTCATTGAATTACAATAGAGCTCCCTAACCCAATGAAAGGGGGTTTAGTGAATCATAGCTCTGAATTCAATTACAAAGAAAAGGAAAACTAGCTAAAAGTGAAAGTAAAAGTCCTCTCTAACTTAACTTCTATCTTATTTATACACTTTCTATATTGAGCTTCAGTTGTGCTTCTTGGGCTTTGAGGCCTCTCCTTGCTTTCCTTTTGCCTTGGGTTTATGATCCATAACCTTGATGAGGTTGTTGATCCAAATCCTGTAACATTTATTGAGCCAATTTAGTGATAATCAAATAATGACACATGACTCAATAAATTGAGATTTCAAACTCATCAATCCTTCAGGCCCAATCCCATAAACCATGATATTCAATTGGGTTTCATACCAAAGTAAGTTTAAGTTAATATTTGTGCTCAAAGACTAACTTAAATCACAATATTTTTGGCCCAGAAACCTTTTCCAAGAGTGGCGTTTAAGTTGTAGTTTAAGCTTAAACTGCAGCTTAAACGCCAGACACTTCCAGTGAGGCCTTTTGTAGAAGCACGTTTAAGCTTCAGTTAAGGTTAAACTGAAGCTTAAACGTGGAAATGGAAGAAGGTAGCCCTGGAGAGTCATGTAGTCGAACACGTTTAAGCTTCAGTTTAAGGTTAAACTGAAGCTTAAACGTGGAGATAGGAAAGGCAGCCCTGGAGGTCGAACACGTTTAACCTCCAGTTTGAGGTCAAACTGGAGGTTAAACGTGGAAAAGGGTGGAGGCATACTGGAGGTCGAACACGTTTAACCTCCAGTTTGAGGTCAAACTGGAGGTTAAACGTGGAAGCTTGGAATGGTGGCCCTGGAGGTGTCGAACACGTTTAACCTCCAGTTTGAGGTCAAACTGGAGGTTAAACGTGGAGATGGAGAGAGCAACCCTGGAGTAGAAAAGCTATCGAACACGTTTAAGCTCCAGTTTGAGTCAAACTGGAGCTTAAACGTGGAATGGCTCCCTGGTACTCTTCCTGGTTCTGGCGTTTAACCTCCAGTTTGAGGTCAAACTGGAGGTTAAACGTGGAACTCCTCCCTGGGTGGCATACTCATTCTGGCGTTTAACCTCCAGTTTGAGGTCAAACTGGAGGTTAAACGTGGAATGCTCCTTAAGTGAGGCTTTTCATTCTGGCGTTTAACCTCCAGTTTGAGGTCAAACTGGAGGTTAAACTTCAATCCCAGCATTTCTTATCCTTCATGATTTTGGCGTTTAAGCTCCAGTTTAGGCTTAAACTGGAACTTAAACTCCACATGTGATATTCAAGCTTCCTTTATTGATTTTGTTGCTTCCTTGCTTAGCCTCTTCTTCCCTGAAATCATCCAAACAATTGCATCAAAGTCTTGCAAAATTTCATGAGAAATCTTTCATTCATAGCATTTAAGTAATATAACTAAAACTCATGGAATTTGCATCAAAATCATATTGTTTGGATGGTTCATTACTTTGTTCTTCATTTAACCATTTTTGGTTACTTTAAGCTCAAGAAAATGCATAAAACAACTAAAACTAACAGAAAAATGCTAGTGAAACTAGCCTATGATGCCTTGGCATCACGTGCCTGACAAACACTTCTGTTCTACATGAATTAAGCTAGAATGAGTATCTCTTAGATCTCCTAACCAGAATCTTCGTGGCGTAAGCTAGAATGATGGCGGCATTCAAGAGAATCCGGAAGGTCTAAACCTTGTCTGTGGTATTCTGAGTAGGATTCAATGATTGAATGACTGTGACGAGCTTCAAACTCGCGAGTGCTGGGCGTTAGTGACAGACGCAAAAGGAGGGTGAATCCTATTCCAGCATGATCGGGAACCGACAGATGAATAGCCGTGCCGTGACAGGGTGCGTGAGCATATTATTCACTGAGAGGAGGGGATGTAGCCACTGACAACGGTGATGCCCTTGCATAAAGCCAGCCATGGAAAGGAGTAAGACTGATTGGATGAAGATAGCAGGAAAGCAGAGGTCCAGAGGAACGAAAGCATCTCCATTCGCTTATCTGAAATTCCTACCAATGATTTACATAAGTATCTCTATCCCAATTTTATTAATTAATATTCGAAAACCACATAACTGTTTTATATCCGCCTGACTGAGATTTACAAGGTGACCATAGCTTGCTTCATACCAACAATCTCCGTGGGATTCGACCCTTACTCACGTAAGGTATTACTTGGACGACCCAGTGCACTTGCTGGTTAGTTGTATCGAAGTTGTGACAGACTGTAAAACTAGATCAGAGTATCTGGCCTAAGAAGCCATTACCAGAGATCACAATTTCGTGCACCAGATACCGTTTGGGTAAACCAAAAAAAAAAAAATGAACCCTTCAGCCACAACACAACACACACACACCAGAAAATTGAGAGAAGAAAGAAAAGAGAGAAGAGCACTATTCACACATTACTTTAATCCGCAAAAATCTCGAGCTACGGTGCTCCGATTTGCGTGCCGTCAGCGACTACGCGAAGTTTTCGTCAAGCCTGTCACTTCTTTCAAGCTTTGTGGTATGTTTCTCGAGTTTCCCTGCCTAGTTTTCTTGCCTTTGAGAAATTCGAGTTTTAGGGTTTGGTTTTGAGTGAAATCTTGCGTTTTGGGTGTTTAGGTGCACTCTAGCACTTGATTGCTTGTGGTTTTGGCTTCCAAAACTGTTGGGCAAGGTAAGATCTCTTGAAACCCTTGTGATTTTATGTTTATGTTGAGCCCTAGATTGATTAGTGATGGTTTGTGTGTATATAGCTTGTTTGTTGTGAGTTTGGGAGCTTTTGGAGCTTGTTGGTGCTTGTTGGAGTCCTTTTTAAAGCTTGGATTGTGGTTGAGAGCTTGCTTGTACTCCTTTGGGGTTTTGGTGCATATTGGGAATCGGCCAAGGTATAGGTTCAGTTTCCTCTATGTAGTATATAATATTCATGGACGCTTAGGCTAATGACCCAGATGATAGGTTTGAATTAAAATGATGGTTGAGTTGTTGAATGATGGTATGTAATGATTTATAATGAATTGATAATTGTTGAGTTTGATTATAATGATTGATGATGATATGATGAGGATGAATGATTTGTGAAGTGAGAAGTGAATTGTGTTGATATTGTGATGTTAATGTTGATGATTTGGTAATGTAGTTGGAAAAATGTTAATGAGGATTGATTATGATGTGATATATTGATGTTGAGGTTGAGGATGATGAAAGGGAAAGAAAAATATGGTAAGCTTGGTATAATATGACACAAATGGTTGATTTTGATGAGAAATGGAGTTTGGAATGGTTTGGTATGGTTTTGGTTGTGTTTTACAAGAAATTGTGGAAATTGTGAAATTGGGAAAAGGTGGGTTTTTGGTAAACTTTGTCTGATCATAACTTTTGTCTCGGTTTTCAAAATTTGTTAAAATTGGTTTAGAATCAAAGCTTATTGAAAACTCTTCAAATTAATATAAAGTTTGTAAGATTTGGAATTTTGTAGAGGAAGTTATGATCATTCAAAGTTGGTGTTGAAAATCTGAAATTCTGGAAAGTTGCAGAATTTTGTGATTTTTGGTATGTGCGCATGCACAGTCTTGTGCAGATGCATACCTTTGCGAAAATTTTAACCTGTGCACACGCACAGACTTGTGTGTACGCACACGCAGAGGCAGGCAGTCTGTTCACAGCGTTAGCACAGCTTGTGCTAGCACATACCCAACGAGGAATTGCAACCTGTGCGTACGCACAGCTCTATGCGCACGCACACGTTGGGAAGGCCAGTCTGTTGAGGGCGCTAGCACAGGTTGTGCGAGCGAACAGGCATTATGAATTTTGGTACCTGTGCATACGCACACCTCTTTGCCTATGCACACCTCTATGCGTACGCACACTTTTTAAAACTTCTTCTGGGCGTGCGCACGCACACCCCTGTGCGTACGCACACGCCCTGTTTCTCAAATTTTAACTTTGTTTTCAACTATTTTACCTTCCCAACAAGATTATAAGCTTCTATAACACCATTTTAAGACTCTTGGGCTTATTCTTGAGCATTGAAACATGGGAAAAGTCTTAGGAGAATTTATTTGGGTGTTATATTAGAAAGTTAGCAAACGGAGGTGTAGGTCTCTGGTGAACTGAGGATGGGTATGGTGGACTGAGAAAGGAAGATGGTACTGGAATTGAGGGACTGATGAACTAATGAGTTCGGAATGGAAATTATAAATTGATGATGGTTGTGATGAGTCGAGGACTCGAAGAGAAATGATGATCTTGATGAATGTTGGGAGTGTGCGGAGCCTATATCTCCGGCGTGACAGATGTTTCTGTCGCATGACTTGTTGAATGTTGAGAGAGTGTGGGGCCTATATCCCCGGCGTAATAGATTGTTCTGCTGCATGATTTGTTGTGGTTGGTTCCTTCTCTGCTGCAGGAAGTGTGTGGGGCCTATATCCCTGGCGTGGTAGACTCCCTACCGCATGAGTGTGCGGGGCACTATATCTCTGACGTAGTAGATCCGCTGCTGCATGAGTGTGCAGGGCACTATATCTCTGGCGTGGCAGAAAAGGCTACATCCAGAAGGATGTGTCGGGTTGGCATTTACGGAACGACAAGTGATATCACGAGCCAATAGGATAGACATTCATCATATGCATCTCTTATATGCTTGTTTGCTTTGATCACTTGAGTTTGCCTAATTGTATAATATGTCTACTTGCTTCTTGAATTTCTTGTTATATATTTGAATATTACCTGTGTTTTTCTTGCTTGCCTTATCTGTGTTTGTTTCGTGCTGAGGAGGTTAGGTAGGCGGTGGCGACGGAATCGCACGGAGGGTAGGTTGGTGAAGGCTGTGGAACAATGGTGATTAGTCTAGTTAGTAATCTCCTAAGATAGATTTACATTACCCTGTTATTATATTGTGGTTTCAAGTTATGTTTTAATGTTTTAGTATGCCTTAAGATAAATCTTGTGGTGGATGTGAAGCCTAGGATTGCCTTGGCGTCCTGGGGTCTTATATCCTATATCACTGGGCACTGTTACCATACTGAGAACCTCCGGTTCTCATACCATAATTTCTGTTGTATTTTTCAGATGCAGGTCACAACCCACCTCGGTGAGTTTCTTGGATGGTGACAGAAGCGGAGGATCCGGATACCTTTTTGGAGTCTTTTGTTTATTTTGTTTATATATCTCTCACTTTTGTAATTTATTTTGCCTAGAGGCTTGTGTTTGAGAGAACAAAACTTGTATAAGCTGTTTTTACTGTCTGGTTTCATGTATGGTCTGTATATGGCTAGCCAGCTTAAACTCCGCGAGCCGTGGCTAGATTCTTATGATATTATACTATTATCTTTTGTTATATTATACCCATATCTTGTGCTTTAAGTTAGTAGCTTCGTTATTACGTTTACGCTTTTTAAATCCTGTTTTTGAGCTATATCCTTCATCGGGTTTCTAGATTATACTATTCTTTCTATATATATATATATACGTATGTATGAGTTTAGAAGTGTCATAATCTCTGATTAACCTTTGCTTTACGACGCGAGGTAAAGCTTAGGCTAATTAGGGTGTTACAAAAGTGATCAACAAAATTATATCAATAAAATGTAAAGAACGCTACCTAGCTTGGGTAGATTTGGCTCGAATTTCCTAAATATTTCTTTGTATCCAGATAAGAAGATCAGCCCTAGTACTCTTGGAATAAGGAGACTACACTCTCTGCGACCTCATCCAAGTCATCCAGGCCGTACTTAATAACTACAGGGTTCTCCTCCCAATACAAGTTAAAAATAGGCTCATCCCTTTCATTCAGAAAGAAAGGTCAGACGCCCTCAACAGAATGGATCTTAAAGAAATAATTTTTAAAATCATGAAAGAAATCATTAAAAATGGCGAAGACCTTCCTCCCCTGAACAACTCAAAAGGAGATCCAGCCCTGCTTCTTGGAACTAAAAGGTTTAGTGAGAACAAAAAGGTAAAAGAAAACTTTAAGGGAAGGAGAGACATCGAGTTCATGGCAAAGAAGTTGATGAATCTTTAGGAAACTCCAAGAATTAGGATGAAGCTGGGAAGGAGCAACCTTATAGACCTTAAGGACATCGGATTCAAAGCCGGTGAAAAGAAGGCTAACCAATAATTTCGTGAAAAAACACTCATACACATATATGAAATGGCGTTCAGAGTTATTAAGTCGGGAAAAACAAACTCTTTCCTCAGGATCGAAAATTAATATCTCATACCTACGCTCATCCTCTCGACTTTCACACAACCTATGGTGCTTATGGAAGGTCTAAGCATACTCTTTATCAATAACAGGGACGGGAGTAAGAACAGATATATCTAATAAGGTCTGACGGAATTTTAGAAGACATGTTGTGAATAACTAACCGAGACATAAAAGCTATACCTACAATACAAGAAAAGAAGATCATCACTACAAGTCGGCGGGAAAAGGATAACAACATAAGTATTTACACATTCAAAAGAGGTCGGGTCGTCATCAACTAGGAACATCACAGTTCTTACAACCCTTCGTACACACAACAAATACACTACATTTCCATTATACAGAAATAGCGCCATCTTCAGTAAGAAAAATGACACCATTTGGGGGCAATATAGAATAAAAATTCTACACTCAGATTCACAATAACAATCACAGCAACAACAAAGAAAGAAGCAACTTTTCATAATTTTTCATAACACAGAATTTTTCAAGCATACAAAAAATTATCGACAAAGAAAATAAAAAACAAAGCAGAAATGCAACATCCAGAATATAAAGAAGTTCAAAAGATCAAATGAACCAACCATGAGGAAATACGAAGTGTAGTCGATGCACAACAACAGCAAGAACAACATACGATCCAAAACCTCCAACAAACGAACAAAAAACTCCCAAACAGAAATCTAAGATAAAGAAATCTTGAAGAAGGAAAAGGGGTTACGAAGAGCATTGAAGAACAAATGAAGATGAAATGGTTCAGAAGAAGAAACGAAAAAAAAAGAAAGAAAGAAGATTTTTGGTATTTATAACGCACTAGGGACAAATAAGGCATTTCATGCCCCCTCATTTATGACGCGCAGTTTCCAAGGTAACTACAAGAGTAACGTGCGCAATACTACAAAAAGACACAACATTTCGAATTTCTGAAAAGCACATCAAATACCCGACCTATCCAAGAAAATCGGCATACTCGACGTAGAGTGACTACGTCCCAAAGATTAGGCGAATCTACAAATATTCGAGTCCGATCTTTTGAAAAGCTCGGACTCAAATAGAGGCACTATTTATACCTTTGTCCAAAAAGTTAGAAGCCCACTCAAGAGAACCCAATCTACTAAAAACTTGCTTTGAACCCTTGCTAACTTAAGTATTGGAGTCCCTTTTAGGTACTACTTTCCACCTCCTCACGAGGAACATGGACGACAGTACTTTCACACTAGTACAAGTCAAATGCTGCCACAGAAAAAGTTTGGATCTCATATCTAAACCCGAATACAACTCAATTTCATATAATTCTCGAAACATGTAGTATTGTTTTTTGATTAATATATAGCCCTCTTTTAAAATTTTATTATTTTCATAAATAATTGTTCATTAAGTAATATTACCTTTTTCTTTTCAGTCATAGAGTTATCATATTGCTAAATTAATGAATGAGAATGAATAAATTGAAACGTAATTTTAAAAGATAATTATTGATATAAAAGAATTATAGATTACTTTTTATAATTTTAGTATATTATTTTAATTATTTTCTTATATCAAATAAATAATTAATTGAAATCAGAAGCTAGGAAAGAGTATAATGAAAGGTAAAAGAGGACCTACACCTCACATGTATACCATCCGCTTCATGTATGTTTCTCTACATTTTTCTTTTAATCATAGTTGTCTGTCTACTACTTGTCTATGTAATTGTCCGATTTGATTGGTTTAATTTATGAAGTATCATATTGATATGCAAAACCGACTTTAGTTTCTCATACATTTTCTTTTGTCATTATTCATTAATAAATGTTTGTAAAATTATTATTCTTTCATATGTGTACTAGTCACACTCACTTAGACACTTACTAGTGTCTGGCGTAGATAGCTAGCTGCTGTGGTTAATTTTGAAATTTATTAGCTTCCTTCAATTTTTTTTTTCCTTCCTTCAACTTATAAATACGTGATACATTCGGTTTGCAGTGTTGCAGCTTCAACAAAGTAAGTACGAATCATATGCTTTTGTCTCTGCAACGACAACAAAAAAATATGCAATGCTATTTGCTCTGCAATTCATAAGCTAGAGAAGCAGAACAAATAATAGTAATAATAATAATAATAATAATAATAATAATAAAGGTAAAAAGTGAACGAAGTTCTTAGAAAAGTGGCAATTAGGGGTGTTCAAAACCGATCCGGATCGAACTAAATCGACGAACCGAATCGAAATAACTGAAAACCAAACAAACCAAAAACTGAAAAAAAAAAAAAAAAAAAAAACTTGTTTTGTTGTTTTTTGAACCCTAAAAATTACCAACCCCACCCCAACCCCCTCCCAAATGAAACGAGTGTTAGTGTGCTACTGCTGCAGCGCTGCGCTTCCCTAACCCTAACCCCCAATCGAAACCTAACCCAGCCTCTCTCTTCTCCAAATCTCGCCCACTGCGCACCCACCACCCAGCCACCCACCCACGTCCTTGAGTCTCGAGGCCGGCGGCACCCACGTCCCTCCCACCACCTCGAAGCCTTCCTCCGAAGTCCCAACGCCGAAGCCTTCCTCTTCGCGGACAGAGCAAAGATCCCCCACCGCCGGTGCACCACGAATACGAAGCCGTCGCAGGATAACGCCACTGACCCACTGACCCAACAGCCAGGATAACACCACCACCCACCCCCAAACGAACCCTAGCCCCTCTCTCCCTACTCCCTAAGTCTCACAGCTTCGCTCTCTGCACCATCCATCGCCGGTGAGAGACCAACTCCCACTACCTCTCAGTTGCCGCCAACCTTCCTCCCATCACCGCCCTTCCACTGCTCCCACCCAGGACCTACTCGCGGACAGAGCAGCCCAGCACTGCAGCACATAGCCAGCCACAGCCAGCGCCCAGCGCCCAGTCGGCACCACCCTTGCAAGTCGCACCCACCACCACCCTCAGGTATGTAACTTGACTAAAATTGTTGTTCTATTTGTTGTTCCTTTCCAGTTGCTTCAACTGCTTCTGGTTTGTTTTGTTTTGCTATTCTTTCGAATTATTGAATTAATTTTGAAATGGATTACTGAATTACTGAATTGCTGTTCTGGTATTGTTGTTGTTCTGTTGAATTACTGAATTACTTTCTTCTGTTATAATTTTTAAATCTATTGAGACTTGAGAGTTGATATATTATTCTGATGTGAAGTATTATGTGATTTATGATGAATTCTGATATGACAATGACCATGATGCTAGAATATTGTTGGAACAAGTCACTCTCTGATCTTCAATTATTCAATTATACTAGATGTCAAGTGTAAGTTCCAATATAATATCTTCTTTGAGCAGAAGGTGGTGTTATGGTGTAGTTAATTTACCAGATTATCATAATCTGTTAGCTGATTTATTATATTTTCATTGATTTTTGAATTGTAGGGCTCATGTTTGGGGGCAATTTTGCTTATGTTATGAAGGACGTAAGCTTGTCATTGAAACAACTTATCTTAGAGATTATGGCATCAAGGATGGTGACCAGATTAACGAATTTTAAGGCTTACAATTTTAGTGAGGGGAGCTGGAATGCTAGATTGATAGAAACATGAACGGTTAATTTATAATCTGTTATTGAAAAGAAGTTTGAAAAGAAGTTTGATTAAAGTTGTACGTGAATATCCCCATGATTTTATTCAATTTTGATACATTGTTACCCTACTATTAATCCATTCATCTCAATGTCTGTGGTACTTATTCCATTCCTCTTGACGCATGATATCTATATATTCAATTCTGATACATTGTTACTCTGCTATTAATCCATTCATCTCAATGTCTCTTTATTATTAGAATGTATAACTATTAGAATGTATAACTAGATTAGAATGCTTTTCTACTAGTGCTATATTATTATTATTATTATTATTATTATTATTATTATTATTATTATTATTATTATTATTATTATTATTATTACTATTGTTAGCTATTGTGTATTTGTGTTTGTCGATTTCAATGTTATGACTTTGTGAAATAGTAGGGTAGAATTTTTTTGAATTGATTGAAAAAACTGAACAAATCGAACCAAACCAAACCGAATTTAATTGGTTTGGTTTGGTTCGGATAGCTTTGAGAAAAAAACGAACCAAACCGAACCGCACTTTAATTAAACGATTGGATCGAATGATTTTTCTCTCAAAACCCGAACCAAACCGCACCGCGAACACCCCTAGTGGCAACCTTATGCTTTACATTATATATTGGACACGTTACCGTCTCCATCATCAGCTCAGTGTGTGTAAGAATAAAGAGTTAGAGCTTATTTGAAACCTATAAATTAAAATTCATTCAAGAATTAGATTTTTTTTTTGCTTTAAAATAATAACAAAAAATTTAAATTTTTAAAAAATTTAAATTTTTATTTTTTATTTACAAATTAAACTAAAAAAATTTGATTTTAAAATTAATTTTCACACTAAACAAACTCAATATATTAAATATAAAAAATATCTCTATTTATAATTAATTATTCCAATTTTGTTCAACACCTGTTTAATTTTATTTTTTTATTTACTAAAAATAAAATTATAAAAGAAAAATTTAACTCATATAAAAATTATTTTAAACTAAAAAATTGAATTTTTTTATTAATATGTTAAAATTATTCTAAATCATAGAATTAAATTTTAAACAAAAATAAATTTTATTTTTAAAAAAATTATTTTTTTTCACAATAAAATATTTTTAAACAAATTCTTAAAGAGAGCAATAAATTCAAGTCAAAGTTGCCTCTCTATTTTTTATTTCTAAATTCCAATTCCAATTCCTAAATTAAATGTGAAAGAAGGAGTCGGTTGAATACTTGAATGTGCTATAGCTAGTGAACATGCTCCGATATTCTAGCTGTAGAGCCATCCCTCCCATATCAGATTAATGTATATACATTATGGTCTAAGTGATGATGTCTATTTTGACTTCGGATCAATAATATATATTGTTGTTAACATATACATAGACATATCTATTGGCACTGTGACACGTGGATTTATTATCAAGTAAATAATTTTAATTCGGCCGTCTCCGACTTGATGTCATAGTTGTAAGAACCGAATTAGTAATTAAACCGATCAAGTTATTAGTTTATTAGTTTATTGATTCAATCAATAAATTATTGGTTAAACTAATAAAATCAGTTCTACATAAATGAAAAATATAAATTGTCAAAAACTTAAAAAATTCAAAATATATATGTTTACCAACGCTTTAAAAACAACTAAATCTCAAATTCTAAAAATAACTAATATGATAGACATGAAATTAGTTAGTACTATTACAATAGTATCTTAATTAGACACAATAAGAATAACAATCCATGAACTATATTCAAGGAGTGATTTCAAAGTCGAGAACTTGTTCTTCATCTGACAAATGTGGAGCTACATCCTGATTGGTTTCATTTTGATTTGCATTTTTCACAGAATTATTAGTTACATCATCATCCTGATCATCTTTTAAATCCAATTGATCTAAAACAATATGAAATAGCAAAGATATAAAACAACAGCTATTACAAATTCACATCGCCTATTCCCTATTCCCTATTCAGCAACCCTAAATTCACAGCAACATCAACAAAAACAACTATAAATACTAATAATCAGAAAAAAGACATAAAAAATTCAACAAATTCAACAAATAGATTTATACTCAATAAATTCAAAAAATTTAAGAAATTAACCTAAACAGATTCATACTAAAAAAATAATCAAACTCAAGAAATTCAAGAAACTCAACAAACAGATTCATACTCAACAAATTCAGAAATTCAAGAAATTGATCTAAACAGATTCATACTAAAAATTTCAAAAAATTCAACAAACAGATTCATTCTCAACAAATTCAAAATTCAAGAAAGTAAGAGAGACCACAAGCGATTTGGGACTATGGAAACAGAAACCTTTGGATCTTTATTAGAAGACTATGAAGGCAGTGCTACTAATGAAAAAGTCAAACCACAACCAAACAAAAGAAGGACATGTATACTAGAATGGTTGGTTAAATTATCAATAAAGGATACTCATACTCACATCCCTTCTAAAGAGTCATGCTCAAATTTAAACTATTTCAACTGTATTAGAAGAAGATAAATCGGTTAAGGATATGAGGAGACCACCAACCTATTCGAGAGAGTAGAGGACGCAAACGATAGAGAGGACGCGATCTAAAGCCCGAGAGATTAGTAAATAATTAGTGAATAAATTAATTATTAATTCAAGAAATTAGAAAATAGAATTTTATAGTTTAATGAGGTGGGATTAATTAAAATAAGAATGTTGACACTAATTTCAAAGAATTTGGCCCAAAATTGGGCCGAATGGGCTAAACCAGACCCGTATTGGGCCCAAGGCCCAAGTATAAAAGTAATGAAACTCAACCCTTCCCCATTAAAAACACAACACACGCTGGTAGGGAAGGAGAGCTCATCAAACCCTTGAGCATGAGACTGATAACCTTAATATCAATTGTTTGGTGTGAACAGGGACCAGATGGCGTCTCATGGATCAGGGCGAGGTAATCGGAGAGAAAATTCTGTGGTTGAACCGGTGCAAGGACGTCGAGATAGAAACTCTGGTGCTGGTACAGGTAACGTAGGTCGATACTATAGATCTATGACCCTTTCTGACTTCCTCAAGGGTGGTCCACCTCGGTTTAACAAAAACGCCAACGCTTTAGAGGCTGATCAGTGGTTTCGAGACATGGAGAGATTTTTGTACACTCAAGCAATGTTCCTGAAGTACAGTCAGTGGAGATAGTGACTTATATGTTGGAGGGAGATGCTCAGAATTGGTGGCAGGAGTTGTGTCATACTTTGCAGGTGAAGTTAACAGATGTCCCTTGGAATAGGTTCAAGACGTAGTTTTATTGAAAATATTTTTTGCATGCGTTTCGCATTGCAAAGGAATTGGAATTAACGCAACTGAAGCAAAAGGATATGTCCGTTGTTGACTATACCCGTGAATTCGACAGCCTGTGTCGTTTCTCAAAAGCTTGTCAAGGAAATCCAGCCAATTATGAGGAGTGGATGTGTGCTCAGTATGAGAAAGGACTTAGGAGAGATATCTTTAATTACGTGTATCCACAAAGGCTCTCGTTAAGAAAAGCCAGTTCGCGGAAGATTGCTCCATGAAGTAAGTGATGCTACAGGAAGGCTATGGAGAGACTGCTCCAGATGAGCCACACAGGGCCGGACTGGGAATGGGTTTTCGATGTGGAGCACTAATGAAGAGATTTTTGTATGGTTTAGAATTTCACAAATAAATTCTCGTTGCAAGTATAGTTTCTAAACCAACAAACAATTCTCACATCAAACAAAATATGGTTGTCACTAGTTCAACCCCAATAAAATAACCGAGAGTATTAAACCCGGGTCATTCTTCCTAGAAATTATAATAAAGTGTTTTGTTATTGGCAATGAAGGAATATTTTGGGGTTTTTGTAATAAGAGACAAGGAATGTAAATAACAAGAGAAATAAGCTAATAACTAAGAAAGCTCTTGGCAAGGAATGAGAATTAGAAGTTCTATCCTCATTATCATCATCAATTGTGACAAGAATTGTCCATTGCTCCACTTACTTAACCTCTAACTATGAAGGAAAGTCAAGTGGATATAATCAACTTAAGTCCACAAGTCCTAGTCAAATAATAGTGAAAGACTAGCTTTAGTGAAATTCAAGTCAACTAGCAACTTCCAATTATCAATCAACAAAAGAGTTTGATAACTCAAGAGTCTCCAATTACTCAACCAAAGCCAAGAGGAAAAAAATCTAACTCATAACTAAAGGAGACATTTCATCAAACACATAGAGGTCAATAAAAGTAAACATCATAAATTGTAAGAATTAAAGGAAGCTATAACTAATCAAAGCAAGAAATCAACAATAGAAGTTAAAGCAAACATCAAAAGACATGTAAATAATAAATTGCATTAAAAAGAAATGGAAATCAACAAGAGAGTTCATAAACTAAAATTGACAAAATAGAGGAATTAACAAGAGAAGTAGAATGAACTAAAGTGCTAGAACAATAAAAATGTAAAGGAAAACTAAATAGAAAGAGAAGGAGAAAGAGATCTAGATCTAAAAAGGAGTAAGCTAAGAACCCTAATATAGAGAGAGGAGAGAGCCTCTCTCTCTAGAAAACTACATCTAAACTATGATGGAAACTAAACTATGACTACTTGCTTTATTCTCCTTTAATCCTTGGATTCAATAGCATCATAAATGAGTTGGATTTGGCCCAAAATGCCTCAGAAATTGCTGGCCACGAGTTGCTCAAGATGGCCCACGCTGATCCTGCGACGCGCACGCATGGGGAACGCGTGCGCGTCGCCTAACTGCAAGGCAACTATGGCAAATTTTATATCATTTTGAAGCGCCGGATGTTAGCTTTCCAACGCAACTAGAAATGCCTCATTTGGACCTCTGTACCTCAAGTTATGATCGTTTAGTACAAAGAGGTCAGTAATGACAGCTTAGCAATTCCTTTATTTCTTCATGAGTTCTCCATTTTTACATGCTTTTTCTTCATTCCTTCAATCCAATCCTTGCTTTCTAAACCTGAAATCACTTAACAAATATATCAAGGCATCGAATGGAATTAAAGTAAATTAAATTTAGCTATTTTAAGGCCTAAAAAGCATATTTTCACACGTAAGCACAAATTTAGGGAGAATTACAAAACCATGCTATTTCATTGAATAAATGTGAGAAAAGTTGATAAAATCCCCTAAATTAAGCACAAGATAAACCACAAAATTGGGGTTTATCAAATTTTCCCACACTTAAACCAAGCATGTCCTCATGCTAAGAATAAAGAAGGACAAGAAAAGGGGTATGAACATTTATTCAATGCAAATAAACTATATGCACCTATCTATATGAATGCAACTAAATGCAAAATATTTCTACATACTTAGTCAAAAGTAAATCAATCTCCAAGAATATATATGAACAAGCAGGGCTAAGTAGTATGATAACTCATGAACTCTACCAATTCAAATATCAAAATGAAGTTCAAATAGATTTGCAAGAAGAAATCTCATGAAAACCGGAAACAAGGAATTGAGCATCAAACCCTCACCGGAAGTGTTTACACTCTAATCACTCAAGTGTCTAGGGTTGATCACTCAATTCTCTTCTAATCATGCTTTCCAAGATTTATTTTTCATCTAACAATCAACAATTATTCAATGCATGCATACATATATCATGAGGACTTATTCATAGGTTGTAATGGGGCTAGGGTAAAGGTAAGGATGCATATGGTCAAGTGAGCTTGAAATTTGAATCTTTGATTAACCTAAGCTCTCACCAAACACATATAACAACCTATACAATTCTGATACAATGCCTAGCTACCCATGATTTCCACTTTTTTTTCCATATACTCATGCATTCTCTTTAATTCACATTCCATATGCATTGTTATTGTTACTTTACTTTGGGCATTTTTGTCCCCTTTTTATTGCTTTTCTTTTTCTCTTTTTCTTTTTCTTTCATATATTTTTTTTCTTTTTATTTTTATTTATCATTTTTTTCTTTTCAAGCTAAAATATATACCAGAGCATCAATGCATATGGTTTTACATTTAATGCATGAGTATGTACCCAATTTTCAAGATCTTTAATGAAAATAAAAACACACTCTTACCTCAACCAATGTCCCAAGTTTTCCCACACTTGAATGATACACACTCACTAGTCTAAGCTAATCAAAGATCCAAATAAATGACATTTATTATTTTTCGCTTTAAGGCTTATAATGTGCTAATATTAAGAACAAAGTGGATTAAATAGGCTCAAAATTGGCTAACAATTGTTGATGAAAGGTAGGCTATTTAGGTAAGTGAGCTAAATGAAATGATGGCCTCAATCATGTATATGCATGTATACATGGAATAATGGACATAAAGAATCAAACAAATCAAGGATTGCAATCATAGAAAGAGAACAATGCACACAAGAATGGAAATAAGTGGTTATATGATGTAACCACACAATTGGGCTCAAAACTCACATGCTTGTGTTCTTACCTCAAAAATCATGTTCCAAAATAAATTCTTCAAGCAAGTTCAACAAAAAAAATTTTCTCAAGTTGGTAGGATGCCCTAAAAACAGTTTCTTGGAAAAGAAATCATCACCCTAACCAAGTAGTCCTAACAAGAGTGGTAAAATATATACAAATTCTAACTATCATGCAACCTATCATGCAATGCAACAACTGGCTAACAAAGAAAGTTAAAAATTGGTGTTGAAAAAAGAAATTGTTACCCATGGAGATCATTCGGACGACCTCCCCACACTTAAAGATTGCACCGTCCTCGGTGCATGCAAAGAAGAGTAAGGTGGACGGGTTGAAACAACTGATGAGCTTCTTCGAAAAGTTGTGTAGATGACTTGCTTGTTACCCCATTTAGAAGATTTTCCTTTTCTCCCTTCTTGGTGACCAGCCTAAAAGGAGAGAAAAAGAGGGAAAATTAGGCCTACAACAAAGATGGCAAAGCAAATAGAACATAGGCAGGGGCTAATGCCAAATAAGAATAAGGTTCTCAACTATATGGTAGCTACAACATATGAGTGAGAAAATAATATAAGCTAAGGCATATTAACTAATACTTGATGCAAGAGTAAAGTCAAAGCATAAATAAATGACATAAAGAGCATGTTGCATCAAGTTCAAGCATGAATTGACACAAACAAGATTAGTGATAAGCATGAAAGCATTTGGTCCCATCCTAACTCAATGATAATGAAGTACAAAAACAAAGAATAATGAATTAGGAAGGACTAAAGCACTAATCTTGTGTGTGGAACAAATATGACCATTAATACTAAACAAGTCATGAAGCACCAAAACAATGCAAGAAATTCTCAACAATTGAGTAAGAGAATTTAACACCATTATTAAAATGAGAAACTTAGAAAATAAAATAAGAACAAGCTATAAAAACAAAATTAAAATGCAATGAATGAAAATAAGAAAATTCAAAAAAGAAAATGGAAGAAAAGAAACAGAAAAAAAATTAGTATTTTATTTATTTATTATTTTATTTATTTTTTTATAAACCTAGAGAGAGGAGAAAGCTTATCTCTCTAGAATTCTAACTTAAAACATGATAAAAACTAAACTATGACTACTTGATTCATTCCCCTTCAATCCTTGGGTTCAATAGCATTGGAAATGAGTTAGATTGGGCCCAAAATGCCTCAGAAATCGCTAGCCACGAGTTGCTCAAGATGGCCCACGCTGATCCTGTGACGCGCACGCATGGGGACGCATGCGCATCGCCTAACTGAAATGCAACTATGGCAAATTTTATATCATTTTGAAGCCCAGATTTTAGCTTTCCAACGCAACTGGAACCGCCTCATTTGGACCTCTGTACCTCAAGTTATGATCATTTTAGTACAAAGAGGTCAGGATTGACAGCTTAGCAATTCCTTTATTTCTTCACGAGTTCTCCATTTTTACATGCTTTTTCTTCATTCCTTCAATCCAATCCTTACTTTCTAAACCTGAAATCACTTAACAAACATATCAAGGTATCAAATGGAATAAAAGTGAATTAAATTTAGCTATTTTAAGGCCTAAAAAGCATGTTTTCACACTTAAGCACAAATTTAAGGAGAATTACAAAACCATGCTATTTCATAGAATAAATGTGAAAAAAGTTGATAAAATCCCCTAAATTAAGCACAAGATAAACCACAAAGTTGGGGTTTATCAAGCACCGGGGCACATGTCTAGGGATTGTTCGTGTAGGGGAGCTATAGGTCCGTGTTGGATGCGACAGGATTGTTGGATTTGTTCTGCTTAGAGCTGGAACCTCGCATTCGAGTTGAAAGTTTAGAACTGGTAACATCAGATATAAGGTTGAACTTGGGATCAAACTAGAAGTTGAGACCAAAGGGAGTACTTCCAACCGTTTTCTACAGTAACCGAAATTTTCGAGGGCGAAAATTTCTGTTATGGTGGTCTGATGTAAAGCCTGAGAGATTAGTAAATAATTAGTGAATAAATTAATTATTAATTCAACAAATTAGAAAATATAATTTTATAGTTTAATGAGGTGGGATTAATTAAAATAAGAATTTTGACACTAATTTCAAAGAATTTGGCCCAAGATTGGGTCGAACAGGTCAAACGGGAGAACTGGGCCCGTATTGGGCCCAAGGCCCAAGCATAAAAGTAATGAAACTCAACCCTTCCCCATTAAAAACACCAAACACAAGCTGGTAGGGAAGGGGAGCTCATCAAACCCTTGTCCCAATTTGGTCAAAATTTCATTGATCATAACTTCAAATCCGAAGCTCCGATCGTTGCACCATTTGCGGCCACGCAACCGCAGCTTTGAGCTCTACAAAGCCGGTACTTAATTAGGTAAAGAAGTCACTTTCAGTTTCGATTTTCTCCTTCCCTAATTTCAAAGATCCTATGGTTTGGGGTGTTGAGATTTGTTTGATTTTGATGTTTAGGATCAAGTTAACTTAGTGGATGTGCTGGGTTTTGGCGCAATTCTTCCGTTGGCAAGGTGAGGAATGTTTAATCCTTGTCAAGTTATCTAATTAGTGAACCATATGGTGATTTTAGTGTTATTTTGTGAAATTAGTTTGGATTGTGTATTTTGGAAATAAATCGGCGGTGTTGGAGACTTGGTATTGGACTCTGGAGAGCCAGAGACCCATTTGGTGAGACTTTGAAAACTTGGGTGTCGTGGAACAGTGACAAATTGTGACGTTTCGGGTTTTACGAGGAATCGACCAAGGTATGGTTTTGGTTTCTCGTATTTAATATATAATAGGATAGGTTGGAACGTATGAGTATGTTTCATGTTGAGCACCATTGAGTATTTTTTGGATGATTGTTATTTATGGTGATAATAGGATGTTAATTGACAAGTAGATGATGACTAACATGATAATATATATATATATATATATATATATATATATATATATATATATATATATATTGAGTAGGTGGATGATAATCTTATTGGGTATATTTGAGAAATTGATGCATGATATTGTTAAATTGAGGAATGGTAGGATGTGGAGGTCATTGTGGTGCTGAAAACGATATGTTGTGTTAATGATTTTGTGTATGGTAGGTTGAGTTTGAGTTGGTTTTAGTGAAAATAGAGGTTTCAGAATTTTTGGCTGAATTTCGACGAGCCATAACTTGGCTTCCGGACCCCCATATTATTTCAAACTTATTTCATATGAAAATTGGGTCCGTCAAGTTTATGCCATTTGAAGAACGGATGAAAAATGATTTAAAATGAAAAAAGTTATGCGCGTCAAGAGTTTGGGGTTAAAAACTAAAATTCTGCAGATTTTCAGACTTAGCCATATTTTTTATAAAATGTGCTTGTATGCGTACGCATACCCTTCTTACGCGAAGGGTCGATTCTATTTGGCACGTATGCGTACGCGGACATGTGTATGCGTACGCATACTGCCCGAAATAGGACCTATGTGTACGCGAACATAGGGCATACGCGAGCATGAAATTCTGTCCAGTGCGTATGCATATGCAGACAGGTGCATGCGTACGCATCCTGGCCCAATGGAGACTATGCGTACGCATACCTCTTACATGCGTATGCATAGCCCTGTTTTTAGCAAATAAATGTTTTGCGTTTTAAACCCAATTTTGAACCTCCAAACCTCTATTTTCATTCTTTTAATCCTAGATCTTATTAGCAAGCCTAGTAACAAGATGGAGTTAGGAAATGGTGGTAATTTGGGGTGAAGCAAGGTTGAAAATATGATGAAACATGGTTGAAAAGTGTGAAAGTGTTATGTAATTGATGAATATTTGGTCATATTGATATGATGATTGATGATTGAACTGAGATGGAATGAATGAATGTATGTTTGAGATACCTGGGTAGTAGCAAGGATGGTGGTTTGTCCCGCTTGCTCCATGTAAGTGATTGTGATGACTGGGTAGTAGCAGCAATAGTGGATCATTCTGCTTGCTGCAAGTTGAGCTTTTAAACACCCGCCTGGGTAGTACCCGCAGTAGTGGTTATTCTACTGGCTCTGGGTTAAGCGGCGGGTAGTAGAAAGGGGGTTGTAGCTCAAACCCACTTGCTCTGCATAGGTGTTTCAGTCCATGGTTAGCTACCAGGATGTGTCGGGTTGGCTATATAACTGACAGGTGATATCATCAGCCATAGGACAGGCATGCATCATATGCATTTGTGTGTTTTTATTGCTTGTGCATTAATTGGGCTTGTCTACGTGATTATTTTCTTACTTGCTAAATTGTTACCTGCTGTATTTGTATTCTACCCGTGCTTGCTTTGCCTGTTTGTTTGCCTATGTAAATTCATCAGAGTTGGAGAAACAGAAGAAAGGAAGAGAAATTAGGGATTTGGTTAGGCTTAAGACTTGGTTAAGTTAGGAATCCCTAGAAAACTACCTTGACTTATGGTTTCTACTTTAGTTCTTTAAGTTTTAGAATCAAAGTGTCGGGATTTTAGGATTGCCTTTGGCATTCCTAGGAGGCCAGGACCTTATATCTTATGTGCGTGGCACATTTACCATACTGAGAACCATCGGTTCTCATTCCATACGATATTTTTGTTTTTCAAATGCAAGTCAAGAGGCACCTCGTTAGGCGTCTAGAGTTCTACAGCAAAGTGGATCTTTTGGGGACTTTATTTTATGTATAATTTATATGTTATCATATGTATAGAACTCTCCTGATAACTTATTTTACTTTTGTACCTCTTAGAGGTGTATAGAAAACTAGGATTTCATACATTTATTTCGGGTTGTGGGTTATGTATATACGTATATATGTAAATATTCTCCAGCCAGCCTTAACTTCGCAGGCTGAGTTAGGAGCTTGCTTAAGTTGCACCCTTGACCTTCTACTCACTTTTTATATATGTATGTGTGCTTTAGTTTTCTTCGCACGTAAGTTACGTTATCCCGGAGCGTTGTGCTTTTAATTTTTTGCGATTTTGCTTTACCTATCTTTCAAAGCTCCTCGTATACTATACCCTTTCAACTATATCTTATATATAATCTTTATTTTATAGGTCGTAGGACCTCACAACCTCTATCTTACATCCTAGGTGTAAAGCTCTGTGTGGTAGCAGGGTGTTACACGCGACTACAGTGACGATGAAACAGAGCAAGGAGACTCGGCGCAAGGAGAAGCGACATGAAGGAGCCGTGGTGCAAGTGACATCGTCGGAGACACATCGTGTCTGGCGAGACAAAGAAGACGACACGGTCGGTGGTGTCGCGGTAAGGTGAACTGAGGTTAAGACTTGAGACTATGGTGTGATGACTGGTGAGGTGAGGTGAGGGTTATTGGGTGGCGGGTGCTGCTGTTTAGGGGATTAGGGTTAGGGGAAACTGGGGATGGGGTACTGGTATTCGAGTGTTTTTTTCTTCTTTTTTTTCTTTTCTGAAAACAAGCTATAAAAACAAAATTAAAATGAAATGAATGAAAATAAGCAAATGCAATAAAAGAAAATGGAAGAAAAGAAAAATAAAAAATTAGTATTTTATTTATTTTTAATTTTTTTAATTTTTTTATAAACCTAGAGAGATGAGAGAGCTTCTCTCTCTAGAATTCTAACTAAAAACATGATAAAAACTAAACTATGACTACTTGCTTCATTCCTCTTCAATCCTTGGGTTCAATAGCATCAGAAATGAGTTGGATTGGGCCCAAAATGTCTCAGAAATCGCTGGCCACGAGTTGCTCAAGATGGCCCACGCTGATCCTGCGACGCACACGCATGGGGACGCGTGCGCATCGCCTAACTGCAAGGCAACTATGGCAAATTTTATATCATTTTGAAGCCCGAATGTTAGCTTTCCAATGCAACTGGAACCACCTCATTTGGACCTCTGTACCTCAAGTTATGATCGTTTTAGTACAAAGAGGTCAGGATTGACAGCTTAGCAATTCCTTTATTTCTTCATGAGTTCTCCATTTTTACATGCTTTTTCTTCATTCCTTCAATCCAATCCTTACTTTCTAAACCTGAAATCACTTAACAAACATATCAAGGTATCAAATGGAATAAAAGTGAATTAAATTTAGCTATTTTAAGGCCTAAAAAGCATGTTTTCACATTTAAGCACAAATTTAGAGAGAATTACAAAACTATGCTATTTTATTGAATAAATGTGAGAAAAGTTGATAAAATCCACTAAATTAAGAATATGATAAACCACAAAGTTGGGGTTTATCAAGCACCGGGGCACATGTCTAGGGATTGTTCGCGTAGGGGAGCCAAAGGTCTGTGTTGGCTGCGACAGGATTGTTAGATTTGTTCTGCTTAGAGCTGGAACCTCGCATTCGAGTTGAAAGTTTAGAACTGGTAACATCAGACATAAGGTTGAACTTGGGATCAAACTAGAAGTTGAGACCAAAGGGAGTACTTCCAACCGTTTTCTACAGTAACCAAAATTTTCGAGGACGAAAATTTCTGTTAGGGTGGTATAACGTAAAGCCTGAGAGATTAGTAAATAATTAGTGAATAAATTAATTTTTTATTCAACAAATTATAAAATATAATTTTATAGTTTAATGAGGTGGGATTAATTAAAATAAGAATTTTGGCACTAATTTCAAAGAATTTGGCCCAAGATTGGGTCGAACAGGCCAAACCGGGCGAACTGGGCCCGTATTGGGCCCAAGGCCCAAGCATAAAAGTAATGAAACTCAACCCTTCCCCATTAAAAACACCAAACACACGCTGGTAGGGAAGGGGAGCTCATCAAACCCTTGTCCCAATTTGGTCAAAATTTCATTTGATCATAACTTCAAATCCGAAGCTCCGATCGTTGCACCATTTGCGGCCACGCAACCGCAGCGTCGAGCTCTACAAAGCCGGTACTTAATTAGGTAAAGAAGTCACTTTTCAGTTTCAATTTTTTCCTTCCCTAATTTCGAAGATCCTATGGTTTGGGGTGTTGAGATTTTTTTTTGATTTTGATGTTTAAGATCAAGTTAACTTAGTGGATGTGCTGGGTTTTGGCGCAATTCTTCCGTTGGCAATGTGAGAAATGTTTAATCCTTGTCAAGTTATC